>NW_006399823.1:9501096-9506074 GCF_000299155.1 Elephantulus edwardii | reverse complement strand
GACTCATAGCGACCCTATGTACAACAGCCCTAAACCATCCTCTATCCTGTGCCAATCTCATTGCCTCTGACACACCCATCCCAATTACCCCAGTCACTGAATCAATCCACCTCATAGAGGGTCTTCCTCTCCTGCGCTGCTGTCCCTCTACTCTACCCAGCATGATGTCCCTCTCTAAAGACCTGTCTCTACTCATGTGAAATCTATGCATATATAAAGAAGTAGTTGATTTAAAATCAGGAAAGTTGTGTCAGGACTGTATCCCTTCTCCTTAACTCTTCATTCTGTATGTTAAGTAAATCAGTAGAGAAATGGGACTCTGAAAAAAGGACTAGATGAAGACACTTAACAACCTGCATTATACAGATGACATAACCTTGCTTACAGAAAGTGAAGAAGACTTGAAGCACTTGCTGCAGATCAAAGACTACAGTTTTTAATATGGGTTAGATTTCATCATAAGAAAACAAAAATCCTTACCACTAGACCAATAGGCAGCATCCTGATAGATGGAGAAAAGATTGAAGTTGTTTGCAATTTCATTTTACTTGGATCCACAATCAACACCCATGATAAGAGCATTCAAGAATACAAAGGACAATTTGTACTGGAAAAATACAGCATCATGGACCTCTCTTACATGCTAATTTGGGTCAGGCACATTTGTAAAATGTAAAATGTGAGTCTTTAAACTTAATCCTCACTCTTTAGAACTTTAAAGTGGCATTACAGCAGATTTGTTTATTGCATTGAGTCTTTTGATTTCTTGTCTGCTGCTTCCACAGGTGTTGATGACGGATTCAAATGAAAGGAAATAATCATCACTTTCAATCTTGTTTCAATTTATCATGGTTTTGCCTTGTTAGTTCAGATGTGAGGCTTTTTTTTTGTTCAGTGTTGAGTTGTTATCCATGGGAGAGACTGTAGTCTTTGCTTTTCTCCAATAAGTAGAACACTTCTTTAGTAAATGTTTCAACTCCTCTTTGCTTTCAATAAGCAAGTTTGTGTCTTCCTTCAATTCTGATGCCATAGTTTATCTCTTTGGATTATTTGCCCAGTATAGAGATTGAATAAGTATTGTGAAAATATAAAACCCTCAGGTGCAGTTAATATATAAAGTATCTAATCTAATTGAGTTTAAGAGAGGAATATGCTTATATAAGCAGCTCTGGTGGCCTAGTGGTAGGAAGCTGTGCTCCAATCCCAATGTGGCTCAAATCCACCAGCTGCTCCACAGGAGAAAGATGGGCAATCTCCTCCTGTGTGATTAACTGCCTCTGAAAACCCATTGGAGGGTCAGCTATGAGTCAGTTCTCACTTGATAGTGCACAACAACAAGAACATGATTATATAGACATTAAACAGATCCAGCTATTAAGTTTTAAATAAAATTTCAACATTAAGTATATAGATAAATAATAATAAAAAGAGAATGAACAGAAGTAGATACTGAGGTACCAGGAAAATCACTGTATGGTGTTCTTGCAACCAAATAAAGTATTTCAATGAGAAATAAGTGAATAATTGAGCAAAATGTAATTGTTAGTGTAAGTTAAAAGGTGCAGAGAACTGGGTGAAGTGAAAAAAAAGGAGTTTATTAGCAACTCTTGGGTAAGTTTACTGTCTGAGGCCAGAGAAAGGCACGGTCAGGCAGCAAAGTCACAAATGAGGAAATTATAGGCCAAGTTTTATAGGCAGGGGTTGAGGGGTAGGGTGGTCAGCTTTCCGTGGAGAATATTTATTCGGTGCCCTGTTAGTTCCCAACTCTGGAGTCACTCAGTCCCTTTAGGTGAATTATGTCATTGCTGATGGTTAAGCAAGCTGTGATTGGTGGTCGTGCTCTTTCCTGATTGGCCATTGTCATCTTACACCAGGCAGATTGGAATGTCTCCTAGAAGGTGCGGTCAGGTGGAATGTTGCCCAGCTCCCAGGTGGCTTTTCAGTTAGATCATGTAAAACTGTTACTGGATGCAAAGCATTCTTTCTGTAGACAATCATCAATAAGACAGATGAATTGCAATAACCAAAGCACTTTATTACAGATCTGGGAAGGCAGTAAGATTCCTCTCAAAAACTGCATGCCCACCCGGGAGTGATCATTAGGTTTTTGAACTTGTGTAGTTAGATTTTTGCTAGTTAAAGTTACAGGACTTCTACAATTAACAGTTTACATATAGTTACTATTAAACAGAAAATTTATGAAATGATTAACATATGACTGAGAAAAACAGTTTTGAAAAGGGAACTGCTAATACAGGAAAAATCCATTTTCCTTCCTGGTAGAGCAGCTTAAAGTACAATTAACATATGTCTAAGAAGAGGTAAACATTAATGTAAGAAAGATACATTTCCTCTACTGGTAAATAGGCAGTTTAAAACTTTGCATGACTAAAGAAAGGGGGGGAAGGATCCTAAAACAGAGTATCTAGTTTTTCAGGCTGGAGAAAACTAATGTCAGTTTTATAACTATATTAGCTGACATGTTTGGAGAATCCTGAATTTCTTAATATCATCCCATCAAAATGAATCTAAAAAACAAACAAAAACCTACAAGGTTAAGTAAACTCGCTATAGCGGTTTTTTAAAACTGCCTAGTTTTAAGGAATTTGTTTCCTAATATTTCCAAACTACAACATTTTTTTTAAATCTTGGTATCTTGCAGACAGTTGAGACTTCTAGTGAATCTCAATTGGGTTTCTAAAGCTGTGAAGATTTTTGGAAGGAGACCCCATTTTTCTCTCATGAGCACTTCATGGATTAAAACAAGTGACCTATGACTAGCAGTCTGACAATTTAAGTACTACATCACTAACTCTAGGCATCTGAAGTACTTTTTAAAATTTAGAAGCTATAGTCTATGGTATGAATGAGCTTGCAAAAATACCCCTAAAATTCACAACCAGGGGAGAATAAAATCTATGAAGGAGAGCTTTTAAAAATAAAATCTTTATGTACATAAAAAAAGTTTTCCTAAAGGGTAAAAAGAAAGTCCAGACTCTGGGAAAAATATTTGGTGGTAACGTTTCAGACAAAGGACTCATATCTAAAGTTTACAGAATATTAAAGTGCTTTCACAAGGAAAATATGATAAATCAATTATGAAAAGGGCAAAAGACATAAAATGACTTTTCACAAGGGAAGATACTGGGATGGCCAACAAATTCATGAGGGCATGTTCAAAATCACTAGCAATCAGAGAGATGCAAATCAAAACTACAAGGAGGTACAAGCTCATCCCAAGAGCAATAGCAAGTTTATCAGGACAGAAAACAGTAAATGTTGGCAAAGATGAAGAGTGATCAGAATGCTCATGCACTATTAGTGAGACTCTAAACTAGGACAACTACTATTTAAGGAAGGTTGGTGTTTCCGCATAAAGGTAAATACAGTCATCGCTTATGACTCAGCTTTTCCACTACCAGGAATATTCCCCAAGGAAATCAGAACTGAGGCACAAAGGGAGATATATGCACTGATATTAATTGCAGCATTATCCACAATAGGAGTAAAATGGAAAAAGCCCAAATGTCCACCATCAAATGAATGGACTGAGAAATTGTTGAATATTCACACAATGGAATACTATGGATGAATCTAGAGGACAATATGCTGAGTGAAATAATGCAATACCAAAAGGAAAAGAGACTATATAAGATCATAACAGTGAAAACAGGAAGGTAACCAGTGGGTGAGGGGAATAGGGAATGCAGAAATAGAATATACGGATCATGGACACTGTAAGAGATCAGGTCAATGAAGGATCAACATGGAAAGAATTGAAAAAAGGAAAATATAGGTATTGAAATTAGCCAGTGGGAACAGGATATAACTGCTCAAAAGGAGAAGGGGTAGAGGAAAAAGGAGTTGAAGAAGGGGGAACTTTGAGAAAAACAACAACACTAGTGCAGCAGAGATTAGTGGATGGATGGGAGTTGAAGGAGTAGGCAAGTGAAATGGGGACTTTATGCGAAGGAGTGATAAAAGGTGATCAATAGTAAGTAATTATGTTAAATATATGTACATGAATGAATCTATCAAATACCATGTACATTAATTAAAACAATATACATAAAACGCTGTATGAAAACCAATTTAAAAATAGAAAGCATAAATGTAGTATATGCAAAAATACAATTTTTCTAATTCATTTCCTACAAAGTCATTTTCATTTCATGCACTTGTGAAATGTCTACACAGTGATTATTGAGCAAAAATAAACTTTTCATACTCATATTTTTCAGAAGATCCTGGAATGGATGAGCCAAAAAATGTTCTAGCATTGTGGCACTAGGAACAACATTGCCAATTTCAGATGGATTTTGGCTGAATAATAAAGGAATGTCTGTGTTTCATTGACTATGCAAAGGGATTTGACTAAGAATGAGAATCCTAGAGCACTTGATTGTTCTTATATGAAACCTTAATTCAGGAAATAATCATCAGAGTAAGGTAATTCTGCCTATTCAAAATCAAGAAAGTAATACATAAGGGATTCAAGTTGTCTACATACATTTTCAATCTCTATGTGAAAAAGATCATCCAGGAAGACTTTATGAGGAGGAATGTGGAATCAATATTGATGGAAGACATATCAACATCCTGTCTTATGCATGTGACATTACCTAGCTTGCCAAAATTGAAAGGGCTTGAAACATTTGCCACAGAATGTCAAAAACGGAAGTTTTCTGTATAATGCCTTAAGGAAGAATATGGCAGTTGCCCCAACCCCAAGCTTGATCACTTCCTGATGACATCTAAGCTGGTCATATCAAAGACCAGGCTAGACAATGGATCCTGATAAGAGACTGAGCTTGAACAGAATAGGCCAAAGCTAACTTAATTAACAACCCAAATACCAGAAATACCATCTTAGTCCTCACCAGGACACCTATAATAATGAACCTGGCCCCCCCCCCCAAGACAGCCCATTTAGATCCTGCCCCCTCTGCTGGTGCTGTGCAGTCAGTGGTCACTTAGC
>NW_006399823.1:9486526-9495587 GCF_000299155.1 Elephantulus edwardii | reverse complement strand
AAGATCCATCTAACATCAGCAACCATATCCCTAGTACCACGACCCCTTCTAAACCCAGCCTGGACTTCTGGCAGTTTTCTGCTGATGTACTGTTCTTCCTCTAGGTTTTTTAATTTATCAGAGTATAGCTTTTTGTAGTATTCTGATAATATCGATTTAATTTCCTCTGGTTCTGTTGTGATGCCACCTCTGTCTGTGACAGTTGAGTTATCTATGTCCTGTCTTTTTTTCCCCCCCTTTTGTTAAATTTGCCAGTGATTTGTCAATTTTATTGACCCTTTCGAAAAATCAGCTCCTGGTCTTATTGATGGTTTCAACTGTTTTTCTGTTTTTCATCTCATTGACTTCAGCTCTTCTCCTTATAATTACTTTTGTTCTAAAGACTGTAAGATTAGATTGTTGATTTTTTTTTCTATTTGCTAAAGGTGTTGAGTTAGATTATTGATTCTTCTTCTTTCTTCCTTTTATATGTGTTTGCCTATTCCTATGAACTGCACCTTAGGACTGCCTTAGCTGTGTCCCAGAGGTTTTGTTGAGTTGTATTTTCATTATCATTGTTTCAAGGCACTTTTTAATTTCATTCTTTATTTATTTTATATCTCAATCATGTTCTGTTGTTGTTGTTATGTGCCATCGAGTCACTTGAGACTCATAGCGACCCTCTGTACAACAGCCCTAAACCTTGCTCTGTCCTGTGTCAATCGCACTGTCTCTGACACACCCATCCCGATTATCCCAGTCCCTGAAGCAATCCACCTCATAGAGGGTCTTCTCCTCCTACACTCTCCCTCCACCCTCCCAAGCATGATGTCCCTCTCCAAGGATCTCTCCCTCCTTATAACAAATCCAAAGTATGTGAGACAAAGCCCAAGAATCCTTGCCTCTAAGGAGCAGCCTGCAATCATGCTCTAGCACAGAGTTATTTAGTTTCTACATGGATGGTTTTTTAAGCTTTACTTTTCTGTGGTTAATTTCTAGTTTTATGTCATTGTGGTCTAAGAAAATACTTTGTATTATTTCTTTTTTTTTAATTTTTTAAAGCTTACTTTCTGTCCTAATATATGATCAGTTCTGGAGAATGTACCATGCATACTTGAGAAGAAACTGAATTGAGTATTAGTTAACTGCAGTACTCTAAATATATCCACAAGTTTGAGATGGCTGATTATATAGTTTAGATCTTCTGCACCTTTATTGAGTTTCTTTTGAGTTGACCTATCCTTTGGTGATAATTGTATGTTGAAATCTCCTACCACTATTATTGTGCTATCTATTTTTCCCTTCAATTCAGTTAACCGATGTTTTATGTATTTTGCAGGTATATTCATCTATATCATGAATAGGTGTTGACCAAAGTTATGTCTTCTTGATCTGTTGTGCCTTTAATCAGTATGTAATGACCATTCTTATCTTCCATGGCTGTTCTCATTCTGAAATCTATTTTATCAGAGATAGTGTTGTCATTCCTGATTATTTTTTTTTGTCATTTTGCCATGTTTCTTTTTCTGTTGTTTCCATGTACTTTCCTTTGGCATCTCTGTGTGTCAGACTTCACTTAAAATTTCTTGTAGCTTTGGCCTTGTTTTCACAAATTCTTTAAGGTGTTTCTTTTCTACAAAAAAATATAATTTCCCCTTCAAATTTAATAGTAAGCTTTGCTGGATATAGGATCCTCGGCTGGCAGTTGTGATCTATCAACTTTCTGTATATGGCATCCCATTGCCTTCTAGCTCACATGGTTTCTGCTGAGAAATCAGAACTTAGTCTAATTGGTTTTTTCCTTTGTAGGTAACTCTTCATTTTTCTTGTGCTGCTTTTAGAATTTGATCCTTATCTTTTAATTTGGAGAATTTGAATATAATATGTGTTGGTGTTTTCTTTTTGGGTCTAGTCTATTTGGTGTTCTCTGTGCTTCATAAATGTGGAATTCCCCATTTTTCAGAATACCTGTCAAGTTTTCTTCTGAAACTTCTTTCACAATCTTCTCTGTGATTTTCTTGTCACTCCCATGTTCTGGAATTCCAATTATACGTATGTTATCCTGTTAGACATCATCCCACATATTTGTAATGTTTTCTTCAGTTTCCTTACATCTCATCTCTGATTTTTCTCCAAGTATGTTTCTAGTGAGGCTCTGGTTTTCCAGCTCTCTGACTTTCTGTTCTATCTTTTCAGTATTACTTTTTTTGTCCTACCAGCATGTTGGATACCTCTACCATTTCAGTCTTAATATTCTGGATTTTTATGATTGCCTGTTATTTCCAATACTGTGTTGGCTGTATCCTTTCTGTCTTGTGGTTATTTTTTTAATTTCTTGTACCTTTTGTCTATTCTATCATTTTTTTTCTTCCATCTTTTATATTTTTATCCATATATGTTCAAGTTTCTCCTCATCCATATATTTCTTCTGGATTGTCGCTGAAGTATTTGTTCTCTTATTGACTTCCATTGTTTCTTCCCACATTTGCATCTTTTTCTGTAGCTGATCAAATAACTCTACCTCAATATATTTCATCTGATTCTCTCTATCCAGGGTATTTATTTGGTCTGCTTTTTTAGGAGAAGGATTACTTTGTGTTTTTTAAATGGCTATGTGGATTCCTGCTTTCTTGACATTATGTGAGTCTTAGTAATATTAGGCTCTAAAATTTTAAGATAACTATAAAATCACTGAGGGTCCAGCAATGTTTTGTGAAGGACCTATATATTTGCCGAGGGCCTGACATCAGTTCATTGGCTGTGGGTTTTGATTGTTTGTTTTGTTTTGCTTTTCCCAAAGTACCTGTATGGTAAAGGCAGAAGCCTGTTGTTCCCTTCTGGGAGTGGCTTCTCACCTCCATTGAAGTGCCTCAGACCTTCCAGTTACTTGAGTTAAGGGATCTGCATGGTCAAGCTAGACAGCAGGGCTTTTCCCCCAAATAATTGTGGGAGCAACACTGGCAGCACAGATAGAAGTATTTCTATTGCTGGGTAACATTAAGCTGATTCCAACTCATAACAGTCAGATGTGTTATGGAATACAACTTCTTAAAATGTAATCTTCATAGATGTTGACAGGCAGATCATCTTCCAACAAAGCATCTAGATGGGTTCAAACTGCCAATCTTTGTTTGATACTCAAGAGCTCCATGGTTACATTATTAGATTTCCTTATAGAAATATTTCCCTCTTCCAAAATAATAAACAATTTAGAAACAGTATTGGTTGTTATGTAAAAATTTATTATAAATTTACATAAGGGTATGTTTAGGATGGAAGGTGAGAAAATGAAGGGAAATAATAAATAAAGTAAACTGCAAGTGAATGCTTATTTGATGACTGATATTGTACGTGATAGTTTTTATAGCTGCAATAACATCACCAAAATACATTTTTTTTAATCTATGGGTTTATTGGGAAGGCCTTAGGTTGTACAAACATGCAAAATGCCCAATGCTAACCAAAGTGTTGGGATTTCAAATCCAGAAGTACATCTTAAAAGGAAGTCCTGGTCTTTTACTTCCTCTGAAATATGATATGGAGCACAACTCTATTTCAACAGATAGCAAGAGTCAGAATCAACTAGAAGAGAACGTGCCTCCTCTTAGACACATAAAAGATACACATTAGAACAAATAATCTTAAAATGATTTGTCAATTAACAGGTACATATTTTCTACAAACGTATTTTAATTAAGAACTCTAGGTAAACAAATATTTACAATACTACCATGGGTAAAAAAAAAATTTGTGTGTGTGTGTGTGTGTGTGTGTGTTATTTTAGATACCTAAGATTAAATTGACTTTAATGCATTAGAAGGGCATTCTTTTTCTACTTATTTACACTTCAAAATGAAGGTTAAATAGTATAACAAATTATATGCAAAATTTCTTCTGCCTGTAATAGTTACCTTTAGGTCATGCATAATTAGTATATATTTAAAATCCCAGAGAGCATGTTTTCTATTATTTAAGCCTTCTACTTTTTTTATCATAGCCTTAGAACATTTTTAAATAGAAATGAATTGTAATTATAATATAAGCTCATCAGGTATTATGAACATTTAGTTATTAATCTAATAAAGTCTTTGAATTGAATTGGAGCAATCATTTTTATTGCTCTTTTGTGTAAATAATTTCACAATAAGTATTATGGAAGATAAGGTCCTAAGAAAACAAGGGAATGCTTCATGGTTTAAATTCAGAAAAGGTGTGTGTTAATGTTGTATCCCTTCTATGTACTCAATCTTGTGTGCTTAGAAAAATGTGGCATCTGGATTAGAGGAAAATTCACCAACACCTTGTATTTATGCAGATGATACAAACTTGTATGTTGAAAGTGAGGAGGTCTTGAAATGCTTGATGAAGAAGATAAAAAACTACAGCCTTCAATATGAATTATATCTCAACATCAAGAAGGCAAAAAATCCCCACCACTGAACATATAAGCAACATCATGATAGAGCAATGATTGTAATTGTCAATTATTTAATTTTACTTGAATGTACAATCAATATTCATAGTAACAGAATTAAGGAAATGAAAAACATGTTGCTTTGGTAAAATCTATTGTTAAGGACTTCTCTTACGTGTTTAAGAGCAAGGATGTCAATTTGAAAACTAAGGTTTGCCTAATCCAAGTCTTGATCTTTTTCAATTACTTTCTGTGTGTTTGAAAACTGGACAGTGAGTAAGGATTACAGAAGAAAAATCACTTCCTTTACTTGTAGTATTGGAGAAGAGTACTGAATATCTCATGACCTCATGAACAGCCAAAAGATCAAAGAACACTGTTTTGGAGGAAGTACTACTAGAGTGCTCATTGGAGGCAAAGAGGGTGAAACATTGTCTCACTTACTTTGAGCATGTTGTCAGCAGGAGTCAGTTCTCAGAAAGGGATATAATGTTAGGAACGATTGATGTTCAAAGAAAAAGCGGGAGACCCCCAGCAAGATAGACTAAGTGACTTTAACAAAGGGTTTGAGCCTATAAGAGATCATGTGAGTCATGCAAGATACGGTAAGGTTTAGGTCTGTTGTTCAGAGGATCACAGTCAACTCCAAGCCACTTAATAACAATATGACCTTCCAAAAGGACCCTAGTGGTATAGTGTATTGCATATCAGACCAAAAGATTTGCATTTCAAACCCAGTTTTTCTGAGAAAACCAGATGGTTTTCCTTTATCTTTCTAAGCCTTCCAAATACATTAAACAGGTATTTTTCACAGTAGAAATATTCTCATAACAGATTCATTTAGAAAAAGGGAATTCTCAGTTTCTGACTACATGAGTACAAGTCTATTTGAAGCCACTGGTGGTGCAATGCCTAAATGCTCAGCTGCTAATAAAAGTTGGTAGTTCCAAGGAAAAGAGAGCTGGTAATATGCTTCACTGAAAAATAACAGCCTAGAAAATTATTCAAGATGGTTATAATCCATCAAACAAGGCCACTCATGAAAATTAACTTGATGCCATAGAATAATAGAATATGCACATATTCAAAAATACGCATGGAAATTTTGGACTAGATAAGAGCATAATGATTATATTGATTATGATGGAAGTGGTAAAGGAATCCACATTGCATAATCAGCAGTAAATTTTGCTAAAATCAAATGTATAAGAAGAATATTGTGTTCTAATAATAGAGAGCTTTACTTCGCTCTCCTTTAAGTTTTTATTTTTCCTCTACATAGAAGCTTTAATTCTAACTGAGGAGATGCAGAGTGCTGAGTTATTTGGTAAACCTTTAAAAAGATTGTACTTTTGAAAACTGTGCAAACAAGACGAGTAGATAAAGAGATTATTTATGTAAATGATTCCTTAAAAAATAAGATAAAAATACTGTCTATGTTTGGCATTGTTAAATTTCTCATAACATATAATTACTGTATTTTCCTTGCAATAAATAAATCAAGGCTTTTAATTTGGTTTTGCTTCATATATATTAGATTCATTTGTAAAATTATTAAATTTCTTGTTAGAGATTAGGATTTGATCTCTGGTCAAAGAAACTCTTGCACTGCCATCACTTGTATAGATCAAAACAGGCTGATACACATTCTCAGAAGGGACTAGTTTTTTGGAAAACACATCATGCTGGGAAAGGTGAAAGGTTAGAAAAGAGGAGAATACCCCTCACAAGATAGATCCACACAGTGACTTTAACAGTGGGCTTCCGTATATCAGAGACAATGAGGACAACACAGGATAGGGTAAGTTCATAGGATCACTATGAGTCATAGACTACTTGAAAGCTCTAAACTGACATTTCTTTATATATAATGTCCACATTTTGTTAGATCACTTTTCTTGGGTATGGGAAAAAAGTATTCATCTATTCAAGTCAGTTGTCTTGGCACAGTCTGATGAGCATATCCAGGGCTGCATCTGTTAGTAGAAAGATGTCAATTGGTATCACATTGATTCTTTTTTTATTCTTTTAGCCAACATCTGCAGGATAGCTTGAACCTCTTCCTTCAGTTCTGTTGCTTCTTGTTCATATATTATTTCTTGAAATATTTCCATAAAAAATTCTTTTTGATATAGTGAAATGTGTATTCCTTCAATATTCCTTTGATGCTTTCTGGAATATTCAAGATTTTGCCAATACCATCTCTTAGTATTGCAACTCAAGATATGAGTTTGGTTGGTTTTGGGTTGTGGGTTGTTTTTTTGTTTTGTTTTGTTTTTTCATTCTTTCTACTTGAGGAATGCTAATCAAGTTCTTCCCTTTGTATTCTGACTTCTCTTTGCACATTCTGTTATCATACTTTCTCTCTTCAAATTGTCTTTTGAAATCTTCTATTCATTTATTTTACTTCAGCACCTTTTCCCTTTGTTTCCGCTTTTTAGAGTTCTAGTGTGATTTTCAGAGTCTCTGCTGATATCAGTCTTGGTCTTTCTCCTCTGCTTTTGTAATGATCTTTTGTTCTCTTCGTGGAGGATACAATTGATGTCATCCCACAACTCCTCTCAGCCTTCTTTCTTAGCATACAATGCCTCAAACCTAACTTGAGATTATTTTTAAATTCAGGGGAGATAGACTCAAGGTTGTATTTTGGTTCTTGTATTTTCTTCAGCCTCAGTTTAAACTTTCACATGATCAACTGATGGTCTGTAGGCACCTGAACGAATTTTAACTGCTCCTAATTAGCTTCTCCAATACCTCTGTACTAGATGTAGCCAATCTGATTTTTGTGCAGTCCAAATGTCCACGTGCATAGTTGCTGTTTTTATTTCTTAAAAGAGGCATTTGAGATTAATTAATCATTAAATACACAAAACTCAGTCATTTGCTTTCCAGCCTCATTATTGATATCAACTCCATCTTTTCCAATTATTGTTCCTTTTTCATTCTTTCCAACTTTTACATTCCATTCACTGATTATCACTAATGCATCTTGTTTCCATGCTTGGTAAATATAAGACGACAAAAGCTAGTAAAAATCTCCATGGGGTTGTACAATTTGATGGGTGAGGGGGTGAGGGAAATTGGAAGAATCTGGTCTGAAAACCAATGTTATTTGAATTTTGTAAATAAAATAGTATATAAAAAATAAAGTAAAATAGGATATATATGAATGATCTAATGAAATACAATGTAAATGAAAGATTGTATAAAACACAATGTATATGAGTGAAACATTGTAAAGGTATATGAAAATCAATAAAAATATTTAAAAAATGGAAAAAAATCTCCAATTACCTTCTTTTGCATTTTAGTTGTTGGTGTATATAGTTAAATAGAAGTTGTATTAACAGGTCTTCCTTTTATGTTTATGGCTAGTATCCTGTCACTCACCGCAGTGCACTTCAGGATAGACCTACAATATCATTCTTCCTCAATTTTTCATTCCCAGAAAAGTAAAATGTATGATAACTAAAATTATTCAATACTAGTACATTTCCACTACTAATAACCTACTATGTAATCTTTATATATTTTATTTAATTTTTCACTATGTCCAATTTTTCTACGTTGACACAGAACTTCCAGAAATTCAGGCAGTGTTTTGAAGGAGCTCTGGCACCAGGGAAATCATTGTTTATGTCAGATGAATCTTAGCAGAGAGTAGAGAACGCCGGGGGGAGAGAATGCCAATTTGTGTTTTATTGACTATGCAAAGACACTTGTCTGTGTGGATCCTAATAATCTATGAGTTAACACTGAGAAGAATGAGAATTTCAGAACATTTAATTATGCTCATGTGAAACTTATATCCACACCAAGAATCTGCTGTCTAAACAGAGAAAGAGAACAATGCATGGTTTAAAATTAAGGAAGGAGTGGGTCATAGTTGTATCTTTTCACCATACCTATTCAGAACGTATGCTAAGGAAGTCATCAGAAAAGGTAGAATTTATGAAGAAGAATGAGACATCAGGATAAGAAGACGACTCATCAGCAGCTGCATGATGCAGATGACATAACCTTGCTTACTGACAGCAAGAAGGACTTAAATTGCTTGGTGCAGATCAAAGACTACAGCCTTCAATAAGGATTGCATCTCAATATCAAGAAGTTAAAAAAATCCTGAGCACTTTACTGATAACCTACATCATGAGAAATGGTGAAGAAACTGAAATTGTCAACAATTTTGTCTTACTGGGTTCCACAATTAATATCATTGGCATCAGCAGTCACAAAAATAAAAAGATGTGTTGCAATGGAAAGGCCTGTTATCAAGGATCTCTCTAAAATACTGAGGAGCAATGATGCCCATTTAAAGAATAAGGTGTGCTTATTCAGGCTATGATTTTTTCAGTCACTTACTATACAACTGAGAGTTGGATAATAAATAAGGATGACAGAATAAGAACTGATGCTACTGGAGAAAACTACTGAATATCCCATGGATTGCCAAAAGAACAAAAAGATATATCTTGGAGAAAGTGTGCCTAATGTACTCTTTGTAGGCAATAAAGATAAAACTTCATCTCACATACATGAGACATGCTGTTAGAATAGGCTAATCCTTGGAATGCAGTCAAATGCATTTTACTGTGCAGATCATAACAAACTGTGGCTGACTCTGAGAAGAATGGGAATCCCTGAACACTTGATCGTTCTAATGCGAAA
>NW_006399823.1:9485112-9486426 GCF_000299155.1 Elephantulus edwardii | reverse complement strand
TGTCTCCATACCTTTGCAACCTGTATGTTGTTGTTGTTATGTGTGGTCGAGTCGTTTGCAACTCATAACGACCCTATGTACAACAGCCCACTTCCAAAATGGCTTGCCTCTGGAAACTCTATGTACGAACAGTGCTCAGGCTGTTCGTTCATAGGGTCGCTATGAGTCGTCTACGACTCGACAGCATTAAACAACAACAGTAACATACAGGTTACAACACAATTTTCATGTTACAAAGATTTTCCAGGACTTGGATTTGGCATTAGTTATTATTTGTTATGTTCCATTGACTTGGAACAAACCAGGCTGTTTGGTAAAAAAATAAGCCTCATGGAATTTTCTCTAGGAAAATGACAGAAGTAATTTTTTAAAATTTTCTACTAATTAATTTAAAAAATTTGAATATATTGTTTTCAAGAATAATTTATTCCAATTTCTTTCATTTACCACCCAACAAATTGTACAACCCCCTGATTAATCCCTCCCTCCAGTTCTACATCTTCATCCCTCTGCCTGTCCTCTCCCACACCTCTTGGATCCTTATCCTCATTCTATAATAATGGTTTTATACACTATTTATCCTTGTGGGACTGAGTAAGTTCACTCAGTACAATGCTCTCCAGTCCCTCCCAAGTTAGGTAATAATTTACAAAATCATTGCTCCTGCATGCTGCATAGTATTCTATTGTGTGATTGTACCATAATTTCTCAATCCATTCATTTGTGGTTGGACATTTAGGTTGTTTCCATGTTCTTGTGATGGTGAATAATGCTGTTATGAACATTGTTGTACAAATCTCCGTTTGTGCCTCAGTTCTCATATTCTCAGGGTATATTCCAAGTGGTGGAATAGTTGGATCATATGGAATTTCTAATGTTCAGTTTTTTTAAGGAGGCACACCAAACTACCTTCTAGAATGGTTGTACTATTTTGTAGTCTCACCAAAAATGTGTAAGAGTTTCTTTCTTGTCAATTCTCTACAACATTTATTATTTGCTGCCTGTAAACTTTGTCACTATTACTAGAGTGAGATGGTATCTCATTGTGGTTTTGATTTGCATCCCTTTTACTGCCAGTGATTTGGAGCATTTCTTCATGTGTCTGTCACTCTAATATCTTCGTCTATTAAAATTCCTTCCATGTCGTTTGGCCATTTTGTAGTTGGGTTATCAGTCTTATTCTTGTGGAGGTCTAGAAGTATTCTGTAAATTTTTGTTATAAGACTTTTGTCTGAGATGGTATTACCAAATGTTTGTTCCCAGTCTGTAGGTTTTCTTTTCACCCTGTTGGAAATAGTTTTTGATGTGCACAGG
>NW_006399823.1:9474828-9475957 GCF_000299155.1 Elephantulus edwardii | reverse complement strand
TTGGAGAGGTCCCTAATAGCAGACTTTCTCATGGCAATGTGCCTTTTAATTTCCTGGCTACTGGTGCCGAGAATGTTGACTACGGAGCCAAATAAACTAAAGCTGTGAATAATCTCAATCTCTTCACCATCCATCCTGATGCTGCCAATTGGCCCAGTGGTGAGAATATTTGTCTTCTTGATATTGAATCTCAATCCATATTGGAGGCTGCAGTCCTTGAATCCTCTGCAGTAAGCACATCAGGTCCTCCTCAGTTTCAGCAAGCAGGGTTGGGTCATCTGCATATCGCAGACAGTTGATAGATCTTCCACCAATCTTGATCCTACATTCCTCCTCATAGAGCCTGGCCTCCCAGATAATTTTTTCCTTTTCAACCTTTAATAACCTATATAGCTATGAATAATTCAAATATTAAAATCTAGTCAAAATGTATAATTGAAGAGCAGAAATGACATCCAACTTTGAAGAGAAACTGATTCAGAACACTCAAAATGGAAAACAAACCAAGATAGTCAGAGTTTTCATGCAAAAAGTTTAGTAATAAAAATAATTATACATGTCCTAAATTTCTAATAATTTAGGTATGATAATAATGGGTTTTTTCCTCTTGAACAGAAATTAAAAATTATAGATGAAACAGAACTATATTCACAGTAGAAGAAACATTAGGCATATAATATCACGATTTACAAAAAGAACATTTTACATTTATAAATAAATTATATTGATCACAGGCTTCATCGTCATTGATTCCAATTTGAGTGGCCCTTCATAGAGTTTCTGAGGTCATAAGTATGAAGAAGAAAAGACTATCTTTTGCCCAAGGAGCAGCTTAGGGACATAGTCACTAGAAACATGTAGCCTTTAGGTTAGTTATGCAACATACTATGCAGTACATTATCAAAGATCTTACAATGATAATGATAATGATAATTTGTTATTTAAGTTTAATGGAAGAGAAACTAATGTTTTAATTCATTTAGTGAATTCTCTTGATTCTGCAGAGATCAGATTTCGAATTTTTTATGCCTCTTAAACTTACAGTGACTTGGCATAATTGATATCTTTTGAAAGAATGAATAAATAAAGAGGCATATTAAATCTTATGATAATAACAATGTTTATATTC
>NW_006399823.1:9463250-9474728 GCF_000299155.1 Elephantulus edwardii | reverse complement strand
ATTGATTCAGTGACTGGGATAATTGGGATGGGAGTGTCAGAGACAGTGCGATTGGCACAGGACAGAGCAGAGTTTATGGCTGTTGTACATAGGGTCGCTCTGTGTCGCAGGCGACTCGACGGCACATAAAAACAACAATCCTTGGAAAAGGACATAATGCTTGGGGAGGTGAAGTGTCAATGAAAGAAAGCAAGACCTTCAACTGTTGATGGCAGCAATTGACTCAAGCATGTCAGAGATGATGAGGATGTCACAGGATAGAACAGCATTCAAATCTGTTATTTGTAGGGTCGCTATGAGTCAATTTGATGGCACATAATAATAACAACAATATATGACTGTATAGTTATTTTAAGGCAAAAAATATTACCATATTAAAAATTATCTAAAAATATTGTTTAGCCTTCCTCAGTCAAGTACAAAATAAAACATATTTAACAAATGAACAAAAGATATAGTTATCTGATTTAAGACGTAATTAAAAGCATTACATGTTAGTGACTAATCAATAAGAATATTAAAAGTTCAGAGAAGTTACATAATTGAAGCATCCAGGATCCTCATAGAAAATTAATGACTCATTGAAATTCAGCTCTATTGCTGTTTTTCATGACCTGGCAGTATTTTCTGAATACCTTACTGCTTTTCATCAAAACTATATTTTACTTAACATGATAATTTTAAAGATTTGCTGAATTGGATGAGGAATCTGTAAAAAAAGTCATACAAATCACTCATTCCTTCCATGTTTACTACCAAGTTTAGCACAGAAGGGTCATTTTCTCTGAATGAATCTGGTTGTATAAAGTGATCGTGTTTGAAACCACTCCCATTTCTACTATCTCCTTCCATCCATCTTTTTGAAAGCCGTGTGCACTACCTTTATTCCATACACCATAATCCTTCAGACCAAAATCACATCCAGCAGGAGCTTAGCTTTGATTATAGATGTGCTGACCCAAATCAAAACCCTCAAGCTCCAACTGCTTCGATTCAAAAGAAAGTGTATTAAACTTCCAGGGAAGTGCAATTTCAGGCATCTCTTTTATCTAATGTTGGGTGAAAACATGTGGAAATGTACAGTTAGCTTAAGAAAAGGGAACATTTTATTTCATTTTCCTGGAAAGTGACCTGTGATCCTATGCTGTATGTGTTTCTAGAATGTATTTTCTTACTTATCAAAGCTTCAGTGTAGCTTCTTAAACCTTCATTTGCTGAGTACTGGACAAAGCTTATGACAATTTTAGTTGTTAGTGTTGTATGCGAAACTATTAGTGATGAAATACAAATCAGTTATGTGATTTCAAAAATAATATTCTGCTACTACTTTGACAATAAGTTTTTTAGTAAATTTCCATTTTTAGGAAGGAGAGAGAGCAGAAGAGAAAATAATGACACATACTGCAACTTATCAAATGAAAATAACTTCTTGGCTATTTTCAAGAATAAAAACCACTGCTTAGATAACTTCACTCTGAATAAGTAAGTCAAGAAAGTAAGTAAAATAGTTGGTAAGCTTTAAAGTAACTCTGCTGTCATTTTTGTTACTATTATCACTAATGTAACTGTTATTATTAGTTCACCTCTTTCCAAAACATCTATTTTACATTTTTATAGTTATACATTTATTAAAAGTGTGTTTTAATATACTTTTATTAAAAAGTAGAATCCAATTTAGATGTTTGATTTTTTTGGTTTGGTTTTCGGTGGTTTTTGTTTGTTTGTTTGTTTTACCTAATAACATTTTATTTCACAGGGGTTTTTATGCTGCCAGGCCTGAGGCCCACAGGACTTCAGGACAAGAAGGAAGCACAAATGTATAGGTGCTTCACAAAACATTGCCATACTCTGGGTAATTGAATAGTTACAAGAGCCTAATATCCAAGAAGAAAAGACACACATAATGTCAAGAAAGCAGCAATTTGTATCAGCCATCATGAACAAATGAAATAATCCTTCTCTTAAAAAAGCAGACCCAATTGAATACCCCAGATAGAGAGAACCAGAAGAAATATGTTGATGTAGAGTTATTTGATCAGCTACAAAAAAAAGATACAAAAGTGTGAAGAAATAATTAAAGGCAATAAGAGAGCAAATACTCCAGAGACAACAATCCAGAAGAAATATATGGATGAGGAGCAACTTGAATAGGTATGGAGGAAAATACAAAAGATGGAAAAAAGAATTGATAGAATAGAAAAAGGGGTATAATAACTTAAAAAATCATAATAAGACAGAGACAGTACAGCAAACAGAGTATTGGAAACAACAGAAAAGCATGAAAATGCAATCCATAATATTAAGACCAGAATAGAAAAGGGTCCAACACGCTGGTAGGACAAAAAAGTATAAATGAAGAGATGGAACAGAGGGTTAGTGAGCTGGAAGAGACTCACTAAATTTTTTTAAATGTGGATTACTAATGAGGAGAAAAGCTTACAGAATCCAAAATTAACTATTCTCTTTTTATCCTAGAAAAGAGAACAGAGGAAACCAAGAATAATCCTAGAAAATCATTGATGAAAACAATGTTAAACTTAAATACTGAGAAAAACTTAATTCATAAATTAATCATGGCAATATGTAATTAAAGAGCAGCTTTTATGAACTGATGACTAAAATATTCAACTTCACATGATGGATCAACTAAGTGAGTCACATACTTTTCTTGAAAATAAAGAACTGATATTATTTAAAATTGTGTGTGTGTGTGTGTGTGTGTGTGTGTGTGAGAGAGAGAGAGAGAGAGAGAGTTGGCATTTAAAATCCCAACTAAGTAAAATGTCATGCAACTATGACCAATGTAATGAGCCATGATGGTGTGTGTAGTGCTTACTTAACTTATGAGGCAGCTAACAGAAGAGTAAACAATTTGAATCCACCAGCCACTTTCCTTACATAAAGATTTAAAGCCTTAGAGCTTAAGAGCAACTCAGAGTTCTGAGGGCTTACTTGGAAGAAGCTGAGTTGCAATCCTGAAGGCATGTGGTTTGAATTCATCTTCTGCTCTGCGGGAGAGATGAACAATCTCCTCCCATGTGAATAACTACCTGTGAAAACCTACATAATAACAACAACTACAACATGACATGGATTTGGAATTGGAATTGGCAGAAGGTTTGGAGGGTTTTGCCTACTTTTGTCCTGTGGTGTCACTGGTAGGTTCCAGCTGGTAGGAAGACACTGCCTTTGGGTTAGCAGTACAGCTCCAACTACTAATTTTAAAGTTTTAAATTGTTATGACTCTTAATAACGTCAATGTTTATGTTAATAATAACTAACCGATGTCATATATAAGAAGAGTATCTTTATAAATTATACTATTTGTGGACAACAATGAAGGAAGGATAAATCTGGAACAGTGACTTAAGAAATTATAAATGATTTTTTAAAAATATCATCTCTACAGTGACAAAGAGAATGCAGAGCTGGAGCTAAGAAAAGCAATACCCTTCACAATAGCTAATCACAAGATTAAATATTTGGGAGTAAATATAACTAGAAGCACAAAAGATCTATTCAAAGAAAATTACAAAACATTATTACAAGAAACAAAAAGAGACCTGGAGAAGTAAAAATATCATCTCATGGAAGAGAGAAATTGTGTCAACTATCATAATACTGTAACTATACATCTAAGAAGAATTCGTAGTTGCGCACTTGCTATCCCATTTTGAAAATGAATCCTGCTTATATCATATTATTTCTCTAAACAAAACACATTTAACATTATTTCATATGTTATTCATAATGTTATTTTGGGTGTTTCACATCTATAATTATTTCATGAAGAGACCCATCAGAATTTATTTTTAATACAACGATAATAATCATCTGATTTCTTAAAATATTTAAATTTTATCTGAACAGAGAAAGAAGTACGTGGCAAGTAAGCTCTGTTTCAGCCCAGCTTGTCCTCTTCTGTGCGAGGGATCCAGAGCCTGGATGTTGAGATTTTGCTCTGGACCTAGGAACACTTTGCTTGCTAAAAAGAGTTGAGAGATTTGATTTGCTGGAAGTATAATTCAGGAATTGGAAATCAAATTTTAAAAAAATAAATGAAATACAGTGTTTTTCATTGTTGGAGTATGAGAGTGAAGAATATAGCAGATCCCTGGGTGCTATACTACAAATATTTAATACACTCAGTTGATAAGCAAATGATTGGAATTTCCCATCTACTGGCAGTCGTCTTAGAAGCAAGACTCATCAATCCAGCTTTAAAATATCAGCCATTGAGTACCCTGCAGAAGATAATATTACTCTATAGAATAAATCTTAAGTCAGAATTGACTCCATTACAGCCAGATATTTTGTTAATTGTTTTTTTGTCATTATGTGCCATCGAGTCACCTGTGACTCAGACCCCATGTACAACAGCCCTAAAACCTGCTCTATCTTTTGCCAATCTCATTGTCTCTGACACACCTACCTCCCCCCCGCCATTACCCCAGTCACTGAATCAATCCTTCTCATTGAGGGTCTTCCTCTCTTGTACTGTCCCTCAACCCTCCCAAGAATCAAGTGCCTCTCCAAGGACTAGTCCCTCCTTGCAACATGTTCAAAGTATGTCAGACAAAGTTTCAGAGTCCTTGTCTCCAAGGAGCAGCCTGTTGCCTGTTTTAACCCTCTCCAGGATGAACCTCTTTGTTTTCCTGGCAGTCCATGGTATATTCAATACTCTTCTCCAGCACAACAGCTCAAAGGCATCAATTGTCCTTCTCTCATCCCTAGTCATTGTCCAGGCTTTTGATGCATAGCAAGTAATTGAAAAGATGATGGCCTGAATCAGGCAGGCACACATTAGTCTCAAGACTGACATCATTGCTCTTCAGTACTTTGGAGAGGTCTCTGACAGCAGATTTACCCAAAGCAGTTAGTCGTTTAATTTCCTGGTTGCTGGTACCAACTGTGTTAATTGTGGAGCCAAGCAAACTAAAGCTGTTAACAGGCTGTTGTTACAGTGGAAGTAAAAGCGTTGAGAATAGGAGATATATCAACACTGAAATATGCTTGCTTCTAGAATAAACACAAAACACCATATCCAAAGTACACTCAAAGCCATAGGGATAGACTCAAAAAGAGTGATTTATACTATTGTGACCCAAGGAATGTCAGCAAACAGTAGTTATAAAGCAACAGGAAATTAAAAAAAATAAAAAAAAGAGCGAGACATAGGCTGTTTGTCAGAATAGTCTCAATTAAAACAGTGGCGCTGTTTTCATTTTTCGATCATCCAGATGGCATTTTGTGTCAACTTAAGTTGGTATCACATCTTGATACCAAGATTTTAAGCAAATTCCAGTCTAGATGTTACTATAATCTATGTAATATTTAACTAATGCTGAAGTCAATCGACTTTAGGTAAAAGAGTTCTTCATACTACAAGTAGGCATAATCCAATTAGATGAAAACCCGAGGAAAAATGAAATTTACCAAAGAAAGGACTCTACCTCAAGGTTGCAAAGTTATTAAGCCAGAATTTCCAGCTGATTTATAGATTTTTTTATTTACCAATTTCACTATTATATAAGTCATTTCTTTAAAATCTGGCCATCTATCACAGTGTGATTTCTCTCTAGATCACTAAGACACCGGCCTTCTGATAAAGAACTGTGTAACAAAAAAATTTGTTAAGTGAGAATTAATGTGATAGAAGGATAAATCCAAAAGTTGTAGCACAGCCATTATTCACAAGAAAATCATCTAAGTATATGCAGAAGACAATTCAGAAGCAGTTGTTGTGGGGTAGTGGTGCAAAGGGAGAAAAAAATATAAGCATTATTTCAGCAAAAATTTGAAAGAGAAAGGAATGGAAAATTTCAGCTGCAGCTGAATTTCAATTTAAGAGTATAATATGAAGGGCACAGGTTGAGAAATATTGGAAGAAGATATTTTCAAGTTTTGGGTATGTGAATGACTAATCCCTGGACTCACTACCTTAAAAGGGTTTTAAAATAAACAGATTTCTTCTTAGGATGCTAGGTTAAGATTGTAACTTTTGAATATGTTAATAGACTAAGAACTGACTTTCAGGAGTATAGAATTGATATGTATCAGTGGCTTATGATCCACATATTCAAATGCCTTTGGAAAGTCAATGAAACAGACATTCCTCTAGTACTCTCTGCTATCAGCTAAGCTTTATCTAAAATTGGCTGTAATGTCCCTTGTGCCTTGGTCTGGCATTTCTCTGTTCATGTAGTATTATAGTAGTTTTTAGATCATTTTCAGCAGGATCCTGCCTGCATGTGATATGCATTATATTGTTAGAGGATTTTCACATTGTCAGGTCACTTTTTTTTAACATTGTGAATAAATATGTATCTCCTCTAGTCAGTTGACCAGGTAGTTGTCTTCTAGATTTCTCGGCACTGCCTTGTGAGCACATCCAGAGCAGCATCTGTTTGTTGAAATATGTCATTAGGTATGCTATCAATTCCTGGAACTTTGATCTTTATCATTCCTTCAAAGTAGCTTGAACTTCCTCCTCATCACAATTACCTCTTGATCATATGTTATTTCATGAAATTCTTCTGTGTTGGCCAATTCTTTTTGGTATAGTGAGTCTGTAATAGTGAGTCTGTGTATTCCTTCATCTTCTTTCGATGCTTCCTGGGTCATTTAATATTCTGCTCATAGCATCCTTAAGTATTGCAACTCAAGCCTTTACTTACAAAAAAAAGCTATTTCAATTCCTAACTTACATAAAACATATATACGTTCTATCTAAAACAAAATGCATACAAGTTATTCATTCTTATATCAAATTAATGACCGGAAAATACATTTTTATAAAATAATTTAAATGATCAGAAAGAAATTTATTTTGTGAGGCTAATACATGCTTTAGAAAAAGACAGGAGAGCAAAGGGAAAGAGAAGCTTCTATGAAATCAGAAACAAGGAAGATTAATAAAAGGATTATCCAACGTGGAACTAACATTTTAATTCAGTTCAATTATTTTGTATTCTCTCAAATTACCATAACTGGCAGCTGATATATTGCATATTTCAAAGTCAGGATAGGCCGTAGAAACTTGTAGGACTTAGTGGTATGGAATTGCACTGCCAACCCAAAGACAAGCAGTTCGAATCCACCAGCTCCTCTATAAAATAAAGCTAGGCAATTTCCTGTTAGGTGATCTCCTGCCTTATAGAACCCACTGGAGGATCAGCTAGGTGTTGATTCTAACTCATTGTTACACAACAACAGGACAGAATAGGATGGATTAATGGGTAAGGAAATGCTCCATGGGAGAAAATGGGCAATCTCCTTCTGGGGAATAAAAGCCTCTTAAAACTCTATTGCAATCTTTTTGACTTTTTTTTTAATTATTGTGACTTTAATGATAGTTTACAAAAAAGTTGGATTTTCATTCATTCATTTTCACACATTTTTCCAATGTTCAATAGCTCTGAAACCGGCCCTATTCTCAACCAATGCCACTGTCTCCAAAACACATACCCCTATAACACGAGTTACTGTGCCAATTCATCTCATCCAGGGTCATCTTCTCCTACACTATTCCTCCACCCTTCTAAGTATGATATTCTACTCTAAGTACTGGTCTCTCCTGGCTACATACCCAAAGTATGTGAGATTGATCTTCAAAATCGTTGCCTCCAAGGAGCAACTTGTTTTCACCCTCTCTATGACATACCCGTTTGTTTTCATGACAATCTGTGCCATGTTGAATAATCTTCTCCAGTACTACAACCTAAAAGCATCAATTCTCCTTTTGTCATCCTTAGTCATTGTTCAGCTTTCTGATGCATAGTAAATAATTGTGAAAACCGTGTGCTGGATCAGGCACACTTTAGTCTCTAGACTGGCATCATTACTCCTTATCACTCTGGAGAGTTCTCTGACATCAGATTTTCCTAATTCATCTTCTGATTTCCTGACTGCTGGTGCCAAGAGAGTTGATTGTGGAACTGGGCAAGCTGATATTGCTAACAACCTCAATTTCTTCTCCACCTATTATTGTGCTGCCAATTGGCCCAGTGTTGAGAATCTTTGTTTTCTTTATGTTGAACTTCAACCCATATTGAAGACTGCAGCCCTTGGCCTTCTGCAGCAAATGCTTCAGGCCCTCTTCATTCACAGCAAGTAAGCCTGTGTCATCTGCATAGCACAAGTTGTTGATGAGTCTTCCTCCTGTTACCATATATCTCCTTATAAAGGCTGAATGATCTGTTCCACAAATAGATTGAAAATGTGTGGAGACAGTACATATCCCTGATACATTATTTTTCTGGTTTTGAATGAAAATGTTTTCTTACTTTGTTCTAATGACTGCTTCCTGGTCCAAATACAAGTTTCACATGAGCGTATTAAAGTGTTCTGGAACATTTTTATAATGTTTGTATAATAAACTTTTAAGCTATGATCAATACATGTGAGATGTGTTTAATAAAGTTATAGTAAATATTACTATTTCTGAACAGAAAACAACTTAAACTGTATTTTCTGTGCAATATAAATGTCCAAAGAATACCTAATCTGTATCAAGGACATCATGCTGGAGATAGGCTGGTAGTTGAGGGAAGGTGCATGTGGGCTGCCACAGCCTGAGAATGTGTTGATTGAGACCATGGCCTGTGAATGTCCAGTCCCCATAGTGCCAGCTGCAAAAGAAGCTGAGTAGTGGGATGATAAGGGATTGAACCATCACATGAAGTCCTCAGGTAGCCAAATGGACTTTTCTGGTCTGTACAAGGGATTCATGACCCCTTTATGTCCTCAGCACTCATGGTTACTCATTGGTCTGTCAGTTATATTGTGGAAGTTCAAGGTGCATGGTTGTAGGGTTCCAGACTCATCTGCATGAATGATTTCTCTGACTTGAGCACATAGACTTGTGCACTACACTGCCTATCCTGGGCCTGATCACCCAGGAGAGGTCTGTTACTAGGGTGAAAAATATAACTTATTCCTGCATTTGAGAAAGTAGTCTGCAGAGCAGGGAAGGAATCCAGCTGGGAGCTGAGACTGCTTTAAAAATGCAAAGATAGGCTAGTGAGTGTCTGTTGCTGGGAACCAAACTTACACATCAGTAGGCAAGACTTAACATTAAATGTATTGTACAAGGGTGAAAAATAAGATTGAAGTCAGCAATATGCAAAAATAATATGGTATCCTTATGAAAACAATGTGAAAGGTTTGCACAGAGTGCAAAAACATAGAACATGTGGTATTTGCATAAAATATTATATTAAAATGTATCATAGCTATAGCATGGAAAAATGTTAAAAACATTAGTTTAAGTAAGAGAAATTAGACAAAATAGCTACATTATATATTCTAGTTAGCTGTAATATCAAGAATAGCTAAAAAAATATACTGTTAACAGAGTTTGGAAAGAGGACCAAATGAAAAGTGACTGGTAACAGGTATGTAACTTCTTCATGAGGTGGGGAAAATGTTTGGAGATTAAACACTGGCAATGATTTTTGCAATGTAAACATTCTAAAACACTGAGTTGTAGACATATAAGAATGCTTTTTGTTTGTTATTGTTGTTAAGTTCCATAAAGTTGATTTCAACTCATGGTGACCCCAGTACAACAGAATGAGAGCCCTGCCACTCCTCACAATCTCTGCTGTGTCAAGCCTGTTGCAATCACTGTGTCACTCATGTTAGTGACAATCTCTCTCTTTTTAATTGACCTTTTACTTTTTCATCCTTCATTGTTCAGATCCATAAGAGGTAATTAGAAAGACCATAGATAAGGGAGCTCCTGTAGCCTAGTGGTAAGATTCTGCACTGCAGTCCCAGAGGTTTGTGGTTCAAATCCACAAGGTACTCTGCTGGAGAAGGAGGGGCAATCTCCTCCTGTACCAGACTGATCTGATTTGACGGTACACACAAAAAATAATAAAATAAAATTTAAAAAGACCATGGGTAGAATCAGGAACATCTTAGTCTTTAATTAGACATCACTGTTCTTCAAGACTTTCCAGAAGTCCCTGATAGAAGACTCACCCAATGCTATATGTCTCCTGATCTCCAGACTGCTGATATCAAGGGTTTTGATTGTAAAATCAGGTAAGACTAAATCTTTGACAATTTCAGCATTTTCTCCATCTATCATGATGTTGACGATTGGCCTAGTAGTGAGAATTTTTGTTTCCTTGATGTTCAAATACAATTCATGTTGAGGACTGTAGTCCTTGAGCTTTGGCTGCAAGTGCTTCAAATCCTCCTTGCTTTCGGCAAGCAAATTTATTTTATATGCATAATGTAGATTGTTAATGAATTTTTCTCCAATCCTTATGCCACCTTCTTCTTTGATGCCTTTGAGGTTTTGTGTTGGAGAAGAGTATTAAATATTCTAGGGATTGTCAAAAGAACAAGCAAATTTGTCCTGGAGAAAGGACAGCCACAGTGCTATTTATATGTAAGAATGGCAAAGCTACATCTAACACACTGTGGACATGTTTTTAGGAGAGGCTATTCCTTGGAAAGGGACATCATGCTTGGATAGGTAGAGAGTCAGCAAAGGAGAACAAAACGTTCCATGAGATGTATCAACACTGTGAGTGCAGCAATGAACTCAAGCATGACAGAGATGAGGATGGCTCAGGGAGGAGGGAGTTTAGGTCTGTATATATGGTTGCTAAAAGTTGTACTCAATGGCAGATAACAACTATTCATCCAAATACTACATCCTTTTTTGAGGGACTGACCCTTGCAGATAATATGCCCAAAATATATGAGACTAAGTTTCAGTTTCTAAGGTGTACTCTGGTTCCATTTCCTCCAAGATAGATTTGTTCATATTTTTGTCAGTGGCCTATCATCTGCTACATTCAGAGATATGGATAAATGAATAAGGCTGAGGGAAGAAATATTGATGCCTTAAGTTATGGTGCTGTTGAAGAGTAAAGAATATCTGCCAAAAGAAAAAAAAAGTCTTAGAAACTCTGTGTCCAAAGTGCTCCTTGGAGACAAATATGACGAAGCTTCTTCATCTTTCATATTTTGGCCATGTAGCTAGGCTAGGCTATTTAATGGAGAGGGACATCATGCTTGCAAAGAAGGGGTCAGTTATGGGAAGCCAAATTCCATACTAAATATTTGTAATAAACTGAATGTTATTTCAGGATGTGGGGAAGGCATGGTACAAGCTGGAATTCACACTGAGAGACTAAGCAATCCTTAAGCAGGATTCTTGTATGTGCTAATCCTCCTTCCTGAGTCAAACAGAAGGCTTTTGATAGAAAGAGCTTAGCTTCATTTGCATTGAATTTTCTTTGTGATTTGCTTCCTGGTTGATGTTGTTGTTGTTATGTGTCGACGAGTTGCTTCTGACTCATAGTGACACTATGTACAAGAGCTCTATACGCTCTTCTATCCTGTGCCAACCTAGCCCTCTGAAACGCACTTATTCCCATCTCTCCAGTCACAGAATCGATCCATCTCATCAAAGGTCTTCCTCTCCTGTGCCGTCCCTCCACTCTCCCAAACATGATG
>NW_006399823.1:9449383-9458090 GCF_000299155.1 Elephantulus edwardii | reverse complement strand
ATATAGCATCCATCTATTGTTATTCTTGTTGTTGATTGCCTTTGAGTCAAGCACAACTCACATCAACCCTATGAATAAAAGGCCCGAAGCCCCTCTACAACTATTGCCACATCAAAATTCATAGTTTCCAGAGGCAAGTTGTTTAGGAAGTGGATGCCAATTCATTAATGCAAACATTATTTCCACAATTTTAACAGATATCAGATATTATCTAGTATTTGACTCATGGAAATGCTTATGTGTCAGGATGGAACTGGATAGTGTTTCCAATGGCTAATTTTTATGGAAAAATCTAAAGGCTTTATTCCTCAGATACTCCTGGATGGATTTGATTCTCTAAACTTTTAGATAGTAGTCAAGCACATGAAAAAGTTACACAATTTGTGAAATTGTGAACAGCATTCCATACTTACTATGAATATTTTAAACATGAAAATAGACTATATGAAATATTCTACATTTCGGCATCTTTCAAGGTCTATTCTTACTCTATCATATTCATCCATGAATCTGTAATCCACTAAAGACATGCAGTACAGTCTCATCTCAGTTAGGACTTTTTTAAAAAGTAAATACTCCAGAGATAGGGAATCAGAAGAAATATGTCAACACAGAAGAAATTTAACAACTACAGAAGAAACCATAAAAGATGGTAAAAATAATTTAAACAATATATAAAGAGATACACAGACTTAAAAAAAAATCATTATAAGGCAGAGAGTATACAGTCAACACAGTACTGGAAATAACAGAAATGCCTGAAAATGCCAGGCAGAATATTAACACCAAAATGGAAGATGTTTCCAACATGCTTGAGAGACAAAAAAGTAGAACGGAAAATACAGAGCAGAGAGTCAGTGAACTGAAAGACAATAAACTCAATGGGAAAATACTAGTAAAAATTAAAAGAAAAAAATCAGTTTTGAGACAGAAAGAAAATAGTAGTAGAATCCTATGGGATTACATCAAAAGGAACAAAATACTTATGATCAGAATTCCAGAAAATGACATGAACAGGGAAAACACTAAGAAACTGCAGAAAAGATACTCTAAGAAAGCTTTCCAGGTAATATGAAGAATGGAGAAATTCACATTCAATAAACTCAGCAAACACCATACAAAATAGGCTAAAAAACAAAGACAAACATCAAGGTTTATCATAATAAAATTACGCCTACTGGTGCCAAGAGTGTTGACTGTGGAGCCAAGCGAACTAAAGCTATTAGCAACCTTAAACTCTTCACCATCCATCCTGATGTTGTCAGTTGGCCCAGTAATGAAAATCTTTTTCTTCTTGATATTGAGCCTCAATCCATATTGATGGCTGCAGTCTTTGACTTTCTGTAGCAAGTGTTTCAGGTCCTTCTCACTTTCAGCAAGCAGAGTTGTGTCATCTTTAGAACACAGATTATTGACTAATCTTCCTCCAATCTGATGCCACAGTTCTCCTGATAGAGCCCAGCCTCCTGGATAATCTGTTCGGCATCTAGTTATGGAGATAGGACACATCCCTGGCGTACACCCTTGCCAATTTCGAACCATGCTCTGTTCTGATGACAGTTTCCTGGTCCAAGTATAGGTTTCACATTAGCACGATCAGGGTTTTGCGTTTCCCATTCTTCTCAGAGTCAGCCACAGTTTGTTGTGATCCACACAGTCAAACACCTTTGCATAATCAATGAAACACAGATAGAATCCCTGCTTTCAGCCAAGATCCATCTAACATTAGCTACAATATCCCTAGTGAAAGGACCCCTTCTAAATCCAGTCTCAACTTCTGGCAGTTCTCTGTTGATGTGTTGTTCCAGTCTTTCTTGGATAATCTTCAGCAAAATCGTGTTTGCATGTGAAATCAATGATATTGTTCAATAATTTCTACATTCTTTTGGGTAACCTTTCTTTGGAATGGAAACAAATATAGATCTCTTCCAAGTGGTTGTCCTCCAGATTTCTTGGTACAACTTGGTAAGCACATCTAGAGCAGCATCCGTTAGTTGAAATACATTAATTGGCATACCATCTATTTCTGGGGCCTTATTTTTTGGCAATTCCTTCAAAGCAACTTGAATTTCTTCCTTCATCACCATAGGCTCTTGCTCATATGTTGTTTCATGTAATACTTCTGTGTCTGCCAATTCACTTCAGTACAGTGATTCTATATATTCTTTCCATCTTCTTTCAATACTTCCTGTACAGTTTAATATTCTGACTAATGCATCCTTAAGTATAACAACTCGAGGTTGAATTTGTTCTTCAGTTCCTTAGCTTAAGAAATGCTCAGCGAGTTTGGCCCTTTTGATTTTATGACTCCAGCTCCTTGTACATTTCATTGTAATATTTTGCTGTGTCTTCCCATGCTGCATTTTGAAATCTTCTGTTTAGCTCTTTAAATCTTGAATTCCTCCCTCTACTTTGTTTTCTTGGTGCTCTAGGGCAGTATTCAGAGTCTCTTCTGGCATCCATTTTGGTCATTTCTTCATTCTCTGTCTTTGTAAGGAACTTTTGCACTCTTCCTGGATGATACTTTTAATTTAAATTCTTTTTAAAATTAAGAAAAAAATGAATGAACACTACCAGAGTCATTCAATAAAGCAAGAATAATCCTAATACCAATACCAAAGATATTATCACAAAAAGAAAACTACAGACCAATATTGCTCATGATTGTTTTTGTTATATACCCTCGAGTTGCCTGCAACTCATATCGACCCTACGTACAACAGCCCTAAACCCTGCTCTAACCCTTGCCAATCTTATTGTTTCTGACATGTCTATACCCATTACCCCAGTGACCTAATCAATCCATCTCTTTGAGGGTCTTCCTCTCCCACACTGTTCCTCCACCCTCCCAAGCATGACATCCTTCTACAAGGACTGATCCCACTTTGCAACATGTTAAAGTATGTCAGATGGAACATCAGAATCCTTGCCTCAAGGAACAGTCTGGCTTCACCCTCTTAGGACTAATTTGCTTGCCACAGATGCAAATATCCTTGACAAAATTTTTACCAATAAAATCCAACAGCAGATAAAAAAATAATTTCTCATGATCAAGTGTGATTTATAATAGATATGTAAAGATAGTTCAATATAAGAAAAATAATCAACATAATCCATCACATTAACAAAGCAAATAACAAAAACCTCATGATCCTAGTAATTGATGCAGAAAAGGCTTTGAACAAAATCTAACACCTCTTTCTGATTACAACACTCAGCAAAATAGGAATAGGAAGGAATTTCCTCAACATGGTAAAAAGTATATATACAAAACCAAGAGGCAATATCATTCCCAATAGAGAAAGAATAAAAGCATTCTCCTTGTGAACAGGGACCAGACAAAGATGCCCACTGTCACCACTCTCATTCAGTATTGTATTGGAAATACTTTTTAGGGCAATACAAATTAAAAAAGGAAATAAGAGGCATAAATATAATCAAAGAGCTGGTAAAACTGTTGCTGTATGCAGATTATATGATAGTGTACACAGAAAACCCAAGGACAAACCCAAAAACTTGCTAGACCTAGTAGAACAATCTAGTAGAGTGTAGGATGCTAGATCAATATACAAAAATGAGGGGGATTCCTTTACTGTAACAGAAAACACAGACAAGGAAACCAAGAAAACAATACCATTTAGAATGACAATCACAAACTGAGATACTTAGGAGTAACCTAACTAAAGCATAAAATATCTTTCTGAAGAAAACTACCAACCACAACTGTGATTAATAGTTGTCACTGTGTGCCAATTGTTGGAAGTAACCCCTAGCTGACCCTCCGGAGGGTTTTCTGAGGACGTTAAACACACAGGAGGAGATTACTCATGTTTCTCCTGCACGCAAAACAGTAAGAGACCTAAATAAATGGAAAAATGTTCCCTGAATATTTGTAGAAACACCCAATATAGTAAAATTTATAATCCTACCAAAAGCAATCTACATGTTTAACACAATCTCAATACAGGTTCAAAATCTATGTTTAAAAGAGACAGAAAAAGCAAATGGTAAGTTTATTTGGAGAAGAAAGAAATCTCAAATAAGCACTTCTGAAAAACAAAAATGAAGTTGGAGGCATAACACTTCCTTATTTCAAAACCTACTTCATTCCTGTACTATCCAAAACAGCATGGTACTGGTAAAATTATAGACACATTGAGCAATGGAACAAAATTGAGAACCCACTAAGAACTGAGAAATTAACTCATCTACCTATACTCAATTGGTATTCCACAAGGAAACAAAACTTAATAAAGGGGGAAATGAGTATCGTGTCAACAAATGGGCTGGCAAAATTGGACTGCTACCTGTGGAAAGTTGAAGCAGAATCCAAATCTCACAGCATACACAAAAATCAACACAAGGTGTATCAGAGACTTGGGAATAAAATTTAAAATCACAAAGATCCTAAGAAATAAAATAGGACCAAATAGGCTGACAAATACAACCAGAAATGTACAATAAGGGGAGGATAAAACTGATGAATGGGTCTATCTTAAGATTAAATCCCTGTGTGCATGAAATACTTTTACCAATAGGGTGAGAAGAAACTCTACTGACTGTAAAAAACATTTGACAATGCCATCTCAGACAAGAGTACCATAATGAAAATTTACACAATACTATAGGACCTCCATGTTAAAAAGACTGATAACCAAGTTACCAAATGGGCAAAAGACATGGAAAGAATATTCACAGAGAAAGACAACTGGATGGCCAACAAACACATGAAGGTATGCTCAAAATCACTAACTATAAGATAGATGCAAATCAAAATCACAATGAGATACAATCTCACTCCAGTAGCAGTGGCAAAGTTTAACAGGACAGAAAGCAATAGATTTTTGAAGGGATGTGAAGAGACTGGAATTCTCATTAGCAATTGATGGGATTGTATAATGGGACAACCACTCTGGAAGGCAGTTTGGAGTTTCCTCAAAAGAATTTAATATGACTCAGCTATTCTACTTCTAGGAATATACCCCAAGGAAATTAGAACTAAGACACAAATGTAGATTTTTACATTGATGTTCATAGCAGCATTATTCACCATCACAAGAACTTGGAAACAGCTCAAATTTTCAAAAACAAACAGGTAGATTGAGAAAGTATGGCACATTTACACAATGGAATACCATGTAGCACTCAGGATCAATGATATTGAAAAATACTACGTAAAATGGGAGAGACTGGAGAGCATTATGTTGATTGAACTAACTCAGTCTGATAAGGACGATTATTGCATAAGACCTTATTAAAAATATAGAAGGATAAATAGTAAAACGTGTATTGAAGTTTCAAGAGGGAAAGGGAAGGGAGAAGGGGAACTGAGACATGTAGGTGGGAAATCATAAGGTGATAGAATTTGGTGGGGAGAGGAAGAGGGTGAAGGAAATGGGAAAATCCAGTGAGAACTTGAAAAGATGTATCATAGATCAATGGTGATTAATTTTATAAAACACAATATATAGAAATGATTGTATGAAACACTATGAATGAAAATGTGTGAAACAAAATGTACCAGAATTTTGTATGCAAACAAATATAAAATATTTTTTAAAAAGGCAGTATAATAAAATTGTTTGTTCTATATTTAATTTGCATTGGGCTACCAGAATAAGAAACCTTTAGTTCATGTAGACTTCATATGCATGTTCATGTTTCTCTTGCAGTCACTATTACTGAATGCTGTTGGATTCTGGAGATTTATTATCCCTCCTGTGAAATTAATTGTCATTTTTTAAAAAATGAGAAAAAATGCATCTATCTATCTATCTATCAATCCACACACAAACAGAGACGGAAATTGCATGGACTTTGTTTTCATTGACAAAGAGAATGTTAGTTGCATGGTCATAATGGAATATATAATGGTATAAATAAATTGTCCACTTAGCCATAAAACCAAACTAAACTCATTGTCATACAATCAATGAAAACCTATAGACAGAATGGAACTAAAATTCCTAGGTTATAATCTTTATGAAAGCTGACTGCCACATCTTTTTCATTGAATGATTGGAGAGTACAACTGAAGTACTTTTAGTTAATAGATCAATGCTTTAACTCCTATGCCACCAGCACTCTCTAGTAGTTTCATTATTGTTCTATGCCAATAGGTTAACTCACATTCTATAACCCTATGAACAAGAGGTCATCAACTAGTCTATCATGCTCTATCCTCACAATAGGGCCATGCTTAAGTCTATTATTGAAATCATGCGTCAATCTATCTACCTGAAGACTTCCTTTCTTTTGCTGACCATCAACTTTTCCCAAAATAATGTCTCTTTCCAAAAAGTGATATCTCCTTACAATGTGCCCAAAGTATGTGGGGTGATGTTTCAACATCTTTGCTTCTAAGGAGCGCCCTGATTGTCCTTCCTCCAAGACATATTTGTTTGGTTTCTTTTTGGCAGACAATGAGATATTAAATACTCTTTGCCAATACCAGAATTCAATTATTTCGCTTTTGATAGTAGAATTAACGAGTTCCAAATTGAGTTTAGCCATGAGTTTTCATGGCAAATATGTATGTTTTCCTTAATAAGAAGAAATAAAAAGTAAAAATGAATTTTAAGTCAGAGGAAAATAAAGGATGATTTGGAAATTGGACCGCTAAGACCTGAACATGTTACTGCTAATTAACCAAGAAAGTCTCATTCATTTTAGATAAGTGTGTTGTGTTTATTCTTTTCAAATCCTATCACACAGCTGGTAGTGTCATTAATCATGTAATTTTAAGTGAACATAAAGTCAGTACCTTTGAGAATAAAAATGAAAAGAAAATACCTGAAAATCCAGGCAACAATGACTTGTGGAAGAGAAATTGCTAGAAAGAAAACTGTTACACATGGCACTTGAAATCTACAACATGAGGTAATTAAGGGAGCCAAATTAAATCAACTTCATTAGACTGTCAGAGTGAAGGAGTTATCTTCTTTGACAAGTTGAGCTATTATTAAACCATGCAATGTGTTCAGTATGTTCCTAGCTCATCTCACAGAATGCTAGTGACTTGGAAGATGACAAAAAAAATGTATTCAAAGAGTACTTAGAATTCAAATATAAATCCTTAAATACAAATCATGTAGCAACTCAAAATCCTCAACTGCTTGATTGTTAGAAGTGAAGGCAATTCAAACTGCTTTGAATAATTTTCATATTTTATTTTTGTTTCACTTTCTTTTTATTCTATACCATCATTATCTCTTAAGATTTCAAAGCAAATTATATATAACTATCTACTCCTACAAATTGTAAAAAAATAGTTATAACCTTAAACTAAATTATTGTTTTATTCTATCTGTTGGTAAGGGATTACACTGACAATCCAAAAGCAGGTTATTAGAATCCTAAACTGCTTCATGGGAGAAAGATGGGCAGTCTTCTCTCCTACTACTCACTGCCTCTGAAAACCTGCTGGAAGGTCAGCTATGAGTCGATTCCAATTGGATAGCACAACAGCAACAGCATTACCATCACTGCAGCAATGAATTAAATATTGGAAAATAATAACATGTGGATGTTCAAAACTCTGAAGATTGTTTGTGGTTTTAAGGGGAGATTATTAGGAGGGGAAACAATTCTGTAAATACTAATCAATGTGATTATGTCAAATTACAGTATCCTAGCCTCTGGAAGCCTAGTGGCTAAGAAGTTTCACTGTGAACACAAAGGTTTGCATCCACCAGCTACTTGACCAGGGAAAAGTGGGCCACCTTCTCCTGACTGATAGACTGTCTCTGAAAACTGGCCGAAGGATCAGCTGTGCGTCAGTTCTCATTCTATGGCACACAACAGCAATAATAATAATAATAACTGATTACAATGTCATTCCCTTGAATATGAGGAAATTAAATATTTGAAATCTAACTGAACACAAACCAAATCCTCTTGAGATTTTACGCCTGGAGTTTTAGCTGTCAAGAAACAAAATGTGTATTACTTCCTTTGGATATCTGTTTAATTCTGAAGGTATGTATATATGTGTGAATTGCTTTTGAACAAGAGCCAGATGATTCTAATGCCTAACAGAAATATACCAGTGCACTATCAATTGTTGGGAGAGTGGCAGGGGGTGGGGTGGGGAAGGACCAAAACAAACCTCTCAAACAAAATCAAAACTAAACAATGAGCCAGTTATATAAACAGTAGTAATGCTTTGTAAAAGTGCTGTTGAACTGACTCATAGTAAATCTATATGCAACATAAGGAAATCCTGTCCATTTCAGCATCATCCTCACAATATCTTCTAAGAGTAAGCCCACTGCTGACTCATTAAGTACTGTATCAATCTGATTGATCAGTTTCTCCGTTTAGTTGAACCTCTATTTTAAAAAAAACTCTTGTTATTAGGTGCCATTGAGTCAAGTACAACTCATAGCTCCATTATAAACAACAGATATGAATCTGGTTCTATCTTGAGCCATCCTCATAATCTCTGGCACAGGAGCAAATTGCTGCTATCACTGTGTGAATCCATCTGGTCAAGGGTCTTCCTCTCTTTCACAGATCCTTCACCTTTTCAAGAACAATGGCCTTTTCTAAGGAATGTTGCTGTTATCTGCCATTGAGTCGGTTGTGACTCATAGAGACCCTATGTACAAGAGCCCTAAACCCCGTTCTATCCTGTGCCAACCTAGCCATCTCCAACATACTCATTCCCACCACCCCAATCACAGAATCAATCCATTTCATCGATGGT
>NW_006399823.1:9448316-9449283 GCF_000299155.1 Elephantulus edwardii | reverse complement strand
CTGCATATTGAAAGTTTAGGATGTACCTTGCTCTAATCGTGAATTTTATCTTAATTAAAATTAAATGATTGACTGCAAGAATCAGAAAAGAGAGGAAAAAATAAATGTCTGCTAACAATTATTTGAATGATAATTCTAATATCCTTTTCTTTTGCCCTTGTTTTTTACAAGATCATGTACAGAGATAGGTAATTATTAAACAGATAAATACTTCAAAGAAAGAAAGAACATTTTCTTTTCTTTGTACTTGAAAAGTATCACAAAATCTTGCAACTTTGTATTTTCTTTATTTGGAGTTCATATCTTTCTGATATTTAATTAGAAAGGTTATATATGACATTTTTTGAATTTGAAAGAAAATAGTCAAATTCATTGTCTTTGTACAAAGAATAAACATATATATTTTTTTTAAAAAAGGAGACTTTATTATAATACTGATTTTCAAATGAACTTGAAGCTCTTGGGTTTGAATTTTATTGGTACTTGGCAGTGATAACTTGTTTTTTAAAGAAAACTTCTATACGAGACTCATGAGGCTTTGTGGACAACAAATAGCTCTTACAAAAAACTATTTTGATGACTTAATTATATATGAATAAAAACTTCAATATTTTCATTTTCTTCTGACCACATATGAAACCATAAACTTAAATGTAGGGGGAAACACAATTGAAATCTGCTATACACAAATAGATTTAGAATCCTTTGGTAACTATTATGGGATAATAAAGTCCATTTTTAAAAATATTTTTTAAATGATAAACATTATCATAGTGTCACTTATGCCAAGGTTCTGATATGTTGGTCATGGGGTTTCTATGACTCAAAATGAACATGAAAGCACAGAAAACAAACATAGTAATATTGCAACACAAATACCAAATAGGTCTCAAGAACCATCACCCTTGATCAATGCCAACTCAAGATCACATCACATAAATAAGAATAGGACAGTGCTACCTAGGGG
>NW_006399823.1:9444265-9445063 GCF_000299155.1 Elephantulus edwardii | reverse complement strand
CACCTAATTGCAAAGACCATAGCCTGGATCAGGCACACCTTAGTCTCCAGCCTGACGTCATTGCTCTTCAGTACTCTTGAGAGGTCCCTCACAGCTGACTTTCCCAATGCTTCATCTCTTGATTTTCTGGCTGCTGTTAACAGAGTGTTGATTGTGGAGCCAAATAAATGAAAACCGTTAACTATCTCAATCTCTTCACCATCCATATTGATGCTGCCAATTGGCCCAGTGGTGAGAATCTGTGTCTTTATGTTGAGCTTCAATCCATATTGAAGGCTGCAGTCCTTTACCATCTGCAGCAAGTGCTTCAGGTTCTCCTCAGTTTTAGCAAGCAGGGTTGTGCCATCTGCATAATACAGGTTGTTGATGACTCTTCCACCAAATCTGATGCCACATTTCTCCTCGTACAACCCATTATCTCAGATGATCTGTTCTGCATACAGATTGAAAAGGTATGGATACAGAAACATCCCTAATGGACCCCCTTCTTGATTTTGAACCACGTAGTGTCTCCTTGCTCTGTTCTGACGACTGCCTCTTGGTCCAGCTATAGGTTTCATATAAGCGTAATAAAGTGTTCTGGGATTCCAATTCTTCTCAGAGTCTCTTCTAATAATATTTCCAAAGTATGTGAGATAAAGCTTCACTATCCTTGCATGCAAGAAGTACTCTAGCTGTACTGTTTTCAATGCATATATGTTTAGGTTTTGGCAGTCCACAAGATATTCAGTATTATAGTTCAATAATTTTGACAGGATAATATCTATACGCATACAAGGAAGTCCAGTGAGTACCACT
>NW_006399823.1:9439526-9440675 GCF_000299155.1 Elephantulus edwardii | reverse complement strand
TGTAGACTTTCCAGTGCAATATGTTTCCTAATCTCTGACTGCTGGTACCAAGTATATTGATTGAACTATTTTAAAATAGAATTGTTGTTGTTCTTGTGTGCCATTGAATCAAAGCTGTCCCATAGTTGACCCTTTAGCAGGTTTTCAGAAGCAATTAACACATGGACTGTCATCCTCCTGAGGAGCTATTGGTAGATTCGAACCATGTGCTTCCGTGTTTGTTTCATAGCTTCTTAGCACTAGGGCACCAGAGTTCCACAGTTATAGTGGCTTGATATTAGACTGCTGCTGCTCTTAGGATGACAACTTATATTTATCAGTGGCAGGGGCGTTGAATCACCCCCACTTACTCATTGACAAATCTCTTTAGCATTACATCTTTAGTCTAAAAAAAGGAGATTACAATTTTCATTTTCAACAATATAAGATTGTTTATAGCTTTAAACATCAATGACTATAAAAACTTTGAAACATTTAGACAACATTATGTACATGTCTAAACTATCATTATAATTCTCATAAAGGCCTTCTGATTTATTAGTTACTTGTTGCTAAATGTCCTTAAGGCCGTGATTGGATTTTTTTTTTGTAAGGACTAACTATGTCAAGGAAAAAAATCACTGAGGTTTTAAGGGGGGGAAAAAATCTGTCACTCTTTGCTGTCTATTCAAAATCTGTTTACTTTCCACTTTGCTAATACTGATTTTTGCTTATGAATCCATTATCCTTCCTGGAAAGTGATCTTATAATCATCATTTGTTGTTATTGTCTATTGTCAAATCAGTGGTTTTTCAGACACAGTAAATCAGATAAGAAGACATTGCCTGTCTTTTTCTCCAATAGAACAGCTAGTGGATTCCAACTGTGTACTTTTTAATCGGTGGTGCAATTCCTTACCACTATACCACTATACATCCTATTTCAGTATAAATCATATGATGTGTTGGTCTCCCAGGAAAAAGATCAAGACAGAGATGTGTCTGTCTCTAAGAGTCCTTTCTGAGAAGTGCCCTAAGAGGTGCTTGTGAGGGTGAGAAGCAGGGGAGAGCAATACAGTTGTTGAAGTTGTTGTTATGTGTCATCGAGTCGCTTGCGACTCATAGCGACACTATGTACAAGAGCCCTAAACGCTGCTCTATCCTGTACCAA
>NW_006399823.1:9435995-9438941 GCF_000299155.1 Elephantulus edwardii | reverse complement strand
GCCAATTGGTCCAGTGGTGAAAGCAGAGTCAAACCCATGGGAAGTTCTGACACACACACCCCAAAAGAGATATCCTAAATCTAGGCAATGTACAGACAACAACATATATTGAATGAGGACTGCACTGGAGAGGGCACATAAATGTTGGCCAATATTTTCTAAAGATATCTTAGAGGTGAGTTCCCAGCCAGTGTTAGCAGCTGAAATGGAAGGCATTGCTCCTGAAGAAGGGATGTGGATGGGTGATCACAGTTTTTTGGAGACTATTTTCCTTTAAGATCTTCATGGAAGACAAAGAGGTTGTGAGGAATGCTGGAATAAGATTAAGAGGACTGTAGGAAGACGTCTAGGTCTCTCTCTTGCATTTCTGCCAAGTCAGAGCTGACTTATAGATTTTCCAAGAATGTAAATTGCACAAGAGGAGATTACCCAGAACGGTGGTGTATTTGGGTTACAAGCTCAACTCGCCATGGAATTTGCCACTAAAGCGCCTCTATAGCTCTGTAAATCCTGCAAAATAATCTTAAAGGTGAATGAAGTGGGTAGTTATCTTCCTTAGCCACAACTAACTTGTAACAGATAATTCTTGACAATGACAACTACATAATCCTGTTCTCCTTGCGTGCTACTATATGTGATTCAGTTCTGATCTACATGATACATACAAAATCTCCTGGGAGAGAGCTTTTGAAATATTTTCTCATTCCTGTGTAAAATAGAGGAGAGGAAAAAAAAATATGAGATGCTCTTCTTATGTGAATAAATGTAAAAATGAAATCATTTAAGTTCCTTTCTGATGTAGAAATATATTAAATCAGCTCTTACAGCAATTGTTGTGGTTGTTCAAATTGGAAATCTTCATAGCTGATTCTCCAGTGAATTTCAAAGACTGTAAATTGTAAGGGAGGAGATTGCTCCTCTTTCTCCTGTGAAACAATGGTGGATTAAAACTATGTAAATCTGTGCTGGCAGCACAATTCTTCACTGGTAAACCATGAGCGTTCTTTATATAAATTGTTGTGGTGGTGGTTGTGTGTCACTCCAGCAAGTTTTCAGAGGCAGTAAATCACACGGGAGGAAATTGATCATCTTTTTTTCTCACAAAGAAACTGATGGATTTGAACCATATGTCTTTGGGTTGGTAGCAGAGTTTCTTACCACTGAGTCACCAGAGCTTCATTATATAAATTAAATTAGTAATACAGAAAAAAAATTACAACTGGAAGATGTTTTGATCAGAGAACAAAAATGGCAATGTTTTCCACAAAGAGAGAGCAGTAGGAAAACAGTAATGTTGCATTTTGTCCAAGGTGGAAGACTTTGTCCTAGAAAAAGGTCATGTCTCAGAACCATGATTAATTATCAAACAACATCATTGATATCATATGCTAGTAAAATACTGCTGAAGATCATTAAAAAAAATTAAAATGGCTGGAACAATACATAGATAGGGAATTTCCAGATGTTAAAGCAGGAATTGGAAGAGGCCATGGCACCAGGGATATCATGCCTGATATCAGATGGATCTTGGCTGAAGGCAAGGAATACAAGAAGAATGTCTATTTGTGCTTTATTGATTTTGTGAAGGCATTTGATGGTGTGGATCATGAAAAGTTGTGACTGACATTGAGGAGAATGGGAATCCCAGACCACTTGATGTGCTCATGAGGAATCTATACCTGGAGCAAGAGGTTGTTGTGCGAACGGAGCAGAGGAGCACTGCATGGTTTGGAATTGCGAAGGGAGTGCATCAGGGATGTATTCTATCTCCATACCTGTTCAGTCTATATGCTGAGCAGATTATCTGAGAAGTGGGACTCTATAAAGAGGAATGTGACATCAGGATTAGAGGGGAGACTCATAAGTAACCTGCACTATGCAGTTGACACACTTTTACTTTGTGAAAGTGAGGAATATTTGAAGCACTTGTTGCAGCAGATCAAGGAATGCAGCCTTCAATATGGATTGTGTGTCAATATCAAGAAAACAAAGATTCTTATCTCTGGTCCAATAGGCAGTGTTATTATGGATGGAGAGGAGATTAAAACTATCAACAGCTCCATCTACCTTGGATCTACAATTAACACCATTGGTATGAACAGTCAGGAACAAAGGAGACACATTGCAATGGGAAAATCTGCAGTTATGGAACTTTCCAAATTATTGAAAAGTAGTTATGTCAGTTTGAGGACTAAGTGTGTTTGATTCAGGCCATGGTTTTTCCAATTATTAGCTATGCATCCAAGACCTGGGCAATGAATAAGGATGACATAAAAAGAATTGATGCCTTTGAACTGTGGAATTGGAGAAGAGCACAGAACATTCCATGGATGGCCAGGACAAAGAATATATATGTCTTGGAGACACAGTTTTAAAGGAAATAAATCTTAATAAAAATCAGACTGCTACACATTAAGGGGTAGAACAGCTACCTAGTTCGTCCCTGTCACTTACTCTATGCTCCAACTTCCATTAAAGAAGACTAAAAGCAAGGTTTCTTAGAGGAAATAGGAAGGGAAATCAAGGACAGATGCATCAAGGTGAAGATGCATCATGGTGAAGAATGCAAGGGATCTTTTCCATCCAACTCCAACCAATCCCACAGGTCCTGATGCAGGGCTAAGCTATTGCCAATCTATGAGACTGGGAGCCAATAAATAACAGGGCCAACCAGAGGTGCTCCATCCCTCCTCCTGGCAGCACATCATAAGACTTGAGTCCTCCAACTTTCTAGGGAGATTTTTCTCCCTTTCATCTTTTTTTTTTAAATTAAATATCTTTAACTTCAGACACACTGATCCCAACATGAGGAACTACCATGAGCTGATGTGTTTGAAATCACAGAAGCCATGGAAAGCTTCATATATAAGTTATTAGATGGAGGGCTGGTGAAAGGGAGATAGATGTGAAGGGAGGGGTAGAAGTGGATGGATATCCTGTGGGATG
>NW_006399823.1:9421473-9433101 GCF_000299155.1 Elephantulus edwardii | reverse complement strand
GGAAGGCCCTCTATGAGGTGGATTGATTCAGTGACTGGGATAATTGGGATGGGAGTGTCAGAGACAGTGCGATTGGCTCAGGACAGAGCGGAGTTTAGGGCTGTTGTACATAGGGTCGCTATGAGTCGCAGGCAACTCGACGGCACATAACAACAACAACAACATCTTTGGCAGTAGTAGCTAATGCATACGTTTAAAGAATAGTTTAATTTACTAGTCTTCCTTTTGTCATGCCATTAAGTTAGAACCGATCCTCTGGTGCATTCTGAAATGTGGTAAATTGCACAGGAGGATATTACTCATCTTTCTCCTACATAGCAGCTGGTGGATTCAAACCACTTGCCATCAGACTGGTAGCATAGCTCATTATAGCATATGGATGTAGTTCCATCACTGATATCATTTTACTTCAGGAAAGAGTTTGAAAATTCTAGATATAAGTCCCTTATCAGACATGTCATTACCAAATACTGTTTCCCAGTCTGTGGCTTCCCTTTTTACACTGATGGAGCAGTTTTTGGATATGCAAAGGGATTTGATTCTTAGATAGTCCCATTCACCTACCTTAACCTCTTCTGGTTGTATGTTTTTCAGGATTCTTGGAAGACTCTTCACGTTTTAGATTAGTACTTCCAGAGTTCTTCCAAGCTTTTCTCTGATGAATTTTCTAATCCTTGGTTTTAGGCCTAGGACCTTAATCCACTTTGAGTTGGTTTTTGTGTATGTTGTGAGGTGTGGATCTTGTTACAGTTTTCTGCAAATGGTTTTCCAATTTTGTCAACACCATTTCTTAAAAAAGGCTGTCATTTGCCCACTTAACAGATTTCATCTCCTTGTGAAAAATCAGTTGACTGTGGGCTACTGATTCTCAATTCTATTCCATTGATCTATGTGTCTATCATTATACCAGTTCCATGCTCTTGCCCACCATGGCAATGTAGTAGAATTTGAAATCAGGGAATGAGATGCCTCTCACCATGTGTCTCTTTTTAAGGAGTATTTCGCTTATTTGGGTATCTTTCCATTCCAAATAAAATTGGAGATTTCTTTTTCCATCTCATCAAAGAATAGAATTGGTATTTGTGTTGGGATGGCATTGAATGTGTAGATTGCCTTTGTGATAGGATTGTCATTTTCACAATATTGACTCTTCCTATCCATGAGCAAGGTATATTCTTCCATTTCTCCAAGTCTCTTGTTTCTTGTAGTAATGTTTTTTAATTGTATTTGAACAGATCTGTTGTGTTTCCAGTTAGAGTTACTCCCAAATATTTAATCTTTTGATTAGCTATTGTGATGGGTATTATTTTTCTTAGCTCCAGTTCTATATTCTCTTTGTCACTGTAGAGAAATCCAATTGATTTTTTTTGAATGTTTATTCTGTATACTGCCATTTAGCTTAGTTAGTCAATTATGTCCAGTAGTTTTCTTGCTGAGTCTTTAGGGTTTTCTAAGAATACTATCATATCATCTGCATATAGAGATATTTTTACCTCCTCTATGCCAATTTGGGTACCTCTTATTTCCTTCTCTTTTATTGCTACCACTAAGACTTCTAATATAATACTGAATAGAAGAGGTTATATTGGACATCCTTGCCTAGTTGCTGTTCTCAAAATGAAAGCCTTTAATTTCTCTTCATTGAGAACAATGTTGGCTCTCAGGTTTGCCTATATACTTTTTACTATATTGAGGAAATTCCCTTCTATTCCTATTTTGTGGAGTGTTTTATTCAAGAAAAGGTGTTGGATTTTGTCAAATGTCTTTTCAGCATCTATTGATAAAATCATATGGGTCTTGTTCTTTGCTTTGTTAATGTGATGAATTACACTGATTGTTTTTCTTTTTTTGAAGGTGATAAATTATCTTATTCTTTTTCCTTAAAAATCCTGTTATAGTAAAAAATGGTATTTTGATTAAATACATTCATTGATTTTAATGATATTTATTAATATATTTCTTTTCTCTAAAGTTTACTCATTTCAAGCAGCTAAGGATATACACCACAAAACATACACCAATTCAACAATTTCCACACGTACAAGTTAATTATATTGATTACAATCTTCAAGTTGTGCAGTCATTCCCACTTTCCCTCCTTATTAACATAAAGAGCTCTGGCATCCTAGTGGATAGGAGTTGCATAGACAACCAAAAGATGGTTGGTTTGAATTCGCCAGCTGCACCAAGGGAGAAAGATGAACTATCTTCACCCATGAGATTCACAGCCTCTGAAAATCTGCTGAATGGTCAGCTATGAGTCAGTTCCAACTTGATGGCAATGTGTCAAATTGAATTAACTCATAAATTTGATGCGTCCTAATTTCTCAAGTTGCTGCTGTCAGTTTGATCTCATATACGTAGTATTACGTTGAACCATCCTTGCATATCTGTTATGAATCCTACTTGGTCATGTTGAACTCATACTTTTTTTAATGTATTGTTGGATTCTACTGACCAGTATTTTATTCAGGATTTTTTCATCTATGTGCATGAGAGATATTGGCTTATAGTTTTCTATGTTGTTGGTGTCTTTACCTGGCTTTTGTATCAAGGATATGTTTGCTTCATAGAATGAGTCTGGGAGAATTCCGCCTTTTTTTTTTTTCTGAAATAGTTTATGTAGAATTGGTGACAGTTTCTCTCTGAATGTTTGATACAATTCACTTGTAAAACCATCTGGTCCAGGTCTTTTTTTTTGGCTGGAAGTTGTTTTTTTATTACCTTTTCAATTTCTTCTTTTGTAATGGGTCTGTGCAGGTATTCACTTTCCGTCTGGGTCAGTTTAGGTAAGTTGTGAATTTCTAAGTATTTTCCAATTTCATCTAGGTTTTCCTATTTGTTTGAGTGTAATTTTTCATAATATTTCATTGTTAATCTTTTTAATTAATTTGTTCAGTTGTGACGTTGCCCATTTCGTTTCTTATTCCTATTATTTGTGTCTTTCCCTTCTTTTCTTTGGTTAGTTTTGCTATAGGTTTGTTGATTTTATTGATCTTTCCAAAGACTCAACTCTTGGTTTTGTTGATGGTTTCAATTGTTTTTCTGTTTTCTATTTTATTTATTTCTGCCCTAACTTTTATTATTTCAGGTTTTTTGGTTTTGTTGTTTGTTGTTTGTTTGTTTGTTTTTTGGTGATTTTTTTTAGGATGTAGGGTTTTCTTGCCGTTCTTTTCAATTTGTTGGATATTTTGGGTGAAAGGGTCAATGGTAATTTTTTCCTGTCTATTAATACGTTTGCTTACTTCTATAAATTGACCTCTGATTACTGCTTTGGCTGTTTCCCAGAGGTTTTGGAAAGTTTTATTTTAATTTTCATTTGTTTCAAGTCACTTTTTAATTTCCTTTTTTATTTCTTTTAGTACCCACCTATGTTCATGCAAGGTGGTGTTCAGTTTCCAAATGAATATTTTTTCCATTATCCTCTTATTATTAATTTATAATTTTGTAGCATTGTGGTCTGAGAAGACACTTTGCATTATTTCTATGTGTGGTTATTTTTTTGTTTGTTTGTTTTTTGATTTCTTGTGTTTGCCTTGTGACCTAAAATGTGATATATTCTCAAGAACGTTCCATGCACATTGAAGAAGGTACACTGTGTTTTTGGGGGGTAAATTAGCCTGCAAATATCTATGAGATTGAGTTGATTTATTGTGTGGTTTAATTATTCAGTGTTTTAGTTGAATTTCTTTCTGGAAATTCTTTTTTTTTAGAGTAGTGTATTGAAGTTTTCAACTACTATAGTAGTGTTGTCTATTTCCTTTCTCAGTTTTGTCAATGTTTGTTTTATATATTTTGCAGGTCTTTCATTTGGTGTGAAAATATTTATTAATGTTATGTACTCTTGTTCTATTGACCCTTTAATCATTATGCAGTGGCATTCCTTGTTCTTTATGATGGTTTTTGCATTGAAATCTATTTTATCAGAGATTAGTATTGTTACTCCTGCTTTCTTCTGGTTGACATTTGCTTTTATCCCCCCACCCTCACCCCATCCTTTTATTTTTTAGTCTTTATCTTCACTTTTCAGGTGTGTTTCTTGTAGACAGCATATTGATTGATTTTGGGTTTTTTTCCAACCTGGATTTCTCTCTGCCTTCTGACCCAAGGGAAGATCTACTTCAGTTCAGTATAGAAAAGTTCTGTGAAAGCAGCCTCCTCTGTCAGACAATTGCCCCAGCTAGGCTAGCCCAAGGTGCTCTGGGCTAAAGGCAATTGATGGACTAGACATGAGGAGACACAAGGCAAAGTGCGGAGACCTGATTGGAAAACCAGGAAGCCTTGGTTTTCCCTTCAAGAAACAGCCCCAGCTATCCTGCTCCCTTCTGATGGAACTTAAAGAGCCTCACATGATCCAGCCAAAGGCAGTGACACGCCCCCGCCCCCCAACACATACAGAGTACCTCACTCAAGATCTAGCGTCGCTCCCAGTGTAGTTGCTATTGACGCGTTGGTTCGTATCAGGAGGTCCTGGCGTGGGCCAGCGGCATCGGGAGAGGAGATTCCAGCACGGGCTGGCAGTGTCAAGAGAGGAGATCCTGGCACGGGCTGGTGGCGTCAGGCTACTTTTATCTTTAACTTTTTCACGTGGCCTATTTTAACCAATCAAGACTCCTTTGCATTGCTTTAATAAACCTGTTACACTTGCTTTCCTACATGACCACTGTGTGTATGTCTGTTCACATATTTAGTTACCTCAACTCACCACTTTGTGTGAAATATTAGCTAGTGATGCAGAGATAAAAATAATTTCATTTTTGCACATTTCACCACAAATTTCTCACACAGAACAGCTGGTGGGTTTGAACCAGTGACTTTCTGCTTAACAACTGAGTCCTTCACTGCTACTCCAGCATGATTTCTCTGTCCTACAATATAGAGGCTTTAGTAGGATGCTGACATCTCCTTCAATAGATTGTGCAAATTAGAAAATATCTACCATTTCCTTTAGCACTTCATTTCCATATGTTAAGAATATGTCACAATATGCTAATTATATTAGAGACATGTCTTTTCTCTGTAAGCCAAATTTGTTGAATTAATATGTTATAAAGTGTATGAGTCTGCTTTATGAGCTACACAAATACTTGCTTTTACAGCGCTTAGAGTCCAAGAATAAACTCAGACTTCCAGCAAATATTCACACAATCTGTCCAATTGCAAATGTGAAAAATTAAAACAAAACCCCAGAACAAACTAGAAAAGCCAAACAAAACCCTCAAAATCATTTTATCAGTTAGAACCCTTAGCTGACCCTGCAGAGACTTTTCTGAGGTTTTAAATTGCATTCATGGATATTGTTTGCCTTTGACCCGTGGTGCCACTCATGAATTTCAAGTGCGAGAGACTGAAAGTCTTTGGGTTCACCATGCAAATCTATATATTGAATTATAAAGAATTTGCTCCAAGATAGATGGATTGAATTCTTTCTTAGAACCTCATGTTTGAGGTCAGATGTTCTTGTCTGAGCCTGATAGGGGCTGACCAAGGTGACGTAGCGGAAGGGAGTTGCCCTGACAACTCAAAGGCAGGTGGTTCAAATCCACCAGCTATTCTATGAGATAGGTAACCACCTTCTGTGTGATTTACAGCCTCTTAAAACCCACTTGAGGTTCATCTACGGGTCAGTTTTTACTCAAGAGTACACAACAATAACAATATCATGGATGTTGAAAAGAACATTGATAGAATAGAAACTGGTAGAATGTGACTAATTGGAGCAGAAAAAAGCTTGACTCCTGACAGAAAGTGATATGACTAGTAAAACTATCATGTTCCTAACAAAGGAGAAAGCAGTAAATGATGAGGCTGGAGAAGAAAGAAGCAGACAGTCTAAGGAGACTCTTGTTACTGTTTCTTTTGTGTTAGAGTAGAAACTATGCTCTACAGAGTTTTTGTTTTGGAGTTTTTTTATTTTTAAAATTATTAATATTTTTATCATTAATATACATTGTGTTTCATGCATGCACATTGTGTTCCATGCAATGCTACATTTATATTATTTTTTGTTCATTTATATTGTGGAGTTTGGTTTTCTTTTCTTTTCCTTCTTTATAATTATCTTATTAACAATTACTTTCAAGAAAGCATGTAAGCCAGCTACTTCATGTCTCATGTCCTAATATCCCTGTTTTAGACTTATTTTAAAAAAAAGTTTATCACCAACCCTTTCTTCTTAGGTCCCTCAAAGTGTATTCGATCTGCTGATCTTTTAGTTACCAACTGAATATATTGTTATCAAAGTACCACCTTCTCTTATCCCAGTTCCATAAAGATTTTAAAAGATGAATCGGTATTGTAAGATTGTTTACATTTCAAACAGATTACTGAGCCATCTAGCAGAACAGGCATGGATAGGAAACAGGTAGTTATTCTCTCTAGTTTATGAGGATCAGAGCAAGCCAACTCACAAATGGCCTTCTATTGAGCTTCTGAGGCAAACAAAGTGCACAGAAGGAGATTATTCTTCTTTGCTCTTTGGAGCTGCTGGTGAATTCAAATTGCCAGAGAGAGTCAACCTTTGGATTAGCATTCAGCTGCCTTCATACTATGCCATCAGAGCTCCCCGAGGAGTGGTTTAGTTATAAGGAGGCGTGCCATCAACCCAAAGGCATGCTGTTTGAATCCACCATCTTCTCCACAGGAGAAAGATGAAAAAACTTCTCCCATGCAATTTAAAGATTCTGAAAACCCACTGTTGGACTACTTAATAACACACAACAACAAAACAAGAAACAAAATGACATTGTATAATCAAAGTCATCTATGACATAATGTGACAACATATTTACTAACTTGCTATGACACAAATTCACTGAAAGATATATTTCTCGGCGTAATATATAGATTCTTACCACTGGACCAATTGGCAGCATCAGGATGGATGGCGAAGAGATTGAGATTGTTCACAGCTTCAGTTTGCTCTTCACAGTCAACACTCTTGGCACCAGCAGTTAGGAAATCGAAAAGCGTATCGCGATGGGAAAGTCTGCTGTTAGGGACCTCTCTAAAGTACTCATTAGCAACGGTGTCTCTCTGGAGACTAAGGTGCGCCTGATACAGGCCATGGTCTTTGCAATCGCTTGTTATGTATCAGAGAGTTGTACAATGACTAGGGAGGACAGAAGAAGAGTTGATGCCTTTGAGCTGTGGTGCTGGAGAAGAGTACTGAACGTACCATGGACAGCCAGGAAAATGAACAGATTCATCTTAGAGAGGATTAAACCAAGCTACTCCTTGGAGGCAAGGATTCTGGGGCTTCGTCTGACATACTTTGGACATGTTGCCAGGAGGGACGGGTCCTTGGAGAGGGACATCATGCTTGGGAGGGTGGAGGGATGGTGCAGGAGGGAAAGACCCTCTATGAGATGGATTGATTTGGTGACTGGGGTAATCGGGATGGGTGTGTCAGAAGCAGTGGGGTTGGTGCAGGATAGAGCAGGGTTTAGGGCTGTTGTTCATAGGGTCGCTATGAGTCACAAACGACTTGATGGCGCATAACAACAACAACAATATGTAGATGATATTTTAACTAACATAATAGGACTTTTGTGGTTGCTATGAAGCTGAACACTGTGACACTGATGTGTCCAAAGTGATAAAGGTTACCCAGAGTAGACAGTATTTGGTGCAGCTCCCCGGCTAAACCAAGCTTGGAAGCAGGAGTAGCATCCACTTCCATAATAGCTTGCCTCCGGAAACCCTATGAACCTGGAGAGAGGATGAAAGTCGAACAAGTGTTGTGGACTTTTGTTGATGGGGTCACTATGAGTCGCCTATGACTCCACCACACCTCACTTAACGACAAACAACAACAATAGGACTTTTCAATATACAAGGCAAATGGTTCAAATTCACCAAATGCTCCACTGGAGAAAGATGAGCAACTTCGTACTGTGTGATTGATAGCTGCAGATAACTTCCTAAAGGGTTAGGGATGAGTCAGCTTTTACTTCACAGTAAGTACCCACTAACCCGTTGCTGATGAGTAGATTGAGACTCATAGAAAGCCTATGGGACAAAGTAGAATTTCCTCGAAAGGTTTCTTAGATTGTAATATTTATAGAAGCAGACTGCCACATCTGTCTCCCATGGAGCAGCTGTGATTTCAAACCACTAACTTTTGAATTAGCTGCAGGCTAACACAAATATAAAATAGGCATGTAATAGAAAAATATATCCTAATATATGAGAAAAATTCATTGTGCCTCTGAAGCAGAGATCTAAATCACAGTAAGTTTTCATATGGTATATTGTAACTAGGAATAGTTTAAGACATGATAGTTCCCAGTGTCTTTAGAGGTGCTAACAAATGGATACATTTAAAATTACTAGTGGAAATATATTCAATATTTTTGAATAGTAGTTTCAAAAGAGATACAGGAAGAGATCAGAGGAGAGAGACAGAAAAAGAATAAACATTTTATATTCTTTAGTATAGTAATTAACTCCTAAAATGTTATCTTAGAAAATCATATTAGTAAATGTATATGAATGATTGATTCATTATAATATTATTTTTCTTAATAGCATATTAATAAAAACAAAACTAAGAATTGCAAGTAGGTAAACAGATTAAAGAACACAGTATTGATAGTGTCCTGAAGCCATTAAAATGTCTAATTATATTCTTTTTTTCAAAAGGACAATATCTTCAAGAAACTGAAAGGTGTTCTGATTTATGATGTTTGTTTAGTCGATGTGTGTGAATTCAGCAGTGATTTTTATCTTAATTTCTTTTGCTTTTATTAAAATCAGACTGTAATTATTTTAAGCAATATCCCTGTAAGGTTGAAACACATTTTGATCCTTTGGAGAGATTAAAAGAATGATTTTGAGAAAGTAATTTAATTGCCCAGAATCACCTTGTAAATTGGCAACTGAACTTGAACTTTAGAACCTGAAGTAGCAGATTGAAGAGTCAAGTAATAACCTCTTGACTCTAAGCATCTACATTAGCAGAAATACTCTACTACAAAGCATCAGAGCAGGTGCTGTGGAAACACAAACAGGTTACATTTGTCTCTCAAGCTAAACTGCCACACTTTTATATTACCTACTACACAGGGGTAATAAAGTAAAATGCTGAAAATATTTGTTTTTAGTGTTTGACTCCATTGTTAGATAACTATATGCTCCACTTAGATATTTTGATTCTGACATAATGTTCAGCAAAGAAGAGTTTTCTTCCCAGAGTTCATTAATTTGATAGTTATTCATTTCAGTTTATATTTTTCTTAACCAATTTTGATCATGGCATTGGACATAGCTAAAGTAAGACAGGCTGACTGGGATCTTTTCATGTTTCTTACAATGGGTAATTGCTATTTCAACAAGTGTCAAAAAATGTCATGTTTCTCCAGAACTGTGAACAATGTTGTCAATTCAAGGGTGGAAATTCATGAAACTATTTCAATTCCTTATAGTATTGATTTAGGAACAACAACAACAACAAATCCATATTTAATACTCAGTATTTTCTTTGATAAAGCTAATGATTAAAAGTACTAGGTATCCATTAGTACAAAAGAAATGGCTAAAGTACATCTTAATATTACTAACAGAAAAATTTACTATTTTTTTTAAATTTTACACTGACTTTTCAAGAGAATCAGGATGAATTGATACACAGAAACTCTGGTGGGCTTATGGTAAGCAGTTGCATAGTTGACCGAAAGTTATATATGTTTTGAATCTGCCAGCTGGTCCACCAGAGAGAAATGGACAATCTCCTCTCATGCAATTCATAGTCTCTGAAAAACCACTGGAAGGTTAGTTAGCTATGAGTCAGTGCACATAATAACAATATATTTAATCCATGGTGGTTAAGAAGATAAAGAGTATTGCCAACACAAAGATAGTTTTTATGTCTCGTTGAATCAACAGACACTCAGCAACCCTCTGTACTAAGAACTCTGAATCGTGCCCTATCCTAAGCCAGTCTCACTGACACCAACACAACTGCTCTCATTATCCCAGTTACTGTGTCAGTCCATCTCGTCCAGGGTCTCCCTTTCCTGAGCTGTTCCTCCACCCTTCCAATCATGATGTCCTACTCCAAAGACTGGTCCCTCCTGGAAACATGTAGAAAGTTTGTGAGATGGAGCTTCAAAATCCTTGACTCCAAGGAGAAACTTGCTTTCACTTTCTTTGTTATAGAAATGTTTATTCTTTTGGTAGTCCATGTTATGCTTAATATTCTTCTTCAGCACCACAACTCAAAGGCATCAAGTCTTCTGTCATCTTTATTCATTGTCCAGCTCCCTGATGCATAGTAATTGGTCTTGATAGTAACTGATCATGGTCTGGTTAGGTGCTTTTTAGTACCTAGTTTGACATCATTGCTAGTTAGTGCTCTAGTGAGGTCCCTGACAGCAGATTTTCTAAGTGCAATTTGTCTTTTGATTTCCTGATTGCTGATGCTGAGAGTGTTGGTTGTGGACCTGAGCAAGCTGAAATTGTTAACAAACTTCATCCCTTTCTATCACTACAATCCAAAGATATACAGTTCGAAGCCACCAGCTGATCCATGGGAGAAAAATGGACAATCTCCTCTCATGCAATTTATTGTCCCTGAAAACCTGCTTGAAGATTGCAACTGTGGATTCTGACCTCCATTAAATCCATAAGGAACAATAGTCCCCATCAACAAGACCCATAACAAAATTGATGCTTAAAAGGTAAGACACTTTTCCAAAATATTAATAGCAATGATGTATTGGACAAAGTACATCCAGAATTCTTGAAGGCAAGAATGGTGAAGTTTCGTTTCATACACTTTGGGTTTTTATTTGGCAAGGGACATCATGCTTGAAAAACTGGAAAGTAAGAGAAAGAGAAGACTATTCTTAACAAGATAGCTTGACACAGTGATGCACCAGTGAGCTCAAATATTTCAGAGATGGTAAGTATGGTACAGGGCAGGACAAGGTACAGAGATGTTGTTCATTAGTTGTTAAGAGTAGTATTAAGTTGGACAGCACCTAACAACAAAATAAAAAATGTACTTTCCCCCTCTCTTTTTAAATTACTATTAAATTTACTGAAAGTTTACAGAGACTTTGAATTTCCACTCATTCGTTGTTGCACTCCTCTCCCTTCCCACCCCTCCCCCCTTCACTCTTCGCTTTGAAAAGTAAAACTTTTTTCATTGTTATACAATCCCTCCCCTCAAGTCCACTCCACTATGCTTCCTTCATTCTATACTCCTGTCAAAACAATAATTACTAATCATAGATCCCTTTAAACAGTTCTCTCCCTCATCTGTTTCAATGCAGTATGCATAATTTATCCCATCGTTCTCAACCCCGATGTCATCCCATTTTACAACAGTGACACTATGCCATATTTGTCCTTTTGTGACTGAGACATTTCACACAGCATAATGTTCTCCAGGGGCACCCATTTTGTATAATATTTCTTGAGTTCTTTGTTTTTCAAAGCAGCGTAGTATTACATTGTATAAATACACCACAGCTTCTCTATCCATTCATTTAATGATGGACACTTAGGTTATTTCCAACTCTGCTATTGTAAACAAAGCCGCAATAAATATGGGTGTGCATATATCTACTTGGGTGGCAGTTATGGGGGTTTTTTTGGGTATATTCCCCATAGTGGAATTGTTGG
>NW_006399823.1:9399394-9419154 GCF_000299155.1 Elephantulus edwardii | reverse complement strand
AAGTATTTAATCTTGTGATTAGCTATTGTGAAAGGTATTGTTTCTCTTAGTTCTGGCTCTGTATTCTTTTTGTCGCTGTAGAGAAATCCAACTGATTTTTGTATGTCGATCTTGTATCCTGCTACTTTGCTGAATTGGTCAAAAGGGATTTCTATTTCCAACTTTTTGAGAAAGTGTCATACTTCCTTCCATGGTGGTTGCACCATTTTATACTCCCACCAACAGTGAATAAGGGTTCCCGTTTCTCCACAACCTTACCAGTATTTTTTTGTTTGCTGTTCTGTTAAATTTTGTTATTCTTACTGGAAAGAGATGGTATCTCATAGTTGTTTTGATAAAAATGTTCTTCTTACATTCCACAAAAACCCTCAGCTAAAACAAGAGAGAGGGTGAAGCCAGGCTGCTCCTTGGGGGCAAGGATTCTGAAGCTTCATGTGACATATTTTGGGCATGTTATAAGGAGGGACAGGTTCTTGGAGTGGGACATCATGCTTGGGAGGGTGGAGGGGCAGCACAGGAGAGGAAGACCCTTGATGAGATGGATCGATTTAGTCACTGGGGTAAGGGGGTAGGTATATCAGAGAAAATAACATTGGCAAAGGATAGAGCAGGATTTAGGGCTGCTGTACAAAGGGTCGCTTTAAGTCACAGGTGACTCGACGGCACATAACAACAACAACATGCCTATTATCACTGATCTTTGAAAGTAATATGTCCATGGAAAATTAAAAGTTGAGCTAGAAGAGGGAATGGGAATGAAGGGAAAAGGGATCAACTGAAGAACTGAATACCTGGACTGGTTAAGTTTTACTGAAAAGCTATCATTTAAGCCAATAATTGATGGAAGTAAGGTTATAGGTTGTGATCTAGAACAATTTATGAAGCAGAGGGAAGAAATTATAGGCATTGAACAACAACAAAGTGGCTAGTATGACTAATACAAAATGAGTTAGGGAAATAAGGTCAGAAGGTAGAGTTAATTCTCTCAATGTGAAGCATCTCGTGTTCTTGGCCTTTTTCTATTATTAATAGTCACAACTAGTTAGAGCTTTAAGGGCTTCAAGTTGCCAAGAACTCTGATTGATATCTGCTGTCCTTTCCTCCCCTAAACACCAGTCTTAGAGATAGAACTCAAAATCTTTGTTTCTATTATTTTAAATCTTAAGTTTAGCATTTTATCAAAGAATCTTCTTAGTTCATTCTAAACCATACAGCAAATCAATCTCTGGCACATTTTCAGGGTTCTGCAGACACCTTCATCCTACCTTGAACAGGCCAATTATTTTGGCACCCATACTGAAAACTTTTAATTGTAAATATAAAGGTTTAGTCCTTGAAATTCTTTTCTAACCTTCTTACAGACTTATGACTATTTTCATGTCAGCATTGTATTGTACTTTTTGAAAGAAGAAAATATGAGCCTTACAACTGCATTATTCTTTCTCAATATTATTTTAGCTGTCTTGTCCTTGGGTATTTCCATAATTTCACTTAAATGAAAAAGTTTTATCCGGTTGTTGTAGTTTATATCCAGGGAAATAGATGTGTTCAGCATTTAAGGGGAATTAACTCAAGTATCTCGGATTTTCGGAGACAATCCTTTATGCCTAAAAATGTCAGCATAATTATTAAAATTGCCCTCCTTTTACTCCCCTAAGAGTCCTTCTTTCTATGACAAGGCATTTGGTCATTCTCATTTGAGATTATATTAGAGCTTCAAATCCTTAGCTCTATCCAAATAGGGAGTTGAGAGAACTAGGTAAAATCCCTGAGTCTATTTTAAATACATGAAGCTATTACACATACTTATTACTCTCAACTTGTTAAGCTAAATTTCTCAATCACCTTTTAATGTCAAGTTTTTCTCTTGTAAGATATATTCCTTATAGTTTTGTTTTTATATTTTAAATCACTTTTCTATGAGGATTTTGTTTCTCTGTTAAAGCAAAAGGGAGAAAAAACAGAAAAAGCATGCATATTTCATTCTATTCTTTATTATCCCTAGTATTATTTTACTTGTAAATATTGAGAAAAGGATTTCTCAAGTACCTATTTTTCTAATTACTTTTATAAGCACAAAAGAATCTTCATAGTTCAGAAGTTAAGATTCGAAAATTGAACTTACCAGTAGCTTTGAAAATGAATGGTTCATAGTATAGTTTTGAACATGAAAGATTTATGTAAATATAGAAGAATATAATAATGCCATGTTTCATTTTCTACTCTGAGACCTTTGAGGAGAATTTTCATCAAATAAAAATAAAGGCAAAAGTATTGGAAATTGTTGATCAGTTATAATTGTTGGCGGATTTTTGTTTCCTATTAATACTGGACTATTTACTCCCAAAGGGAGCTCTGGTTTATAGCCCCGAGGAAGCTGTGCTGCTAACCCAAAATCTCTCTGGTAGCCTGAGTCTGTGAGCAGCTCCTCAGAGAATCCATCAGTTGTTCCACAGGAGAAAGATGAGCAATCTCCTCTGGTGCAATTTAGAGCCTTGAAAATCCAGTAGAGGGTCAGCTGTGAGTTGGTTCCACCTCTATAGCATTGTGTTTTTAATTGGTTCACTTGTAAAGGGCAATGCTCTTTAATAAGAAAAGGTATGGCTAAATCAGGACATATTACAAAGTAATTACTATAAAACTACTAAATTTGCTGACAAACCCTTTTTCTCTAGCTCTTTCTCTCCATTATACTTCTGCTAAGCCAGAAATAACTCATAATTAATTCTACAATGTTTTGTCAGAGGCTGCAAATTGCAATGGAGTTTTTCCTGAAAAAAAGCTACTTGTGGATTTGAACCAGGATTCTTGTGATTAATAATCTAACTCTTTATTCAATATGTCACCAAAAGGTGAAGCCAGATCAGATAAAATGTGTGAAATATAGTTTGTTGTGTTGGGGGAAATAACTTACTCAATGATCCACCAACGACTATCACTCAGGCTAACTCATATCCAGTATTATTTTGAATAATTTTAATTATTTTAAGGTTTAAAACTTATGAAAAAAATTATTTCACTTAAAAAGTAAAATGCTTTCATTTTTAAAAAGGGAGAAGAACACACCAATGTTTTCTGGGTTTTTTTTTTATTTACCCTGCAGGGATGTTTCACTTAATTAACCAATGTATTATGATCAAGGTCAAGAATAAAGATGCTGAGAATTAGAGAAGCTTGAAGAATCAAGTTATAACTACAGAAAATTCCTAAATTTCCTTTTGAAAGATGAGCAATAGAATATATAAATTAACATGCATCAAAGTTCATAGTTCCCAATGTGAATAAGCACTCCTAATACAGGCTATGGTCTTTGCAATCACTTGTTATGCATCAGAGAGTTGGATAATGACTAGGAAGGATAGAAAGAGAGTGGGTGCCTTTGAGCTGTGGTGCTGGAGAAGAGTATTGAATGTACCATAGACTGCCAAGAAAACAAACAGATTCATCCTAGAGAGGGTTAAACCAGGCTGCTCCTTGGAGGCAAGGATTCTGGGGCTTCGTCTGACATACTTTGGATATGTTGTAAGGAGAGACAGGTCCTTGGAGAGGGACATCATACTTGGGAAGGTGGAGGGACGGCGCAGGAGAGGAGGACCCTCTATGAGGTGGATTGATTCAGTAACTGCGGTAATGGGGATGGGAGGGTCAGAGACAGTGTGATTGGCACAGGACAGAGCAGGGTTTAGGGCTGTTGCACATAGGGTCACTATGAGTCGCAAGCGGCTTGACGACACATAACAACAACAACACAAAATATATCTAAATGTCTCTTACTCACAGGGACATGTAGATGTGTATGTGTGTGTACACACACAACACACACTTTGTAAGGTTAAACAGAAAGGGGAAATACTTTGGTTTCAAAATTTGTGTCATATGATGACTAAATAGAAAGTGGGTCAATCAGTCCCATATTGTTGATGTTGTATGAAGGAATGGCAAAGAATGAAGGAAAATATGAAAATGGTATAAGAATAATTTTACCCAGTTTACTAAGGAGCTTTCCTGAGTGGGATTTTTAGATACAACGAATCCACCTACAGCTGTCAAGTTTATTGAATTAATAGTGACCATGTAGGGAGCTCTTTTGGTCTAGAACATGGAAAGATACACTGATAACTCAAAGGCCAGTAGTTTAAATAAACCAACTGCATTATCTATGCAGAGAAAATCATTAAAGAAACTAGACTTTATGAAAAAGAGTACGGCTCCAAGATTGGAGGAAGGCTTATCAACAACCTGTACTATGTAGATGACACAGCCGTAGTTGCTAAAAGTGAAGAGGGCCTGAGAACTTGCTGAAAAGGATCAAAGACTGCAGCCTTCAATATGGATTACATCAATATCAAGAAACAAAGTTCTCACCACCGAGACAACAGGAAATATCATGACAGATGGAGAAAAAAATTGAAATTGTGAACAATTTCATTTTGCGTGGGTCTACAGTCAACACTCTTGATACCAACAGTCAGGAAGTTGGGAGATATATAGCATTGGGAAAGTCTGCTGTCAGGAACCTCTCCAAAGTTCTGGAGAATACTGATGTCAGTTTAAAAAGTAAGCTATGCCTGATTCAAGCTATAGCCTTTTAAATCTTTTGATATGTATCTGAGAGCTAGAAAATGAGTAAAGATGACAATAGAAAATAAATGCATTTGAGTTGTGGTGTTGGAGAAGAGTGCTGAATATTCTGTGTGCTTCCAAAAGAAAAAACAGTTGTGTTTAAGAAAGTGTAAACACAAACACATGAAGAAATGCTCCAAATTACTGCCGATAAGAGAGATGCAAATCAAAATCACAACCAGGTACCATCTCACTCCAGCAATAGTGGCAAAGTTTAACAGGGCAGCAAGTAATAGATGTTGGAAAGGATGTGGCGAGAAAGAAACTCTTATACATTGTTGGTGGGATTGTAAAATGGTGCAACCATTCTGAAGGCAATTTGGTGCTTCCTCAAAAACCTGAACGTAGAAATTCCATATGACCCAGCTATTTCACTACTTGGAATATATCCTGAGAATATGAGAACTGAGGCATAGACTAAGATTTGTACACCAATATTCATAGCAGCATATTCATAGCAGCATTATTCATCATTGCAAGAACATGGAAACAACCCAAATGTCCAACCACAAACGAATGGATTGAGAAATTATGGTACGTCCACACAATGGATTACTATGCAGCATGCAGGAGAAATAACTTTGTACATTATTACCTAACTTGGGAGGGACTGGAGAGCCTTAAGCTGAGTGAACTAATTCAGTCTCATAAGGATGAATACTGTATAAAACCATTATTGTAGAATGAGTATAAGGATCCATGAGGGGCGGGAGAGGCTGGAAGTAAAGGGATGTGGATGTGCAGGGGGAAGGGGAGATTAATCATTGGGTTGTGCAGTTTTATGGGTGGGTGTTGAGGGAAAATGAAAGAATTCATCCAAATTTGTATTTTAATTTTGTAAATAAACTAGTAGAAAAAGAAAAAAAAATATTAAAAATAGAAATTGCAGCCATAGTGTTCCTTGGAGGCAAAGATGGTGAAGTTTCATCTCATAAGGTTTGGACATGCTGTTAGGAGGGGATATTCCTTAGAAAGGGACATCATAATTCAAAAAGTGGAGGGTCAGTAAAGGAGAGGAAGACCCTCAATAAGATGGATTGATATAGTGTGGCAATGAACTAAAATGTGTGGAGGATGATAAGGATGGCACAGGATAGAACAAAGCTGAGAACTATTGTTCACAGGATTGTTATGAGTCATACTTGACTTGGTGCACATTCCTGGACAAATTGGAATTTGCTTAAATGAAAACAGGGTCTTCTATTTAAGAGACAAAAAAATACATTTCTAATATATAAACCACAGAACAATCTCACTGATTTCACATGCAAGCAAGATTTTACTGAAGATTATCCAAAAACGACTGGAACAGTACATCAGCAGAGAACTACCAGAAGTCCAGGCTGGGTTTAGAAGGGGTCGTGGTACTAGAGATATTGTAGCTGATGTCAGATGGATCTTGGCTGAAAGCAGGGGATACCAGAGGAATGTCTATCTGTGTTTCATTGACTATGCAAAGGCATTTGACTGTGTAGATCATAACAAACTATGGCTGACTCTGAGAAGAATGGGAATCCCAGAACACTTGATCACTCTAATGCGAAACTTATACTTGGACCAGGAGGCAGTCATCAGAAGAGAGCCAGGGAACATTGCATGGTTCAAAATTGGGAAGGGCGTACGCCAGGGATGCATCCTATCTCCATACCTTTTCAACCTATATGCAGAACAGATTATCCGGGAGGCTGGGCTCTATGAGGAGAAATGTGGGGTCAAGATTGGTGGACGATTTATCAACAATCTGCGTTATGCGGATGACACAACCCTGCTTGCTGAAACTGAAGAGGACCTGAAGCGCCTGCTGCAGAGTGTCAAGGACTGCAGCCTACAATATGGATTGAGGCTCAATGTCAAGAAGACAAAGATTCTCACCACTGGACCAATTGGCAGCATCAGGATGGATGGTGAAGAGATTGAGATTGTACACAGCTTTAGTTTGCTTGGCTCTGTAGTCAACAGACTTGGCCCCAGCAGCCAGGAAATTAAAAGACGCATTGCCATGGGAAAGTCTGCTGTTAGGGACCTCTCCAAACTACTGAAGAGCAATGGTGTCTCTCTGGAGACTAAGGTGTGTCTGATACAGGCTATGGTCTTCGCAATCACTTGTTATGCATCAGAGAGTTCGACAATGACCAAGGAGGATAGAAGGAGAATTGATGCCTTTGAGCTGTGGTGCTGGAGAAGAGTATTGAGAATACCATGTACTGCTAGGAAAACAAACAGATTTGTCCTGGAAAGGGTTAAATCGGGTGGCTCCTTTGAGGCAAGGATTCTGAGACTCCGTCTAACATACTTTGGACATGTTGTGAGGAGAGACCAGTCCTTGGAGAGGGACATCATGCTTGGTAGGGTGGAGGGACGGCGCAGGAGAGGAAGGCCCTCTATGAGGTGGATTGATTCGGTGACTGGGATAATTGGAATGGGAGTGTCAGAGACAGTGCGATTGGCACAGGACAGAGTGGAGTTTAGGGCTGTTGTACATAGGGTCGCTATGAGTCGCAAGCGACTCGACGGCACATAACAGCAACAACAACAACAATATATAAACCACTGTATGAAACGCAGAGATTTTATAGACTGTCTTATTACTTAAGAAATTCTGATCATTCAATTAGGTGCTTAACTGCCAACCAAAGTGTCAGCAGATGGAAAATACTAGGGATTGTAAGGGAGAAATATGTAATAGTCTCCATAAATATTTCTGTAAATGTTATCATTGTTGATCACCACCTTCAAACATGGCCCAACTCATTGCTATCACATGTATAACAGAAAAAAAAACAGCATGTTTCAATTCTCACAATAATTACTATGTTTGAGTGTATCAGTATAGCCCCTGTGTAAATATATCTCCTTGGTGGTCTTTGTCTTCTACTTACCCAGGAATTATGTCCTTCTCCAAAGGCTGGTCACTCCTAATAACACATCCAATGTTACTGATATTTTGTATTCAGAAATGGCATCATATTAAGTTAATACTTATTCTGAAGATCAATGATGTCAATGATAAGATTATATCCAGCACAAACAAGAAAAACTTGTCAATAGAATAATTATTCAAATTCATGCACTTAAAGATAATGTAAGATTTCTATCAACTTCTCCATTCTGAAATTGATCAAACATACAAACAAGATGTTTTAATAATAATTGGTGAAAGGAATGATAAATTTAGAAACCAGAAAATTTGATGGTTGGAAAACATGAACTTGGTGATAGAGATGAGACCAGAGATCTCATGATAGAATTTTATAAAGTCAATAATGTATTCACTGAAAATTACTTTTTGTAAAAAATGCAGACAATGACTGTATACATAGATGTTATGGATCACACAAAATACACAGGAATAAAATGATTTACATCTGTAAAGATGTAAAGAAAGACACAGTAACAAAGTTCAGTATCAGTAAGAGTAAGTAAAGTACCAACTGTGGAATAGGCAATCATTTATTCATAGACATTTTAAAGGTGTATAAAATGAAATAAAATAAATGAGGGTCAATATATGGCTTTAACTGCATTCCACCTGGATATAGAAGCCATCTCAAGAACATATTTACTGCACTGGACACTAATAATTGAAAACCAGATGAAAGATGAGTTGTAGGATGATGTTGTATGTTTGAAGAAAGACTATCTTGTTTAAAAGACAAGAAATAAAGGTAAGACAATTAGGAATATCAGAAGAGACCTTGTTTCTTGTTATAGAATATAGAGAAAATAAAGTGAATGGGAGAGAAGATGATATTAGAATTGAACAACAGACTTGATTTCAATGGACAGTTTGGGAAGACAAGCAAATAATTACAATAAAACATGCAAAGATCTAGAATTAGAAAACTAAAATGGAAAAACTCAGGATGTCTCAAGATGAAAGAACTGAAAAGAGGATGGGAGATAATAGTGAAATATTGTATGGGCAAAATATTAAATGTCACAAGAAGCTTCAAAAGAAGATGGAAGGAATATATAGTTACTGTACCAAACAGAATGATTTCACTTGTTTCAAAGGTAGCATCTGAGAAGAAATAATGGCTTTGAAGGATGACGTCTAGCTATGGCTGAAGGCTTTGATGACAAAAGACGATTCCAATAATAGAATACCAACTGAAGTGTTTAAAGAAATGTTTGCAACATTGGAAGCAACGATCCATATATGCCAATAAATCTGGAAGATACTTGAAAGAGAGAGATTCATAGTTGTGTTCATTCCAAAGAAAGCTGATGAAAATAATATGAAAGATATGTAGCAGTATCATTAATATCATATGCAAATAAAATGTTGTTGAAGATATTTAGAAAAAGAGCTAAACAGTACAGTGATAGGCAAGTATCAGAATTTCAAAACAGATTTAAAAGAGGATGTGGAATGAACTACTACTGCGCAGGTCATAACAAATTGTGGATAAAATGATGAAGGAAAGGAGTTCTAGAATGATTAGTTGTGTTCGTACAGAAACTGTACATAACCAAGAAGCAGTTATTCAAAGATAATAAGGGGATAATGCATAGTTAAATACTCAGAAAGGTGTGAGCCAGGGTTATATCCTTTCATCATACTTATTAAATCTGTATATTGAGTAAAGAATCTGAGAAGCTCAAATATATGAAGAAGTGTGTGGCAATAACAGTATTAAAGAACATTCATTAATAATGTCTAGAATGCACATTCACTAACAATGTCTAGAAAGCAGATGAAGAAAACTGGGAGCAGTTGATGAAACTCCAGACTACAGTCTTCAGTGTGTACTACATCTCAACATAAAGAAACCAGCAATCCTTACCAGTAACATCATGGTAAATTAAAAAATTTTGTCAAGGATTTAGTTTACGTGTATCTCTAAGGAATGCCCAAATCTATTGCAAAATACCTTGTTTCAAGTGCTGAAGAGTAGGCCATATCTATGTGAAAGGTGGGCAAGACTAAAGTATTTTTTTGCATATGGGCAAAATCCTGAAAGATGCAGAAAGCATTACAAGAAGATGGAAAGAATACAAAGAGTCACTGCATCTAAAAGAACTGGTCCACACGAAATCATTTCAGGAAATAGCATCTGATCACGAAACAATAGTAATAAAAAGAGATGTTCAAGTTTCATTGAATTCAATGGAAAAACAAAAGGATCTAGGAATTGATGGACAACCAATTGATATGTTTCAACAACAAATGCAACCCTGGACATACTGACCTGACTGTGTTAGTAAATTTGGACGACAGCCACCTAGCCGACTGACTACAAGAGATTCATATTTGTTTCCTCTCCAAAAATGGTGATCCAACAGAATGTGGACAATATTGTTAGTATCATATAAATGTGAAATGCTGCTGAAGGTTATGAAAACTAAAAACAAAACAGAACAGTACATTGACAAGAAACTGTCAGAAATTCAAGTAGGATACAGAAGGGGCCATAGTATGAAGTATCTCATGGCTCATGTTAGATCTTGAATTAAAGCAGAATACTTATGTTTTGTTAACTGTATAGAGGTTATTTTACTGTGCTCATTATGCTAAACTCTGGGAAACACTGAGAAGAATGGAGATCTTAGATTACTTCATTATCTCCATAAGAAACCTGTACATAGGCCAAAAAGTAGTTGTCTGAATAGTAGAAAAAAAAACGTACATGGTTTAAAATCAGGAAAGTTATATGTCAGGGTTGTAGCTTTTATCAATAACTATTCAATCTGTACACTAAGTAAATAATTTGAAGCACTAGACTGTATAAAGAAGAATGTGGCAATTGTTTTGGAGGTCAGCAATTTGCACTATGCTGATGACACAAACTTGGTTGCAGAAATTGAAGAGAACACAAAGGACTTGCTGCCTAAGATAAAAAATTGCAGCTTTCTATGCGGAATGCATATCATCTCAACATGAGATAAACAAAAATCCTTACCACTGGACCAAAGGACAACATCATGATAGATGGAGAAAAATCTGAATTTGTCAAGCGTTTCATTGAAGTTGAATTCACAAACAACACCCTTAGTACCCACAGCCATGAAATCAAAATAATGTGCTGCTTTGGGCAAGTCGTCGAACTCTCCAAAGTGCTAAAGAACAAAGATGGCAGTTTAAAGAGAAGTGCACCTGACCTAGGTATGGCCTTTTCATTTACTTCCTTTGCATCTGAGAGTTAGACAATCAATAAAGATGACAAAAGAATAGTTGTTCCCTTGTTAAATTTTGGTGTTGGAAAAGATTACTGAATATCCCATGGACTACAAAAATAACAAGTCTATTTGGAGAAAGTACCACCAGGTTACTCCTTAGAGGCAAGGAGAGTGAGACTTTGTCTTACATACTTTGGGTACAATGGCAGGGTTGTCAGGAGGGGTTCAGTCCTTGGAAAAATTTATCAGGCTGGGAAAGGTTAGCGCCAGAGAAGAGAGGAAGACCTTCCACAAGACATAGTGAGCTTAAGTCCATCAGAAATTGTGAAGATAGTGCAGGATAGGGCAAGGTTCATTGTTTATTGGGTTGCTAAGAGTAGTAGTCAATTTGCTGGCGTCTAAAAATAACAACAAAGAAAACTGGATTCCTTTGAATTCTGGTGTTGGAAAAGAATATTGATTCCCCAAGGAACAAGCAAATATTTTAAAGACCGTGCAGCAAGAGTGCTCCTTAGAAGCAAGCACTGAGAATTCTTTTTTTTTTTTTTTAACATACTTTGTGTGGGTTGTTTACGAGACTTCAGCTTTTGGGAAAGACAGCATGCTTGGAAAACTTGATATCATACTTGGTCAGCTAAAGACAAGAAGACCATCAATAGTATATAGATTGATACAATGACTGCAAAGATGGCCTTAAGCACTACGATAATTATGAGAACAGTGTATATTTAGGTCATGTAGAATTCTGTTTTATGTGACGTGAGTCAGAACTGACTCTAGAGGGTCTAATAGTAACACTTATAAATTACCTCTTACTAAAATTTCATTACGATTAAGTGGATTGACAAAGTGGCTGAAAAAATCAGGCTAAATCTAATTAGTAAAATCAGGATGGCACAAGGAACGATTATCAAACACTTACTTTTAGGAAGTGAGGCTATTAGAAAATAGGCTCAAACATACTTAGTAGTATAAAATAGTCCTTATAATATCCCACTATTATGCAATGGGCCCCTTTGAATTGGAATGGATTCGGTGGCATCTATCAATAAAATAAAGCTGTATTGCCCTCAGTCATTTGTCCATCTGTGAAAGGAAAAAAAAAAGAAAACTAATAATAGCATTTCTTTATATTTTGACAGCTGAATGTAACATTTATTTGGTAGATATACCATTCCCTGTAAGTGGAAAAAAATTAGCATCCCTTCACACTAGGCTTTTGCAATTGTTTCATAAACAAAGAACACTGATAGGCTGCAAAGGTAATAATAATAAAAAATGCATTACAATTTGTTTAACCAATTATTATAAAATTTGAATATTTCTACTTAGGTATAGAAATTTTTGTTATAGAAAATGCCTAATTCAAATGTATGGCTGAATTATCTTGGTAATACACAATTCCTTACAAAGACTTGGATAATTTGTGATAAAAACGATGAAGTTCTAATGAACTGATGTCATCCGGTTTTCCCCCCTACATCTCATGTCTCACTATAATTTGCAAAATCATATCACAACAAGTAATACAAGTCCTCTCTTTCCCTGAAAAGTGTTTTTGTTGCTTTGTTTTCTTCTGAACCATTGTCAAGGGCAAATAGATTCATGCTTATGTTGCTGATGAGATGATAGGATGATGTAGTGCTTTATTTGTTGGGTTGCTAACCAAAATTTCAGCAGTTCTATTCCACAAGCTGATTTATAGAAGAAATATAAGCAGTCTCTTTCTGTAAATATTTTTTCTAAATTAATGGAGGATGATTATAAACTAGAATGAACACAATAACATTGGAGGTTAGGGACAGTTCTGCAGCTTTAAGGGAAACTATATAATAGTGTTGATGTTTATTTTCAGTGACTGGATGATTTTTAGTTTAAAATATAGTCTTATAAACTGTTAAGTGAGAAATTACCAATTAAAAAGAATAAGGAATTTTCTGCTGTTAAGCATCAATCCATATTGAAGGCTGCAGTCCTTGAACTTCTGCAACAAGCCCTTCAGGGCCTATTCAGTTTCAGAAAGCAAGGTTGTGTCAATCCATCTTAAGGGTTTTCTTCTTTTATGCTGACTCTGCACCTTTGCAAGCATAATGTCCTTTTCCAAGGACTGACCCCTTTTAACAACATGCCCAAAGTATATGAAATAAAGCCCTGCAGTCCTTGCTTCCAAAGAACACTGTGGTTGTCATTTCTCTGAGGCCTATTTGTTTGTTCTTTAGCAATACAGGAGATAACCAGTATTCTTTTCTCCACCATCACAACTCAAGGGTATATATTCTTCTTTGATACCTTCTTCATCCAATTTTCATATGCATAAGAAGTAATTGAAAAACTATCCTTTGATCTGGTGTACCTTAGTTTTTAAACAGACATCATTACTCTTTAGCATTTTGTAAAGGTCCTTAACAGCAGATTTTCACAATGTAAGGCCGTTTCATTTCTTAACTGCTAATAGATACCAAGGTTGTTGATTGTGGATCCAAGCAACATGATATCATTGACAACCTCAATCAATATGCTACTGTAACTAATGTTTTAATTAGTTACACCAAAATACATCTTGCATAGAATATTAATGATATTGTGATAATTTCTGTGTCCAGCTTTTTTGAGGATGATGTGAAGATAAATCTCTTCTAGTTGTTTGACCAAATTTCTGAGCATAGACAGTAGAGAACTTCTAATACTGTTTATATTTCTTGAAACACTTCAATCTATCCGTTCTTGGAGTCTTAAGTTTTGGCAATTCCTTCAGTGCTTTGTAGTTCTTCTCTCTGAAAATCCCTTGGGTCTTATTCATATGCTAATTTTTGAGATGACTAGACTTGTGCCAGTTCTTTTTTGAGAAACTATTTTTCTTCCATTTTCTTCTACTCTTTTAAAAAATTCTTTTGCATAATTCATTTACATTGTGTTTCATTCATGTACATTGTTTTTTATGCAAGTCTTTATTTACATTATGTTTTGAGCAGTCATTCATGAACATTATATTTTATATAATCCATTAATATTGATTTATTCCTACTATTATCCCATCTCTTTGAGTTCCTATTGAATCTTTCCTATACCTTCCCCCACTACCCATCTGCCCACTAACCACTGCTATGCTAGTAGTTTCCACTCCTCCCCTTTTCCCACCACCTTCTCTTTCCCCTTCCTCTTTTGGATATCTCTACAAATCTTACTACTTACCCTTCTATTTACGATAACGATCTTATGCAGTATCTGTCCTTATGAGACTGAGTTCATTCATGCAAGTATATTTCTCTCTGGACTCTTTCAGGCTATATTTTATGAAATAATTGTTCCTTAGTGTTTCACAATGTTCTGTTTTGTTAAGGTACCACAATTACTCAATTCATTATATTGTTGAGGGACATTTGAGCTGTGTCCATTTTCTTGCTATTATGAATAATCCTTCTATGAGCATAGGTTTTAAAAATCTCCATTTGTGTATCTGTTCTATTTTCTTTGGTGTATATTTCTCAACAGTTTGATAGCTAGGTCATATGGTATTTCTGTGTTTACCCTTCTGAGGAAACACCAAACTACCTTCCAGTGTGTTTGTACTATTTTGCAGTTCCTCCAGAGTTCCTATCAAAAATCCAATCTCCTCACATTCTTCCCAACATTTATTGCTTACTGTCTTGTTAAACTTTGCTGCTGCTACTGGAGTGAGATGATATCTCCTTGTTGTATTGATTTGCTGTGTCAATTATGTGTTTTCTGAAGAATATTTTACTGTGTAACTTAATTTTTGCTCAGTTCTTTTAGCTCTAAATGTGCTCAGTATGTTCTTCTATTTAGTTCTCTATCTCTTAATGTTTGTATACTTTATCTTCTTCAGATGCCATTGAAATACTCTGTTCACCTTATTTATATTGTAGTATATTCAATTCACTCTAGATGCCCTAGGTTCAAGATCAATATTCAGATTATTTACTGGGCTTTGCCCCCCCCCTTCCAGCCTTTTTGGTGGTATTTTGCTTTCCTCTTATATGTATAGTCTTCTTAACTCTAATTTTTCTGAACTTTATCACTATTTGAATAGTCATTTTTCTGTTTATAATAATTGAGAGTATTATTTATATTAAATAAATAACAATTTATTATTATTTATAGAAATAAATATGTTAAAATGCTGTGATATAGCTTCTCTTCCACAAACAATTATGGATATTTCTTATTTCCTAAGGTGTATTTCTGAAAGTTATTTTTCTGGGTCAAAGGGCTTGAACAGTTGCAATGTTGCAACACATTTGACAGCTGCCATCTCTAAACTTTACATTAAATTGTAGCTTTGCCATTAAAATGTAGCTTTCAATTTTCCTGTATTATTACTAACACAGAGTATTACTCTGCAATGTTCTTTTATTATTTTACTCATCTTGTTTTAGCAATGAAATTCATGTATACAGTGATTTAAATTTTGTCCTATTACTAAATCAATAGAAGTATTTTATATGATTACTTCTAATTGCAATTTCCCCTTATGAACTGCATGTTTATACTTTACCTGTTTTTCAACTATCATTTTAATATTTTCCTTAGGGATTTATATAGTTTAAATAAATCAATAATATTGATACTTTGTATTATGTGCATTTTAAGTTTGTTTTTTATTGGTCTTTGCACACAGAACGGTGAATAGTAGCTCAGACACTATGAGTACAGAGTAACAAGAAATGAACAGTTGCCAGAGTCCATTGGAAATGCCTAATAAAAATGTAATGATTTTGTTTTCTATTTAGGAGAAAGTAAACAAAATTATAGCTCATATAACCTCATTAAATATAAACATGAATAATGGATAGTTATTTTTTAACACTAATCCCCACAATGTTATAATGGACAAAATCTCCCCATAATATTATTGATAATAGTAATTATATTTAGTATCTAGTGAATATTTTCATGTGTAAGGTACTATTTCAAATACTTTACATCTTCAAAATTATCGCATGAAGCACATACTTTTAAAAATATCATTTTGCAGACAATGAAATTGACAGTTATAAAGTCACATACCCAAAGTCACAAAGTTCGTAGATGTTCTTCTACAGACTTACTACAGCTCAGAGGACAAAATGCTTTGTCCATTAAATTACCTTGTGCTGTGAAAAAAAATATGAGATAGATTAAATCTTGGAATTAATGTGTTAACTCAAACTATATAAAATTACTTTTTTTAAGAGTCACTATATTTTAAATATCAGCAACCTTATGCAGTTTAAACTAATTCTTTTGGAATTAGAATAAAGTAGTAAAAACAGTACAAATTGCTAAGTAAAAATCATTGTAATACTAGAAAGTTCAGTCAATGTATTTTGTACAAAGGGCAAGCTCAAGACATTTTCCAAGCAATTATGAGAAATAAAGTTCTAGAAACACTATTCCTTTATTGTCTTAGAGACTGGTCTTTGGAGAAGGACATAATACTTAGAAGGATAGAGGGACAGCACAGGAGAGGAAGATCCCAGATGAGGTGGAATGATACAGTAACTGGGGCAATTGGGGCTGGTATGTCAGAATTAGTGACATGTCAGTGTTTAGAGTTGCCTGTACATAGGGTGACTATTCGTCACAGGCAACTCAACAGTACATAACAACAACAACAACAACAACAACAACAACAACAACTTTTTTTCTTTTCTTTTTAAATTCTATTCATTCTTGGAAGATTTACATTATCCCATCACTACAAAATTTCACTTTCTCCTTTGGGCTACACAGTGTCTCTCATCCTTAATGTCTTCCCACTTTTCTTCTTCTATTTCTTTTTATTTGATAATTTACTCCATAGGGAGTTGTGTTGCCAACCCAAAAGCTTCAGCTCTCTAGTGGTTTGAATCAACCTACAGCTCCAAGGGGGTGGGGGGGGTGCGGGAAAAAAGAGCAATCTTTTCCCATGTGGTTTACAGCCCCAGAAACCCAAAAGGAAGTCACCTAAAAGTTAGATCCACTAAATATGAATTAGTGAAAAAGATTGAGAAACTAATGGGTAAGGAATTGTATTACCAACTCAAATACAGGTGGTTCAAATCCACTACCTTCTCCATGAGAGAGAAAGGCAATTTCCTCCCATGCAATTACAGCCTCTGAAAAATCACTGATATCAGCTAAGGTTTTGATAACAATGACATGAGTATTTATTTTATAAATTTTCATTTGCAGTGATAAAAATGGGCCCATTTAATTTATGAGGCATTGAAGGTGAAAATAGACAATTTATATATAGTTAAATCTTTTATGGGAGGTATTCACAGTAATTCTACACAATGGTGGAAGGTTATTTTCTTGGACTTAGAAGGTGAGATACTTAAGGGGTTTAAACACTGTGAAACAGGAGAGTTCACTGACCATAAAAGGCACGGGATAAAATTCAAGACTACTGAAGTAATTGAATTCTATGAGATCACTTCAGAAAAACAGAAATTTAAGAATTTGTGAAACCAAGAATAACTCAACAAGGAAGACTTGGTCAGGATCCCACAGACTTTTATATAAAAGGCCTGCCCACCAGGTTCTGATTAACTTAAACAGGAGGCTTCAGCCCACAGCCGATTGTTAACTAAATCCAAGTGATAGATCTCAACGACACTTGAAGAAATAGACAAGATCACAAAAGTAGGAGACTTCAACACACCACTCTCAGCAGAGGACAGGTCAGCTCCAAAGAAAAGAGAGACACAAAAGTACAAAACTATATGATTACCCAACTTCCTGGATTTATTCAGGATACTTCACCCAACAAAAACTCATTTTACTTTTCTCTTAAATATACATTCTCCAGAATTGATCATATGTTAGGACACAAAAGTAATGACAGGCCTATTACAAAATATAAGTGGCCAAACATTAATATAATATTATCAAATCCAGAAATTTATAAAAATAATACACCAGATACTCCATGGGAGAAAGATAGGCAATATTCTCCCATGTTTTATACCCAGTGAAAATCTGGAGGGTAAGCTATGAGTTGATTTTGACTTGATGGTTTACAACAACAACAACAATGTGGCCAAGTGTGATTTGTTTTTAATATTTAATTTTATGTTATTGTTATGTTGTTGAAATTATATGTCCGTAATGACACATATCAACAGTTTCTATATTACAGTGACAGTGGTTATATTTAAATCATGCAACAATTCTTACTCTCTTTACCAAGTTCTTATCCCTTTAAAACAAGCTCATTGCCCTAGAAGTTCATATTTAATACTTCACACTCCCATTTTCATTTTATGACATGTAAATTTGTCTTTAAAAAGTACAATGTTTATGAGTGATGTTCTTTACTAGCTCAACTAAAACACTGTATATTTTTTTAAGGGAATTCGTGGGTGCTGTTTGTTATTGTAGTTTTGGGCAGTCAAGTGACCTTAAAGATGATCTCAGGACAATAGTTTCAGTGATTCATTCAGCCTCCATCTTGAGATTCTGGATACTTTGAGGATCTAGAACTCTGCTCCTGATCTGTCATTGTCAGTTTGCCAGCAACTTAACAACACCCTTATGGGGCAAAGCATGACAGAGATAACTCAGCCCCACAAGGACAAATACTGTATAAAACCATTATTGTAGAATGAGTATGAGGATCCAAGGTGGGGAGGAGGGTGAAAATAGAGAGGTGAGGATGGATGGTTGTTGCTGTCTGTTTTCTAGCAACAAATAGAAACACCCTGGTGGGAGTAAGCATGACAGAGATATACCACTCCAGGAGCCCTACAGAGAGTCAATCCAGCTCAACGTTATTGGAGTCTGCAGTGCAATTGTTTATGAAGGGACAGCAGAAACCCCATTTTTTATAAACCCCCATTAATGCTAGAGGCAGAAGCGGACCATAAAAATTCTTAAGGCAAACATGAGTGCCCCGAGTAAAGCCTTGTCGGTCCTTGAAAAGTAAGGAATTAACTAGTGTCTGTTGTTGTTTTTGATGCTGTCGAGTCATAGACGACTCATAGCGACCCTATGAACGAATGGCCTGAGCACTGTTGGTACATAGAGTTTCCAGAGGCAAGCCATTTCGGAAGTGGATGCCGCTCCTGCTTCCAGGCTTAATTTAGTCAGGAAGCTCCAGCCAACACTGTCCACCATGGGGACCCGTTACCACGATTGGCACACCACTGTCACAGTCTTCAACATCACAGCAACCATGAGTTACCTCTGTACAGCAGCACACAGACCACTGCTATACCACCTTCAACTAGTGTCTACGTGACACAAAAGGAGTAAAGGCTGGCAAAGTAGCCAGCCATCAAAAGCTGACCCAAATGATTGATTCCCCAACCCACCAACCATGATCTCAATCTCTCTGCCCTAACAGGGGCACTCAAAAAAAGACTATAAAAGCAAGTGGAAGGGGAAACTCAAGGCTTTTCCCCTCACCACCTTCCTGAGGAGGGAGAAAGTCTCCCATTTGGAACTAATAAACGCTCTTGAAATTTTCAAACATGTGATTAGATCTCCTTTGAGGGGCATTTCGTGGGCAGAACAGTATACAACCAGGTAAACAGGAAGACAGGATAGGGTGGGCTTACAGATGTGGGACACGTGGATTGATTAGGAGAACCTCAGCCTCGTGCAGACTACTCCCAGCTCAACAGATGCAGCAGCAAGCTTCCCAGGTGGCAAGCTTTCTCAAGCCGGTACAGCCAAATACAGGGGAGCTTTCTCTATCCAGAATTAAAGGCCTTTGGGAGGCTTGCATTTATCTGGAGCTGAAGTGATTTGTCCTTCACAGAGGTCTTTCTTCCTCCCCAACATTCCACAACACTGATCAGCTCAAGAAATAATTTAGACAAATATGGGTACAATAAGGAGCTCTGATGGCGTATTATGTCAATAGTTGCACCACTCACCCAAAGATGAGTGGCTTGAATCCACTCACTGCTGTAAGACAGAAAGATGGAGAGCTTTACCAATATAATTTATAGCCTCTGAAAACCTGTAGGAGGGTCAGGTAGCTCAGAGTTGGTCCTGAGTTTGAATAATGAGTTTAATTTTTTTTTTTT
>NW_006399823.1:9394374-9399294 GCF_000299155.1 Elephantulus edwardii | reverse complement strand
AAGTTTAAAAATTTAAGTACAATTTACAGTAAATCATTCACCCCTTAATTTATTTTCTCTTTCATCAATATGACTTCTATCAACATTACTATTTGAATTTCAGCTTTAATCAGTTGTCATTAAGTTGACTATGAATCCTAATGACCTTGTATGTGTCAGAATAAAAGTGTAGTCCATAGGATTTCAAAAGCAGATATTCAGGAGTAGGTATTAATTCCAAAGTGCCTCTAGCTGGACTTAATTGCCAACAATGTAGCTAACAGGGAGCAATACTCAGAACTCCACTTGAGTTTTTCTTCCTGCTATAAGGTCAGGCTTGGATTTTTCTCTTGCTTGGCAGTATACCTTATAGCTCTAGGTGCTGAGTTGCTCTTCAGTGCCACCTAGTTGAGAACTCATAGTTACCCTTTGGACAAGAGGTAAAAACTTTGGCCTATTCTGAGTCATCCTCCGAATCTCTACTAAGGCACATTGTTACAGTCATGATATCAACCCATCTCCTTGAGATCTTTCTTTCTCTGACTATTTTTCTCAGCATGATATAATTTTTCCAGAAACTAATGCTTTCTTACAACCATGTCCAAAGCATGTGAGATGAAGTTCCATCATCCTCGCTTCTAAGGCTGGATGACCTAGATTCACTTCCTCTTAGAAAGATTTATTCTTTTAAAAGTTATTCAATACTAAAAAAAAAAAAAAAGTTATTCAATACTCTTTACCAAGGACAGTACTCAAGAAATAAGATATTCTTATGTCTTCCTTACTCATTGTCCAACTTTAACAGCATATTAAAGAACTGAATATAGCTAGATTTGGGTCAGGCCTAACTTAAGTCTTTGATTTATTGTCTTTTAGCATTTTAAAGAAGTCTTTGACAACAGATTGCCCATTGCAATATCTTTTTAAAATTGTTATTTTATTGAAAGTTTACAGAAATATTACATTTAATTAGATTCATTGATATATGTTTTCCTTCTCCCCCCCCCCTCCATTTTCCCCTTTCCTCAATTCACTTTGCAATGCGCTTCTTGTTCCGGATAATTAATTTTAATTAATTAATTGATTAATTAATGTAGATAATCAATTGTAAGCAATGTCTAATCATACATTCCTTTCAGTTCTTTCCTTTATCTGTTCCACCCCACTGTTGATTATCCACTAATTTTCTATTCCTCCCTCACCCCGGTGTCAATCTTGTTTTATAACAACAGGATCATGCAGTATGTTTTCTTTTGTGAGTGAAATATTTATGTCAGAATAATGTCTCCCAAATTCATCCAGGTTGCGTAGTTCATTGTTTTTCAATTATGCAAAATACTCCGTTGTATGAGCGTACCACAGTTTTCCTACCAATTTGTTTGTTCACGGTCATTTAAACTGCTGCTACCACAGGTGTTGATTGTGGATTCAAGTAAAATAAAATCATTGACAACCTTAATCTTTTCTGCATGTATCATGATGCTTCCTTTTGGTTCACTGGTGAAGACATTGTTTTCTTGATGTTGAGATGTAATGTATATTGAAGGATATAGTCTTTGATTTTCTTCAGTAAATACTTCAAGACATTTTTCCCTTTTGTAAACAATGTTGTATCATCAGCACATTGCAGTTATTTTAATCTTCCTTCAATCCTAATATTACATTTTTCTTCATAAATCCAGCATGTTCAACCTTGAGTAGGATTCAGAGTTAATAGATATGGATAAAACCCAAAAGTTCATCTTTCCTAAGTTAAAACTATGCAGTTTTCCCTTCTTCTTTTGAGACAACTTGTTCTTGGTCTGTACATAGGTTTTGCAGGAGCATAATTAACTGTTTTAGGACTCCCTTATTAATTTATTATAAAATACACAGTCAAATTTCTTTGCATAATTAATAAAACAAATATTTCTGGTGGTGATCTCTGCTTTTCACCAAGATTCAACTGTTATCAGTAGTGATATCTCTTGTTCTATATTCTTTTCTGAATCTAGCTTTAAATACTAGCAGTTCTTTCTGTATGTAGTGTTATGGCTGTGTTTAATAATCTTCTACAAAATTTTTCTTGCATGTGATATTAATGATTTTATTCAGTAATTTCTTCCCTGCACTGGATCACTTTCTAAAATAAGGGAATTTGGATTTCTTCTACTCAGTTGGCTAGAGTACTATCTTCCAAATTGTTGGCATAGTTGGTATCTCATCAAATCCTACAAATTTATTTGTTGCCAATGCCATCAATATAGTTTGGACTTTTTCCTTCAATACTATTGATGCTTGGTCATATGCCACTTCTTGAAATGATTCCATGTCAGTAACCTCTTTTTAGCACTCACTCTCTCTATATTTTCTACCTTGTTTTGGTGTTTCCTGTAACATTCGTTACCCACAGAATCTTTTAGTATTGATTTTAGAGTTGGAAGCTTTTTTTCAGCTCTTTCAGCTTGAGAGAAGGGAGAAAACATGCTTTTCACTTTTGGTTTTCTAACTCCAGATGTTCACACATTTTGTTATTATAGTTTTTCCTGCCTTAAGCTACCCTTTGGCATCTCCTGTTCAACTTTATTTTTTCAGTCTTTATTCCCTTTTATTTGACTTCTTTACAGTCTAGTGCAAATTTCAGATTCTCTCCTGATCAGTTCTGGTCTTTTCTTTCTTCCTTTTCTTTCCATTGATCTTTCACTTTCTTCATACATATCCTTGATGTCATTCTACAACTCATCTGGTATTTGAGAATTAAAATTATACTTATCAAACCTATTTTTAAATATGGTTATAATAGGATCAAAATTGCATTTTGTTTCCATTTGTTCCTGTTTTGTTGTTCATTTTCCTCACCTTCAACATTAATTTGACTTTAATTAACTGATGCCTTGCCCATAGTGAAACCCAGACCTTGATTTGAGTTCTGATATTGAGCTTCTCCACTGATTGTTTCCAATGATGTGTTCAATCTCATTCGTGTGGTACAGAGTTTATAATAATTCCATACCTTTGATGAATTTTCTACAAATGACAGTCATGGCTCACATAATGTCTATTGGAACCTCAAATGTGCAAAATCTGGAATCAGAGAATCAAAAGGGATGAGTCAGCTCAGCATTTCTTAAGCTGAAATAACTGAAGAACAAATTAAAGCCTCAACTGGAAATCTTTAAGGATGTTATGAGGAAAATAATGTATGATCCTGGAAGCATCAAAAGAGAAAGAAGTATAGTGAGTCACTGTACCATAAATAACTGGTTGACATAAAAGACTTCCATTAAACAAAAATTCATATATATTTCTATTCCAAAAAAGGTGATCAATAGAGTATGGAAATTATAAAACAACATCACTAATATCACATACAAGCAAAATCCCGCTGAAGATGATCCAAAAACAACTAGAACAATACATCAACAGAAAACTACCAGAAATGCAACTGGGGTTTAGAAGAAGAACCCATGGCATTAAGAATATCATTGCCAAATCTTAGATGGATTCTGGCTGAAAACATAAAGAATACCAGAAGGATGTCTGTGTTTCATTGACTATGCAAAGGCCTTTAATTGGGTGGATCACAATAAGTTGTAGCTAATCTTGAGAAGAATGGGAATCTCAGAACATCTGACTGTACTCATGTGTAACATATACATGGACCAGGAAGAACAGAGCAAGGATTGCATGGTTGCAAATCAAGAAAGGAATTCATCAGGGATCTTTCTTTTCTTCATACTTTTTTAAACCATTTATAGAACAAATTATTTGGAAGGCTGGACTTTATGGGGAGTAATGTGGCATCAGGTTTGGAGGAAGTCTCATCAACAACCTGTGCTATGTAGATGACACAACCTTGCTTGCCGAAATTTAAGAGGAACTTAAGCACTTGCTGCAAAAGGTCAAGAACTATAGCTTTCAATATGGCTTGCATCTCAACATCAAGAAAACAAAGATTCTCACAACTGGGCCAATTGGCAGCATCATGATAGATGGAGAACACATTAAAATTGTTAACAGTCTCTGATTACTTGGTTACATAATAAACACACTTAGCATCAGTCAGCAAATCAAAAGATGAATTACATTGGGAAAATCTTCTGTTAGGGACCACTCAAGAGTGTTAAAGAGCAATGGTGTCAGTATTGAGATTAAGGTGCACCTGATACAGGACATGAGTTTCTTAATTACTTGCCATGCATTAGAAAACTAGATAATGAATAAGGATGAAAGAAGAAGAACCAATATCTTTGAGTTGTGATGCTTGAGAAGAGTATTAAACATACTATGGACTGACAGAAGGACAAGCAGACAAGCAAGTCTGTCCTGGTGAGATTTAAGACAAGTTGCTTGTGTGAGGCAAGAATTTTGAAGCTCCATCTGACATCTTTTTGGCATATTATTAGAAGGGACCAGTCCTTGGAGAAGGACGTCACACTTGGCAGGATGGAGGGTCAGAGCAAGAGAAGAAGACAGAATGAGATGTATTAACTCAATAGTTGGTATAATGGGGGTAGGTGTGTCAGAGGAAGTGAGACTAGGTCAGGATAGGGAAGGGTTCAGAGCTCTGAAGCATAGGTTTGCTATGAGTTGCAGGCAACTTAACGGCACATAACTACAACAACCACATATATTTCTATGGCTCCATAATGTTATAAAATAATTCAGAATTTTTTTCTTTTTAACAACTTTATTGAGGTATAAGTATACAACTGTGAAAACATTATCATAATCAAGAATGAACACATCCATCACCTATAAAATTTAATTATCTTTCAAAATGATTATATCATATATGCATAAGAAGGCTCTATAACTAAATAAGACAAAAACAAAGTAGTGTAAAAAATGAATATTATCAGGAATTTACTATAAAATTAATATATCATAATTTCTGAGTGGATATCAGGTAATAGTAAATGTGACTGCTTACAACATCCAGTACATGTATCTCATCTCTCT
>NW_006399823.1:9342339-9394274 GCF_000299155.1 Elephantulus edwardii | reverse complement strand
AAAGTAGTGTGAAAAATGAATATTATCAGGAATTTACTATAAAATTAATATATCATAATTCCTGATTGGATATCAGGTAATAGTAAATGTGACTGCTTACAACATCCAGTACATGTATCTCATCTCTCTTATAAGCAAAGTAATTGTGCTGTCAGGAATATGATGGTGTAATATATTACCACAACTCTCTAAGGACTAGGCCACCAGAATTCCCTAATCTACAACACATGTTTCTAGTTAGTTATAATAGCACCTATATTAGCAAACATTTACTGTAGCTAAAAAAAAAATGTGTAAATCATATATACTTGAATGTGAAAGGCGCAGAAACCATTCTTCTGTATTGCATGTCTCTGTAGTGTTATATAATTTTTCCTATGCTATTTCTTTTAAAAATATTACTGTGAAGTTTTTTATGAGCTCCCACATGCAACAAGGCCAGTGCTACCACAATCTTTGAGAAGAGGCAAAAGGGAAGTACTGATTTAGAACTGAAACAAATGATTATTAACATATAGGTTGGCAATCAGAGAATGTTATTGACTGTGACTTAGGTAACTTGCACATTCATGGTGATCAGAAAAACAAAGGCAATTTTTTCTTAATCTTTAGTAGATTAACTCCTTTGAGACTTAGAAGGCTAACACGAATAACAACAACAACTAAAAAAATCAAAACAAACCCAGAAAACTGCAAAGGGGCCTGTATTGGAACTGATGAAATTGCTAAAGACCTATATTGAAAGCTAAATACAAAAGTAAATCCTTTTCAGCATGTTTAAATCACAATTAAGTCATAGAGCGAGTTTGACGTTCTTAAAGAAAAAAACAGACCAAACTACAATGTGGTGCTTTTATAATGACTGTATCAGAAAAATATCTCATGCTACAAAGCACATCAAATATATTGAACAATGGATGACTGTGTTTATACATGTAGCAACTATTTGTATTTCAAATTATATCCCCAGTGGTTAACACTTTTTAAAAAAAATAGTAATCATTAAGTACATACTATTTTCCAAAAAGATTACTTTTGCAATCTTCTTTGAGTTAGTTAGTTAGTTAGAGATGGTGGTTCAGTTCACAGGGAGTTGCACCACTAAGTCAAAAGTTGTACTTTTCTGGTTCAAATTTGCTGGCATCACCTTTGGAGGATGGTGGGTAATCTATCTCCTTCCATGTGATTTACAGCTTCAATCAACCAATGTAGAATCAACTATGAATCGGTTCTTAATTTATGGCAATGAGTTAATTATGTTTGCTTTTCAGAGTTTACCGAGGTATATATAAGAAACTGCACATCCTTTTCATTTCTTGATAAATGAATGTCCCATCTATAATGGATATGGAAAAACCTTTGTCTCAATTTTCTAATGAGTACCGAAAGCACAGAACATTGTTGACAGATATAATCAAGTCAATCTCAACTCATTGTGACCATTGTACAAGAGAACAAAACACTACTTGTCCCTGCACCATCATAACAATGATTGCTATGTTTGAATGGGTCATTGAAGCTACTGTATTAATTAGTCCTTTTTATGTAGAGTTTTCCTCTTTTCTGTTTAAAAATTTCTTTTTCCAACCAGCAGCAGAGCTTGGTGCAAGGTGCCACAAAGTGAGTTGCGTCAAGTTGGCTTGGAAAGGGAGGTGCTGGACAGGTTAGTCAGGAGTGCAAGGGGATGCTAATAAAGCAGGGAAAGGGAAGAGACAAGTGCTCTGAGTGGGGAGCAACACAGAATCCATTGGTTGTTTTGATAAAGGGGAAGTGTCTTTTATCTGCTCCTTTGAGTTAGATGCTTGTCTATCTGATATTGTTCTAAAGGTGATCACCCAAATTAAGACAGACTAGGAAAAAGGATTGTCCGTCTACTTCCAAAATAACCGACCTTCGAAACCCTATGTACAATAAAGTGCACTTGGAGCACACAAGCAGATCAAGTACCTGAAGCTAAGCCCTCAAATTTGGAAACACAAAGGAGGAGAAACAGTTGTAAGCAGACACCAATGATTGGAATGTGCAATGTGAGAAGTATGAGTGTAGGAAAACTGAACATCATTAAGAAAGAAATGGAGCACATAAATACTGACATTTTAGATATTGGAGATATGAGGTGGACTGGCATGGGGTATTTTGAATCAGACAATAAAAAGATACACTAGGCTTGAGGTGAAAAGGTGAAAAAAAGATATGGTTGCCTTCATAGTTAACAAAGTTATTTCTAGATCTATCTTAAAATATAATTTTGTGAGCAGCAGGTAATGTTCATTTGCATACAAGAAAGTACAGTGAATACAATTATCATTCAAAATATGCCCCAACAAACAGAAATACATAGGAAGAAATAGATGATTTTTACCAGTTTTTGCAATCTGAAATCTATATAATATGCAACCAAGATGCATTAATAATAATGAGTGACTGTAATGCAAAAGTTGGGAACAGGGAGAAAGGATCAATAGTCGGAAAACATGGACTTGGTGACAGAAACGAGGCTGGGGATAAATTATGCACAACATTTATTCATAGCAAATAACTTTTCTAAGAGATATAAATGCAGACATGGATTTCATCTGCTGGAATGCACAAAAATTAGATAGATTACATCCATGGAAATAATTGTTGGAGAAGTTTCCTATCAGCAGTAAAAACTAGGTCAGGTGATGATGTGGAACAGATCATCATCTAATCATGTACACATTCAAACTGAAGCTAATGAAAGCTAAGCCTTGAGTCTATCCCACCTTAATTTAAAAAAAAATAAATAAAAAATCTCAGGAACAAATTTGAAGCCCTGAACGCTACGGAACAAAGACCAGATGAGCTGAAGGAGGATACCAAGAACATCATCCACAAGGACTGCAAAAAGTCATTACCAAGTTAGAGGAAGAATAAAAGGATCAAAATGAATGTCAGAAGAGACTCTAAACATTGCACTAGAACACTAAGAAGACAAAGCAAGGGAAAAAAATCAAGAAATTAAAGAGTTGAATAGAAGATTTTAAAGGACAGCTCAGGAAGAAAAAGCAAAGTATTAATGAAATGTGCAAGGAACTAGAGTCAGAAAATCAAAAGGGCCAAACTCTTTTGGCATGTCTTAAGCTGAAGGAACTAAATAACAAATCAATTCATGAGTTTCAATACTTAAGGATGCTATGGGCTATAGGAAGAATATTGAATGAGCCAGGTAGCATTTAAGAAAAGATAGAAGGAGTATATTGTCACTGTACCAAAAAGAATTGGCTGACACAGAAGAATTTCAAGAAACAACAAATGATCAAGAGGCAATTGTGATGAAAGAGGAAGTTCAGGCTGCTCAGAAGAAATTGGCAAAAAATAAGACTCAGGAATTGATGGAAAACCAAATGACATATTCCAATAATTATGGCTCTGGACGTGCTCACCATGTTGTGTCAAGAAATCTGAAGGACAATTACCTGGACAACTGATTGAAAGAGATTCGTATTTATTCCCACTCCAAAAAAAGCTTATATGACAATGTGGAAATTATTGAATAGTGTCACTAATATCACACACAAACAAAATCCTGCTGAAGATTACGAAAAAACAGTTGGAAAAGTACATTGACAGAGAACTACCAGAAATACAAGCTGGGTTTAGAAGAGGTTGTGGTACAAGAGACATTTTTGCATTCAATGTCAGAAGGATATTGGCCAAAAGCAAAGAGTCCTAAAGGAATGTCTATCTGTGTTTCATTGACCATGCAAAGGCATTTGACTGTATGGATCTCAACAAATTGTGGCTAATCTTGTGAACAGGAATCCCAGAACACTTGATTGTCTTCAGGCAAAACCTATACTGGAACCAGGAAATAGTCATCAGAATGGAGGAAGGAAACACTGTGAGGTTCAAAATCAGGAAAGGAGTGTGTCAAGGATACATCCTTACCATACCTTTTTAATGTTTATGAGGAACAGATCATTCAGGAGTCTGGGCTTTATGAGAAGGAAGGTGGTATCAGGATTGGAAGAAAACTCATCAACCATTTGAGTTATACAGATGAAACAATCTTGCTTGCTATAACCGAGTTAGACCTGAAGCACTTGCTGCAGAAAGTCAAGGACTATAGTTTTAAATATGGATTGAAGCTAAATATCAAGGAGACAAAATTCTCACCACTAGGCAAATAGGCAGCACTATGATTGATGGAGAAGAGATTGAGGTTTTTAATAATATCAGCTTGCTCCACTCCACAATCTACATTCTTGACACCAACAGTCAGGAAATCAAAAGAGGAATTGCACTGGGAAAATCTGCTGTCAGGGACCTCTCCAGAGTTCTGAAAAGTAACCATGTCAGTCTAGAGTCTAAGGTGCACGAGATCCTTTCCATGGTCTTTGCAATTACTTACTATGGATCAGAAAGCTGGGTTTTCTAAGGATGACAGAAAAAGAATTGATGTAGTGGTGCTGAAGAAGAATATAAAACATACCCTGGGCAACCAAAAGAAGAAACAAGTCTGTCTCAGAGAAAGTGAAACCAAGTTTTTTCCAAGATCCTAGGATTTTAAACTACATCTGATATCCTTTTGGTATACAGCCATGAGGGGCCAGTGCTTGGAGAAGGGCATCTTTCTCAGAACGGTGGAAAGACAGCACAGGAGAGGAAGATCCTGATGAGATGGATTAACACAGAACTGGGGTAATGGGAGTAGGTGTGTTGAAGTCAGTGAGACTGGCTCAGGTTAGGGTAAGCTTTGGAGCTGTTGTGAATAGGGTTGCTACGAGTTACAGGTGACTCAAAGGCACATAACAATAACAAGAAGCAAAAAAATTTCTTCAAAGACTGCCCCATGCAGATAATGTGTTCAAAATGCCTTACTTCTAAGGATAATTCTCAGCAATCAATGGTACTATCGAGATTATTCATCAACATCATATTTCAAATATATCAGTTTTTATTCTGTATTTCTTTTGCATAGTTATCCCCTCAATAATATACCTTGACTACTACCAGATTTGATATGAATTTCAGATTCTCTGAAGACTTGTATGAAGGTTGTGGTCAGGTTGATGTGTTAGAGTTGATTAAAAATGTATGCATAACACAAATTAAAGATCACCATTTTCCTTTAAGAATTATTTTCCTTAAAAATTGGAAAATTAACTCAGATATTTTTCATTAATATCTTGCTTATTAATTTTCATCTCTTCTGGAAATATCTTCCTTAAAATTCATTGAGTAGTTAACCAGTGTCAGAATTTCATTTCTTATGGAGCTGATCTAAAAATTGTGATTTTGGAGTCCTCCCAATTACATAGTAAAGAGGAGTGAAATGTAACCACTTCCAAATGTTTTCTGCTTTATTGATGCAAGACCATTTTATGATATGGCAATTGAATATAAAATAGGCTTTTAGCCTGAAACCAAAGTTCAATATTTCTTTCAACTTCTCTCACAAAAATACTGTTTTAAAAACAACATGAATAGGTGAATACCATTCTTTCACTCTTTTACCTTGAATAATATCATTTTCATGATATAATTATATGTGGTCTGATGCATATTCTATAATTCATATTTTTAAAGGAATACAATGCCTGAGACCTTTGAAGAGATAAATGGAGTTCCCATCTTTGTCTATGTTATATAATAACTCTTATATATATTTATAAATTTGAATATTCTTTGTTACTGTACATGTGTGTTTTCTATGCAGTTGTAGTTTTATATAGTACTAACAACTTTATTATTAAAGAAGTATAAATTATTTACATTATCATATTTTCAGAATGCTATTGCTTTACTTGGAACAATTATTATGTGCAAGATATTTTTATCTTGTTCTGTTATAATTTATTACTTTTCTATAAATACAATTTTAATAAGAAACATAAAAGAATAATTATTATTCATGTTTTATATTAATAGATATTAAACCAGTTCTCATTAAGTCAATTCCAAAAAATTAAAATAATAATTTGGGCATGTTGCAAGGAGGAACCAGTCCTTGGAGAGAGATATCATGCTTGGGAGGGTGGAGGTTTGAAAGTGCAAGATACGAAGACCCTTGATTAGATGGATTGACTCAGTCACTGGGGTAATGATGTTAGGTGTGTCAGAGACAATAAGGTTGGCTCAGGATAGAGCATTGTTCAGAGCTGTTGAAAGTAGAGTTGCTATGAGTCACAAGTGACTCGACCACACATAAAAACATCAATAATTTTTTACTAAAAGCATTTCCTGATAAATAACAATAGTGTAAAGAACTGTGTACTCTGGATTTCTAGATCAAGATCCAAAGCAAATTTTCTTCTTGAGCATACTTTTCTCTATTCAAATCCAAATATTATATTTTACTATAAAAATAGTACATATCATGTAAAAATAGTAATGACAATGACATATTAAAACTTACAATAAAAATGGAGACATATGCAGTGAATAAGCATGCAAATGGAAGAGGTTTCTCTCTAATGAATAAGCTTAATTTATGGCAATGCTTCTTAACATTTGCAGATTAAATTGGTTGAGATTAAGTTCCAGATTCCAAGAGGCCTACTTTCTGAAAATATATTTTGTTGATCTATTAAATTGGAAACTTGAAAATTTTAGATAATTGATAATTTTAAAATTAGTTCTAATGTATAATTAATGATAGAGTTAAGACTAGGCTATAGATTTGTCTTTCAAGTTCACTGAAGTGTAGAAACATAGCTATAATAGAGTACAGACCACTTAATCAACTGTACACACAATTTTTAAAAAGAAAGTTGGTGGTCCAAACCCACCAGTTTCTCCACTGTATAAAAATGTGGCAATCTGCTTCTGTAAAGATTTGCAGCCTTGGAAACTGTATGGAGAAGTTCTACTCTGCTGTACAAGGTCACTGTAAGCCAGAAATGTCTGGAAGGCATCTTCTTTTTATAAATAAGTAAAGTAAAGGAAGTAAAGTTTCTGATTTAAGTGCAGTTAGTGACTCTGCAACTGAGTAGATTCTTCTCAGGAGATGATAATAATAAGACTATATTATGACATAAAAACTACATCTTCAGTATATTGTTGTCTCCAATAAAATATGCAATGATGACCATCATGAGACACTCTTGTTAATAGTCATGATTTGGGGCATATATTTTGTATTGCTACTACATTTTTCATACTTGTATAATTAAAAACAGATAAAACTTAAAAAGAACAAGTAGATTCTGTAGGAGTCTACCAAAATATGATTTACAGCATTATTATATTTTGCATGCTTCTAGAACACATTGATTAAATACAGACTAATTTTCACGATATTGAACTGGCTAAATTGAACAAAAAAACTCCCATCACTTAAATTAACAATGGAAACAACCTATAAAAGTAATTAGGGATAGTAGAAGGGCAAATGAAAACAAATAAATGGTAAAAGGAAGGTTTATTTTAGAAAGACTTGAACATTTTGCAGCACCAAGGATAATGTTTATAAGTATCATCAATCTTTGTAAAAGACGGAAACTAGTAAAATTGAAAACAATGGGGCTCTGAAATCCAGGCTATACTATTTGACTGTAGCCTTAGAATTATATTTTATAAATCACAACAGAAAAAAAAGTCACAACAGAAAACTTTTTTACATCTCTGCCTGCATCATTTGGTGTAGCAACCACAGAATTTCCATCAAGATCTATTAAAAACCTAACATTAAATGCTTTAAATTAAAATTACAAGAGAAAGGGTCATAAAATTTAATATCATAGCTATCAAAAGGACATATTATATATTATAAATACGAACACTCTTTCTCAGTCATGACTAAGGGATCAAAAAACCTGTGGCATTATGTACAATTGTAGGTCATTGATCGTTTCTCTGTTTTCTGTTGCTAAAGTTTCAAATACTATTGAACCTCTTAACCATCTTTATTAAGAACGTTGAGCATATTTTCCCCACCATTTAACAATGTTCCAGAAGAATGATGGACAGATGAAATGTTGTCAAATTATTACATCAGATATTAAAAAATTAAATACTTGATTTTGTGGTGTGAATTGTGTACTCCCCAACAATGTTTATCTATTTGGCTGGGCCATGATTCTCAGTGTTTTGGATGTAATTATGTAATGTGACAATTGTTTTATGACTCACTCATGATTCTGTCAGCAAGTCTGTGGTAAAATGATTTAGGGTGAGATGTAAGATCCTTAATCTTGACACAGTAAAGTAGAGAAGACCCTCTAGATTGTGGCCTGCAACATATTTTTTTCTGACAAGAGATAAAAAGATATAGAATTGGCAGACTGTAGCTCAAAGAACAACCAAGAGTGAAATTTGTTTTTTTGAGCCCATATCCCTAACCAGGAATTTTTTGGGACACAATAGGTCTAAGACATATGGAGATCTCTAAGGAATATCAGGCTCATCAAATTTGAAGGTGGAAAGAACTTTCCTACAGGGCTAAACCAGAGAGGAAAAACTTCCCAAAAGATAGCACCCTCAATTTGAATTTCAGCCTTTCTAAACTATGAGAAATGCATTTCTGTTTCTTGTAAACACTCACTTTTGGTATTTTTGTCATAGCAGCAATTAGATATCTAAGACAAGTGATAAATTATTTGTCAAATAACTTTTTTTTGTTTTTAAACATAGAAATTTATCAAATTTTCCATTAAAATTTATTTATTTTATATATAGTAAAATTTATATGTCCACCATAAAAATTTTGGACAATTGTAACTGTCTGTTTAAATTCCATGTACACTTCTCTTCTCTGAGAGAAATTGTGTGTCAGAGCCCTGATTACACCTTCTTCTTCTTCTTCTTTTTTTTGTGAGGTAGTTTAATTGAGTGTTTTCCTTCCCCAAACACCTTATCCTTGTCACTGATCCACAGAAGAAATAACTGTAGGAGGAGAATAGTGAGGCAGAGAAGGAGGAAAAGGAGAACTGAAGAAATTAGGTAGAAAAACTTTTAAATCTATGATAAACATTATGTGTTTTTTTTCTTTCTTTTTTTAAGAAAAAAAAATCAGAGGAGGTACTTGATATTCCAGTAGTTTTATGCATCTGGCAAAAACAACAAAATCCTTTAACAGTGGCCAGCACGAATGCAAGAAGTCACAGGTCACACCTTGCCACAATTTCTCCACAGTAATGCTACAGTCTCTCCAACACTATCACCAAAGTCTTGCCAACAGGGTCTATCCCTGTCTCATTCAAGTCTTGACACCACAAGTCTTGCTTACCTCAAGTCTTACCCCTCAGTGTGGGAAGCATTCTATCTCCTATGCTAGTCCCATAGCTGTTGGTGATTTGCAAGAGCATACTGATTTGCATAACTATATGCCCGTAATGAAGGTAGTTGGAGACCGTAGAGGGCTAACGGTAATGGCTAAAAAACTCAACTTTAGGTTAACAGCACAACTTTGCATTAGGTAATTAAATGTAATACAAACAATCAGGCAGCCCCCCCAAAAATTAATTTCCTTAGGTTTTGTTCCATCTTCAAACTAAAGATATTAATTTGCTCTTTCTTTGCTTTGTAGTTTTTCCTTACATTATCTATAGTTTTTGGGCTACAAACCAGCAGAAATCACAAGTATGCTCTCTGTCTCTCTTTCTCTATCTATCTGTCTGTTTGTTTATCTCTATCTATGTGGTTAAAGTGATTATTCTTTGTCTCTCATGAGAAATTGGTTCCAAGATTCCATGAACACCAAAATTTGTTGATGTTCATTTTATGCCTTACATAAAATGGCATAGTTTTGGATATAACAAAGACACAGCCTCTCATGTGCTATAAACAATTTCTAGAATATGATACTTAGTACATGTAAATGCTGTGGAAATAGCACTTCATAATCCATCTTAGTCTATTAAGTTTGAATTGACCATTTGTTTTTCCCTCCAATATTTTCAGTCTACTACTGGTTGAATTTGCAGGTGCAGAATACATGAACACTGTAAACTGCCTCTGTGTGTGTGTGTGTGTGTGTGTGAGTGTGTGTGTGTATACACACTTTTTTATAGTTATATGCTGTTGTTAGGTGCTATTGAGTTGAGTATGATTAATAATGACCCTATGGACAAAAGATGTGAATGTTGTTCCTGTGTCATCCGCACATTTCCTGACACACAAGAGCCCATTGCAGCAGTCTACATGTCCATCCACCTGGTGGAGGGTTATCCTCTCTGCGCTGACCATTCATCCTTCCCAGCATGCTGTGAGGTGAAGCTTCATTATTCTTGCCTCCAAAGAGCACTCCACCTGCACTCTCTCCAAGATATATGTTCTTTTGGCTGTCCATTGGATGTTCAGCGCTCTTCTCCAACATCACAGCTCAAAGGCATCAATTCTTCTTCTGTCACTCTTATGCATTGTCCCTCTCTCAGATGTATATGAAGTGATCAGAAAGACTATGGCCAGAATCAGACACACCTTAGTCCTCAAAGTGATATCGTTACTGCTCAATAATTGTGCTCATGCAGAACCTATACCTGGATCAGGAGGCTGTCGAGCAAACAGAGCAGGTAATACAGCATGGGTTAAAATTAAGAACGGAGTGTGTCAAGGTTGTATTTTTTCTCCATACTTATTCAATCTATAACTGAGCAAATTATTTGAGAAGCTGGACTCCATGAAGAGGAGTGTGGCACCAGGATTGGATGGAGACTCATCAATAACCTGTGTTATGCAGATGACACAATCTTGAATGCTGAAAGTGAGGAGGATTTGAAACACTTGTTGCAGAAGATCAAAGAATGCAGCTTTGAGTGTACATTGCATCTCAATATAAAGAAAACAAAGATTCTTACCACTGGACCATTAGGCAACATCATGGTGGACAGAGAGGAGTTTGAAACTGTCAACAGCTTCATCTTGCTTAGATCCACAATTAACCTCCTTGCTACAAGCAGTTAAGAGATAAGGAGACACATTGCACTAGGTAAATCTGCAGATAGGGACCTCTCCAAATTATTGAGAAGTAATGATATATTTACACACACACACGCGTGTGTGACCGCACAATGATACAATGAGCTCTGGTGGCATAGTGGCAAGAAGCTGTGCTGTAATTCTGAAGGCATGTAGTTTGAGGCCACCAGGTGCTCCACAGCAGAAGGATAGGTGATCTCCTCCTGCGTGATTAACTGCCTCTGATAACCCACTGGACGGTCAGAAATGTATACAGTATACAAAAACAACAACATATATACAAGTATCATTATTTGATAGTAATGCCTGTTGTCCTCTGACTCAATCTCTGCTTCTATTTCTCAAAAGACTCCTGACTAAGACAATGAATGTGCTTTTGTGTGTGTGTATGTATGTGAAAATGACTTGAAAATTTGATAATTCGGAGTATGCTGATTTTCTCTTCAATAACACAATAGCAAATTTTTCTAGTAATAAAGTTGGTATTGCTCTAGGACATCAGTTAATCACATATGATTGTGCAGAAAGAGTTTATAAATAATTAGTTGTTAGTAAAATTTCTAAATCTTAATATAATTTGTTTTCTGAAATACTATCAATTTCTCCAATTTATACAATGAACACAGTATTTATACAAAGAAAGGCTTATCTAAGATGACACTTGACATATGCCTCTATCAATGTCTCCAACATTTTTGTGAAAATGTCTTTGAGAATTATCTAACACTTTGTGAAAAGAATGTATATTTTCATGTTTTAATTCCTGTCCACAAAGATGAGCTATACTTGTAAAACTATTTTTTCTTTTCTTTTAATATTTATAACTTAACTAATAACTTAAAAATGTAAATTACTCTAGGCACTGACAGAAGGCTCTTAATATGGAAATTAAAACAATGTCAAATAATGAATGGCAATCAATTAATTGCTAATTAGATTTTGCATTTAACACCTACTCCTGCTGAATCATTTAACTAAAAATATGCTCATGTTCATATTTCTATTTCAGCATTTGTTTTAAAGCCTACCAGAAAAATCCCAAATGGCATTTACAATCCAGATATTTTCATTATGAAAATTGTGAAAAGCCACAGGACCTTACTGAGGAGCAAAATGATTTAGCTAGAATATTAGGGTACAATTTTTGAGTAGTGTTGAGTCAAAACCAATCCATCGTTGGCCCTATGAAAGTTTCTGGAGACAGAAAATTGCATGGGAGGAGATTGACCATGGGTCTTCTGCAGTGAAGCTGGTGGATTTGAACTGCATGTCTTTGGGATTACAAATAGGTTCATATTTGACATATTTATATATATTCATTTAAGATTCTTACCACTGGACCAATTGGCAGCATCAGGATGGATGGTGAAGAGATTGAGATTGTACACAGCTTTAGTTTGCTTGGCTCCACAGTCAACAGTCTTGGCACCAGCAGCCAGGAAATTAAAAGGCGCATTGCCGTGGGAAAGTCTGCTGTTAGGGACCTCTCCATAGTGCTGAAGAGCAATGGTGTCTCTCTGGAGACTAAGGTGCGTCTGATAGAGGCCATGGTCTTTGCAATCACTTGTTATGCATCAGAGAGTTGGACAATGACCAAGGAGGATAGAAGGAGAATTGATGCCTTTGAGCTGTGGTGATGGAGAAGCGTATTGAGAATACCATGGACTGCTAGGAAATCAAACAGATTTGTCCTGAAAAGGGTTAAACTGGGTGGCTCATTGGAGGCAAGGATTCTGAGGCTCTGTCTAACATACTTTGGACATGTTGTGAGGAGAGACCGGTCCTCGGAGAAGGACATCATGCTTGGGAGGGTGGAGAGACAACGCAGTAGGGGAAGGCCCTCTATGAGGTGAATTGATCCAGTGACTGGGATAATTGGGATGGGAGTGTCAGAAACAGAGCGATTGGCACAGGACAGAGCAGAGTTTAGGACTGTTGTACATAGGGTCGCTATGAGTCGCAAGCAACTCGACGGCACATAACAACAACAACATGTGTGTGTGTTTATATATATATGTATATATATGTATGTATATATTTTTTCAAATAATAGAATTTAAGTTGCAGAGGTTACTATTATCAAGTATATATCATGGATTATCAAGTATATATAGTGGATTATCAAGTATATCAAGTATATATAATGGATTACTTTTTCTAGATTGAAAAATCTTATATGGCTCTTTTCTGTGGCACTGCTAGGGTAATTGGCTGCTTCACTGTGAGGCTGAACATCTCCTTCCCAGTCACTGGCTGCCAAAAACTGATTGAAGTGGACGATGAATGCAAACTTCGTACATTTTGTAAGAAGCGAATGGCAATGAGAAGCGAATGAGAAGTTGCTGCTGACTCTATCAGTGAGGAGTGGAAGGGATATGCTGTCCAGATCAGCAGTGGAAATGACTAGCAAGGTTTTCCCATGAAGCAGGGTGTTTTGTCCCATGGTTGAGTTCCCATGCAGCTGAGTAAGTGGCACTCTTATTACAGACCACAGAGAACTGGAGAGAGGGAGCGCAAATCTGTCCAGGGTTGCATTGTGGCTGCCAATCTGAGTGTTCTCAACTTGGTTATTATGAAGAAAGGGGAGAAGGAGATTCCAGGATGGACTGATATTACTACGCCTCATTGCCTAGGGGCCAAATGAGCTAGCAGAATTCGTAAACTCTTCAATCTCTCCAAAGAAGATGATGTCCGTCAATACGTTGTGAGAAACCCAGTATCAGAGTGCCCAATATTCGGTGTCTTGTTATTCCATGTGTCCTGCACCATAAGCATCGGTGCATTTGACTGAAAAAACAGTGTACTAACAAGAATAAGGAGTAGGCTGCAGAGTACACTAAGCTTTTGGCCAAGAGAATGAAGGAAAAACGCCAGGAGCAGATCACCAATAGTCGGAGGCTGTTGTCACCGAGAGCTTCTACTTCCAAATCTGAATTGAGTCAGAAACAGAATTTTCAATGTGTGGCAAATAAATAAGCTCACGTATTAAATCTAAAAAAAAAGAAGAAGAAGAAAAGAAAGAAAAATCTTATATGAACAAAATCGTAGAGCAGTTACAGTGATTCATTTGGCTTCATTTAACTTGATTATTTTGAGATTCACACAAATTGTTTCATGTATCAGAAACTTGTTCCATTTAATACTGTATAGTTTTTCATTTATATTCTATATTCTGCATATCTATAAACATTTCAATGTACACTTGAGATATTCCCAGGATCTTACTATTCCAAATAAATTTGCTGTAAACATTTATACGTCTTTAAAAAAATCTTTCCTTTTTTCTAGGGCATATATCTGCTATTTTTGAAACTTATGGTTGTTTTTTTACCATAGAGTAGGAACCGACATAGCTGACCCTCTGGTGGGTTTTCAGAAGTAGTTAATTGCATGAGAGGAGATTGTCCATCCTTCTGTGAAGCAGCTGGTGGCCTTCGGGATTGCAGTGCAACTTCTTGCCACTAGGGCCATCAGAGCTCCTTAAGCACATGAGCCTGGACTTTATTTATTAAGTAATAAAATTGCCAAACTTTTTTCCAAGAGGCTATATTATCACCCGTAACACCAAAAAATGGTTCCTCACCTCACCGTATCAGTTTTAGTAGTCAGGTATTGTTTTAAACTTTGTCATTCTGAAAGGTGTGTTTCCTTTGTCATTCTACTATTCTGATTTGCAGTGTCACGTCTTTGTCCTGCAAGTGTCTGGTGGGTTCAGATTGTGACATTTGGGTCATAACTGAGAGTTTGAACCACTCTACCACTCTATGAATAGTGGCAACCTAAACAAGTCTACTACCTTGATTTGTCACTGATTCACAGATACCCTCTAATGGGTTTCCGAGATTGTAAATCTTTACTGGAGGAGACTGTTCATCTTTCTCTTACAGAGTGCACACAATGCAATAGGTCACATGTTATATTATTGTGGACCTAATTCACATTTCTCTGCTATTATAACAATAGTGAGTACCTTGTATGTGTGTGTGTTCACTGTAAGGTCATAATGATTTTTGTTTCTTTTATAAAATCATATATCATGTATATAAATCATGTATCATATATATGATATTTTAAAGATATATATTAAAATAAAACTATAGGATATGAAAGGAAACTCTTCTGGCTTAGTGGCAAGGAATTGCACTACTATCCGAGTGGTATATGGTTCTAATCCAACAGCTGCTCCATGGGATAAAGATTTACTGCCTATGCACACCTGCTGGAGGGTCAGCTATGTGTAGGTTCTGGCTCAGTGGTATTCAACAATGACAACAACATGTAATATGAAAACAAATACATAATATGAAAAATAGAAAATATATTCTATTATTCATATTGTATAGTTTTAGGTTTTAAATACCAATAGGGAGCACTGGTGGCTTAGTGGTGAGGTGTTGTACTGCTAACAAAAAGGCACATAGTTTGAATCCATAAGTTACTTTACAGGAGAAAGACCAGTAAGCTCCTACTGTGTCGAGAATCACTTGTGAGTCAGTTCTTGTTCAACAGTGTATTAAAGTTGAACATATTCAATTTTAAGCTTTTTAAGCTTTCAGTGTGTGTGCTCTATAGTAAGCATTGATATCTAATTTCTACCTTTCAAGTTAAAATGACTTTCCAGTGCTCATTGCATGACTAGGCATCATTGTGAAAATAAATTTATTATACGTCCATAAATCAACTTCTATTGTAGAAATTCTGAATTGCTGCAGTATTTTCTCATATGGAGAGACATTTTTGTTTGCCACAACATGTATGAGCTACTGATACCTAATGAGTAGAGTCCACAGTTGAGTATAAACATTTTTAATTGAGCTCTAGAAGAAAGTATGTTTAAAATATATATCAGATAAGGGGCTTGCAACCAGAAGAAATAAAGAAATTTTAAATGAAACACTGCTAATAATAATTAACAACTCAGCAAATTCAACAAAAAATGTTCAAGGACTCAGTCATTAAAGAAAACTGAGCTCTAACCTGAGACACCTACAGAAAAGTCAATTTAAAAGTAAGAGTTCCAAAGGAGCTAAAAAATAGAACATATAAAGAATCAGCAACAAGTGACAAATCCGTTTTAAGCAAGTCTTAAATCATCCAAGAATTGAAGTTGTTATTGTTATTATATACCATTGAACCAGAACCATTTACCCTCCAGTGTGTTTCCAAAGGCAGCAAATCGCATGGAGGAGATTGCGTATCATTTTCCTGTGGACCATTAGGTGGATTTGAACCACCTGCTGTTGGGTTGGCAGTACAACTACTTACCAGTAAGGTTTTAAAATATTTTTTTAATATTTATTTGCATAAAAAATCATATACACTGTTTCATTCATGTAAGAATTTCAGTAGTAATAAATAAATACTCTTACACCATTCTTTATCTGGAAACAGAAGCTCTCAGAGTGTTCCTCCAAGAGCCTGCATATTGTAACACATTTATTCTATAGTCAGTTTGAGATTAATGGTGGCATCTTCTCTACCTGGAAGGCACCTATCCCCTGGACTGGCAAAGTCACCATCTTTAGCCAGGCAGGCAAGTCTAGGCTACTCTGAAGACAGCAGAAACTCTTCACTAGCCTAGATTTCTCATCTCTTAACACACCTTAGACTGGAAGAGATGTTACTCATTATCCACATCATGGAACACATCATAGTCCACATCATAGTCATCACTCAAATAAGCAAAAACTCTGACTTGACAGAGCACCCCAACTGCATGCATTCTTCTGCTTGTCTGGCTGAGACATTTTCCCACACTAGACAGTTGTTTTATATTTCCCATAGCTTACATGGTTGTTTTATTGTATTTGCATGCTTACACATTTTATGGTTTGTTCTTATGGGTATAGCACCTACCTCTGTGTTTTTAGGAACTGGAGACTTGTACGTCTCTGCTTATTTTATAGTTTGTGTCTGTGTATGCTTACTTGTTTATCTTTCACTCTCATGAGTACAGCACTTGTCTGTCAATTTGCTCTAGTGAGGTACTTTATGTGTTGTTGTCATGCTGGAATCTATGCCAACAGAACTTCAAATACCAACAGGATCACCCAAGGTGGGGAAGTTTCAGCAAAGCTTCCAGACTAAGAAAAAGAAGCGGGATTTGCTACAAAAGCTGAAATAACAAACCTTTAAAAACTCTATGAATAGCAGAGAACTATTATTAAATATAGTACTAGAAGTAGAACCCTTCAGATTGGAAGACAACCTAAATAGCTGAAAATATCCACCAGTGCTTTGAACATGGGATTAAAAAGGTGTGAATCTAAACAAAATTATTATAATCTAAAAATGAAATGGGATTAATAAGAATCACTATCTGAGGCATTAGTGAGCTGAGATGGACTGGTATTAGTCATTTTGAATCAGACAATTGTATGAGATGTTAGGAAAGACAAATTGGAGAAGAATGACATTACTTTTATAGTAAAAAGAATAATTCAAAATATATCCTGAAGTACAATCCTGTGATTAGATGTTATCCATACATATACAAAGAAGGCTCGCTAATATAATAATCATTCAAGTATTAGAACTGATCACTAAATGAAAAAATTAAAAAGTCCAGAACTTCTACCAAATTTTGCCATCTGAAATTGATTGAACTTGTAACTAACTATGACGCATGAATAATTATTAATAACAAGAATGCAAATGTAGAAACAAAGAAAAAGATTGGTTGTTAGAAAATGCAGACTTGGTGATTAAATGAGGGTGGAAATTAAATGAGAATTTTGTACAATCAATGATTTATTTATTGCAAACTTTTTTTTAAATCAACATAAATTATGATAATACACATGAACATTACATGGATTGCACAGAAATCAAACTGACTACATTTGTGGAAAGAGTCAATGGAAAAATTCCTGATCATCAATGAAAAAAACACTAGGACCTAATTGTGAAACAGATCATATATTACTCATGTGGAAGTTCAAATTAAAGTAAAAGAAAATGAAAGCTCATGAGAACAAAAATAAATATATCAGAATCTAAATACCATACAACAAATACATTTGATGCATTAGCACTAGTGATGAAAGATTAGAAGAATTGTGGGATGACATCAAGGAGAGCATTAATGAGAAAAGCACAAAGTCACTAAAAAAGAAGAGAGAAAGAAAAGACAAAAATGGATTTCAGAAGAGAGTCTGCATTAGAATTTGTAATTGCTTCCTATGTATCAGAAAATTGAATAATGACTAAGGATGACAGAAGAAGAATCAATGCCTTTGAATTGTGGTGTTGGAAAAGTGTATTGACTATTCCATGAAAGGTGAAAATAATAAACAGGTTTGTCTTGGAGCAAGTTCATACAAGATGCTTCTTAGAAGCAAGAATTATCAAATATCTCACATACTTTGGACATGTTGTCTGGGGGTGCTAAATTCTTGGAAAAAGACATAATGTTGCAAAGGTAGAGGGGTAGAGAAAGACAGAAAAATCTTCAGTGAGATGGATTGACACAATGACTGTATCAATGGCCTTGAACCTATCAGAGATGATGAGAATGGCACAGGACATGGCATGTTTCAGATTTGTTTTTCTTAAGGTCACTAGGTGTCATAGTCAATGTGATGATATTTAACAGCAAAACCAACTCTCCAAAGAAAACATGAAATAATGTAAATGACTGAGGAAATGAAACTCAGCATTATTAGGTTTTGTCGTTGTTGTTGTTATGTGCCGTCGAGTCGCTTGCTACTCATAGCGACCCTATGTACAACAGCCCTAAACCCTGCTCTATCCTGTGCCAATCTCATTGCCTCTGACACATCCATCCCGATTGCCCCAGTCACTGAATCAATCCACCTCATAGAGGGTCTTCCCCTCCTGCGCCATCCCTCCACTCTGCCCAGCATGATGACCCTCTCCAAAGACCTGTCTCTCCTTACAACATGTCCAAAGTATGTCAGGCAAAGCCCCAGAATCCTTGCCTCCAAGGAGCAGCCTGGTTTAACCCTCTCTAGGATGAATCTATTTGTTTTCTTGGCAGTCCATGGTACATTCAGTACTCTTCTCCAGCACCACAGCTCAAAGGCATCAATTTTCCTTTAGACAAATAAAAATTAAAATTAAAATAATACATCCTTTATAATCCTTGGCATTTACTCACGAGGAAATTAAATATCTTTAGAAAAAGTCACACACAAAATCCATATCCACTTTTTTTATAAAATAAAAATAGGAAACAAACTAGATATTCATCAAAAAAAGAAATTTTGATACATTATAAAGTAAGAATATTAGTCTACAATATGAAGGACAAGTTAAGGCCACGTGTTAAAAAGTATTGTTGAAACTGAAAACAATTATGCTGTTTGAATTAAGCCCCCAAGAGTGTATTTTGTATGATCTCTTTTATATTGTAGAAGAAAAAAAAACTTCTATCTTAGGGAAAGCAAGTAAAGATTAAGAAACAAAAAAGGTCTCTGACAATCTTTTTAGTCACTATTTTGATACTTCAAAGGTTATCAAAAATTCTAAAATGGCTATATACTAGGACAAAGAAGGGGTTGATGCAATTTTTCTTAATTAATGAAAAACGCACTAGATAAGTGTGAGCCTTTTTAAAATCAAAAGCAACAATCAGCAGTTTTAATAAATATTTTACATAAACAATTTTAAAAATGTTATTAACTTACTCATGTTTTCCCAGTACTGAGGAGGAAATGAATTTTCTTAGCCAAATGTTGAGAATTTTATAAAGAAGAATTTAAAAAAAAATTAGGTGCTCAGATATTGAGCAAGGAGATGCTTAGGATTTTGGGCACAGTTCATGAATCTGGGAGAGATAATACATAGAGAAATCTAGAAAGAGTATCTTACACGACTCTGATTTGTTCTTGTTTGCCATGAGAATTGGCTTTGGGCCAAAATTTAAAGGAATGAAGCTCAATATAAATATCTTAGAGACATTTTAATTCATAAAATATACACTATACTAGATAGAGTTGAGTGTTTAAATGATTTTTGTTGAAGACAAACATCCACCAAAAGCTAACTGGACACATAATAGTAAGTTTCCTCTGTATGAAGTTAAAAGCTTCAGCTCTTCAGTCAAATAGCTCTGAAATGCAAGAAGGGACTAGTCCTTGAAAAGGGACATCATGCTTGGGAGGGTAGAGATACAGCACAAGAGGGGAAGACCCTTGATGAGATGAATTGACTTAGTGACTGGGGTAATGGGTGCAGGGGTTTCAGAGACAATAAAGTTTGCTCGGGATAGAGTAGGATTCAGAGCTGTTGTACATAGGGTTGCTATGAGTCTCAGGAGACTTGACAGCACATAACAACAGCAACAACAACGTGTATAATGTTTATTCATGCATTCAATTCAGAAATATTTATTGATAGTATGAAAGTAATTAAAATGCGTATGTAAGCACAATTTTTAAAAACCCAAAATAATTGGTAAACTTGTGAAGCATAGTATTCTAACAGCGTGTGACAGTGAATAACAGGTATATCAAGTTGAGTAAAAGAGTAAGAAGAAGACAAAGATAGATATTATTACTTCCGAAAAAGTGAGAGCAGAGAGAAGTTTAAAAAAATATATATTTTCCCAATATGTTCTCCAAGTTTGTTTTGGTCCATAGCTTGAGTGGATTTTTTGCTCATCCAAGTAGAGATGTCATGTTGGAAGTTAGATACATGAATGTGTTGTTGAGAGAAGGATTATAGGCAGGTCAGCAAAATTTCAGTCATGTAAAACCATGTGGATGACTGGTATTTCCCAAGAAGATTGGTATATAAATAGGATCAAAGTATAACTTGAATATTGATAATTTGTTTCTAATTTTTAAAAATTGCTTAGCTATCTCAATGTACATTCATTTAAAAGCCCCCCAATTGTGTAAATTTGAGGTTCCAAAACTCTAGAATCCTCTCCCTCACAAATTATGCTTTACTCCCTATGTCAAGGTCTTGCAGCTCCCCCAAAAGAAACAAATAAATAACAAAGATTGGAAAAAAAAAATAGAAAAAGATTATCAGGATTACAACCAAGTAAGAGAAACAAACAATACAGGTTTCCTAGGCCAGGAAAGAATCCTTAGCAGAAATGGTGTCCATGATAAATTTTCCATCTATTTATTGTCATTTTTTAAGAAATTTTGGGGTTTTTCCTTGATTATAAAAATAATAAAAAATTTTGGGGTGAATTTAGAAAAAATTTTAAACACCCACAATGTAAGTACACAAATCTAAACTCTGTGTGGGTTTTTTCTTTTGAAACTTATGTTTTTCTCGTAACATTTTTCTACTATTCAAGTGCACTCAAAAACACATATAAAAACACGTGCACACTCTTCAACAAGAAGGTAATCATACTAATTATACTAAGTATCATATTCTTTTTACATTTAGCATTGTCATAAACATTTCTAATGTAAGCATTTCCAAGTATGATGATTCCCTTTCATTCACACATATCAATGAATACTTCAGTTGAATAGGTTTTTTGGGTTTAGATCTGCCTCAATAATTTCTTATTATAAATAAAATTATGATGGACTTTTTTTCACATACCTCAATTTTTATGTTCATCCCTCAGTTACTTCTAGAGTTAAAATTACCTCTTCAGGAGATTTTAAATTTGTTAGGTTACTTAAATTCGTCAATTATACTCCATAATGACCCTTCAAAGAGCTCCGCTTAAGTACTATGTGCTATGTATAAGGTTAGTAGTTCAAAACCACCAACTTCTCTGTAGGAGGAAGATGTGGCAGTTTTCTTTCAAAGAAATTACAGTCTTGGAAGTTCTAGGGGCCAGTTCTACTCTGTTCTGTAAGGTCATGGTGATGAAACAAAATCACTTTGATGACAATGGATTTAATAATCATTCATACATGAATTTTAAAGTCACCTTGCAAAAAAATATGGTTGCTAGTTGATACTTGATAAGGAAAGCTTAGCAGAGACATAAGTATATCAAATTCAAATAATGGAATTAATTCTAGGACAGGCTGGGGGCTGTATTTTAAATAATATTTGGAGTTAGTTTGGGTTTGGGATCAATACAAAGTAGGAGGGTCAATATATGTATAGATATCTAGGTGTTAGATTTTAGAGATCTTACATTATTTGTTAAAGGACTTTCTCTTCCTTGAGGTTTGTTGCTGTGTGTCATTGAGTTTTTGGTATTTCAGTGCAGCTTCTTTCCGCTAGGCTACCAGGGCTACCTAGAGATACATAGTTCATGATACTTATATGTTAGAAACTTATGATAGTTAATTACAACCATGTTTGAGAAAAATCATTGTATTAACTATAGAGAGTGTGGATGAATAAGACATCTGAGGAATATAAAGACTTAAATCAGTATCTTAATTTTTTAAAATAGTAACTTAGATGTTTGGAATAAGGTAGTACAGAAGATTTCATGAATACTTACTCAAGGTTCTTAACATTTCTTTTATACTTCCTCATTATGTTGTTGTTGGTAGGTGCCATAGAGTTGAGTAAGACTCATACAACAAAAGATCCAAACTTTGTTCCATCCTGTGCCATCCTCGTACTTCCTGCAACACAAGAGCTCAACTCAGCAGTCACCGTGTCAATCCACCTAGCTGAAGGTCTTCCTGTCCTTCACTGACTGTTCAACCTTCCTTGCGTCATGTTCTTCTCCAAGGAACAGCACCTCCAAGAAACAAGCCCAAAATATGTGAGAAGAAGCCTCATCATTCTTGCCTCCAAAGAGGCATGGAAATAATTAAAATCTCTAACCTCTTTTTTGCAATCAAGGTTTGTGTGATATGATCTTAAAGAGTTGAACAGAAGATTTCAAAAGGCATCGTGGGATGACAGAGTAAAATATTACAATGAAATGTGCAAGGAGCTGGAATCAGAAAATCAAAACAGCCGAACTTGCTCAGCATTTCTTAAGCTCAAGGAACTGAAGAACAAATTCAAACCTGGAGTTGCTATAATCAAGGATGTTTTAGGCAGAATATTAAATGATCCAGGAAGTATTAAAAGAAGATTGAAAGAATACACTGATCACTGTATCGAAAGGAATTGGCAGGCACAGAAGAATTTAATGAAATCACATATGAGCAAGAGCCCATAGTGATGAAGTAAGAAGTCCAAGCTGCTTTGAAGGAAATAGCAAAAAGTAAGGCTCCAGGAATAGATGGTATACCAAGTGACATATTTCAGCTAACAGATGCTTCCCCGGATGTGCTCACCAAGTTGTGTCTAGAAATCCAGAGAACAACCACTTGGCCAACTGACTGGAAGAGATCTATATTTGTTCCCATTCCAAAGAAAGGTGACCCCGCTGAGTGTGGAAACTACAGAACAGTGTCATTGATTTCACATGCAAGCAAGATTCTACTGAAGATTATCCAAAAATGATTAGAACAGCACATCAGCAGAGAACTGCCAGAAGTCCAGGCTGGGTTTAGAAGGGGTCATGGTACTAGAGATATTGTAGCTAATGGATCGTAGCCGAAAGCAGGGAATACCAGAGGAATTTCTATCTGTGTTTCATTGATTATGCAATGGTGTTTGACTATGTGGATCACAACAAACTGTGGCTGACTCTTGAGAAGAATGGGAATCCCAGAACACTTGATTGTGCTAATGCGAAACCTATACTTGGACAAAGAGGCAGTCCTCAGAACATAGCAAGAAAAAACAACATGGTTCAAATTGGAAAGAGTGTATGCCACAGGTGTGCCCTGTCTCCATACCTTTTCAACCTTTATGTGAAAAGACTATCCCGGAGGATGGTCTCTATGAGAAGAAATGTGGCATCAGGATTGGTGGAAGATCTATCAACAATCTGCATTATACAACCCTGCTTGCTGAAACTGAGGAGGACCTGAAGCGCTTGCTACAGAGTGTCAAGGACTGCAGCCTCCAATATGGATTGAGGTTCAATGTCAAGAAGACAAAGATTCTCACCACTGGACCAATTGGCAACATTAGGATGGATGGTGAAAAGACAGATTATTCACAGCTTTAGTTTGCTTGGCTCCACAGTCAACACTCTTGGCACCAGCAGCCAGGAAATTAAAAGACATTTGTGATGGGAAAGTCTGCTGTTAGGGACCTCTCCAGAGTACTGAAGAGCAATGGTGTCTCTCTGGAGACTAAGGGCCATCTGATACAGGCAATGGTCTTTGCAATTACTTGTTATGCTTCAGAGAGCTGGACAATGACTAGGACGGATAGGAGAATTGATACCTTTGAGCTGTGGTGCTGGAGAAGAGTATTGAGTATACTATGGACTGCAAGGAAACAAACAGATTCATCCTGGAGAGGGTTAAACCGGGCTGCTCCTTGCAGATAAGGATTCTGAGGCTTTGTCTGACATATTTTGGACATGTTGTAACGAGGAAGCGGTCCTTGGATAGGGACATCATGCTTGGCAGGGTGGAGGGAGAGAGCAGGAGAGGAAGGCCCTCTATGAGGAGAATTGATTCAGTGACTGGGGTAATCGGGATGGGTATGTCTGAGACAGTGTGATTGGCTCAGGACAGATCTTAATCTAGGGCTGTTGTACATGAGGTCGCTATGAGTCTCAAGGGACTCAACGGCACATAACAACAACAACAAGGTAAACATAAAAACTATTACTGCTCCCAATAGAATATTTGCATATTTCAGTTAGAAGACAGGCATGCCCCTTCAGCCCTGAGAGTTTATTTTTCTGGGATTATTTATGAGTGTGGTATCTGATGCGTTGGAGTCACCCTGAATTCATTAGGAAGCTAAGCCAAACTTAAGTTTCAATTTCTCATTACCTAAGTAATTCACAGTTTGTTTTATTCTGTGTTCTTTTACTGTTGATAACAAGCAATTCATATGTTGATATGACAGGATGTAGAAAACTGAAGAAATTGCAAGAATTATTAGAAAGCAAAATCAATAGTTACTGTAAAGAAAAAAATACTGGAGAGTAGATAAATGCTTCTAAAGAAATTAGTGAATAATTGTTTCCTTCATGAAGATTGACTAAGAAAAAGAAACATCTTTGGTGATGTTAAAATTAAGAGTTTTATTTTGAAGAGGATGAATTTGAGAGAACTCATGACAGCTGGTTAAAAGTTAAATTAATATTCGATGTGAAGAAATATACAGTGAGCACTGATGGCATATTTTAAAGCACGTTGTACTGTTAACTCAAATGCTCAGTGACTCTCACAGTTGGAATCCACTAGCTATTCTGCAGGCAAAAGATGACAGACAATCGTTTCCCATTGTGATTTATACACTAGGAAACCCAATGGAAGGTTGTTTTGAATCAGAAGACTCTATAATTGCAAGTGAGTGTGAGTGCAGGAATGAGACTGGCTGGCAAATGGCACAGATTGGAGACAGGTGGCCTGTAAGTCATATGTGAGACCATGAGAGTATATGAAGTGTGAGTGATATGTATAGAATACCAAAATGAAAATCTGTTGCGTAGACCAATGAAAAGTAAGAAGTTGAGAAAAATCCTGAGAAGTGAGTTACGTAGAATTCAAAGTAATACAGGAAGTGTTGATGTTGCAGAAACCAAGTCAGTAACTTCCAATAAATGGTCAATACGGTCCCATTTTATGAATGGACAGCAGTGTATACTCACTTTAAGAGAACTGGAAGGAGCAGAAGTTAGAACTTAAAAAGCAATGTATACAAAGGAGTGTAGACAGTGATTTGGTCTTTGATCCAAGGAGAAATATTTGCACAACTGTTGAAATTCATAGATGTAAATTGTTCACAGATCATTTCTTCAGAATCTTTCAAAGTCTTAAAATCAACATGTGTCAGGTTGTAGTAAGTATTGAAAATGTTTGAATACACTTTAATTGACATAAAATGGCATTTCTTATTTTGAATTTGGAGTTTTATCCCCTCAAATGATTCTTGTAAAGTTCAAGAAAAGAGTGTTTATGAACGGAATATAATTCATTCAGAATGGCTCTCCAGGATTTTACAATGAACTTTATAATATCCTATAAAATGAAAGACAATTGTTTGATTAGCACATAGTTGGTTAACGGCTTGAAAATGTGGTTCATATAAAGAAACTAATTAATACACATTGAAGAGTGGAATTAGAAAACAAATGTAACAGTATGGCGGTTAGTGTTATTAATCATAGAGAACCAGAAAGAGGGTGAATTGTTTGTTTATTTGTTTTTTCTGTCCCAGGCTGTTCTTGTATTAAACCTAACAAGAGGCTCCTCCCTTCCCTACTTGGCTCATAACAAGTTATAGTCTATCACAAATCTTGGTACTTACAAGGCTTTTATAACAAATGAGAAAATAGTAAAAGCTAATGCCCCTTAACGGGAGTTTCATTTGCACCACTTGCATTCCAAGTATGACAAATCCATTCAATACAACTCAATCTTTACACAAAAATGATCTAAAATGGGCTATTACATTGGTACAGTAATTGAACTTTCCCTCTCGGCTATGAGAAAATCACTATGTCTTTAGTAATAAAGATTCTTTAAAACAACTGAATTTCAATACAAAGAATAATCTCAAAGGCTGAGGGCTAATTTCCCCTGAGATTTATCCATTTGCTCTTGTTCATCATACCTATCATTGTGAATCACTATAGTTCAGTTCCTTTAATTTCTTTCCCTTGATAGTCTCTAACTTTCCTATCGGAAGACAAGATTATTCTTTCTGCTATAAAAGACAAACTAATTTTCTTCTAAGAAGGTTCACCTTGCTACATAAATTTTTTCTTTAATATGTGATAAGCATAATTTAGGCTAGAATATCTGAGGAATAATTCTTTATTTTTAAAAAAGATTCCAGGCTATTGTTTTTATTTTTATAAAATCATTAAGCTTCTGGACATTGGAAAATGTAAAAGACGCTAAATAACTGAAGATGGTTCAAGCTGCTGGAAATCTTTTGAAATGTTGCAGGACACTGTAGAAGAGATATTGATCGCCATTGTGCAAAATAGACCTAGCTCCATTCCTTTGGATGCTCCAGGTAAAAAAAAAAAAAAAATCATATTTTTGTAATTAACAACTTGAGCACTTGAAGTATTGATTATGAGTTGAAGCATTTTTCTCACTGTTTGACTGTTCCTGTAGATTATCCACATGACTTAAGTACATATAAGAAAGAGTGAACTGTCAAATGACATTATCTAGTGATTTAATGATCCTAAAAATCTCCTTCTTTAATTTGTCAAATTTAACTTAGTTCCATATGTTTAAAAGTCTCTGTTTAATTAAAGTAGTAAAGTACTCAATTTTAAGAAGCCTGGAAAAATCAGATCAATTTTTATTTAATGTTTAAAATCCTCTTTGCATTTTTTTCTGTTTTTTAGAGGAAACTGAAGAATAAATATTAAACTCTGATAAAGAAAGCAAGTTTCTTTAATGAAAATTCAATCCCTTAAAAATCAGTGTATGAATATTTTAATATTTAATTTTTCTATACAATGAATAATATTTTTGTCTTTTATAGCTAATGAAATAAGGGAGGTCTGTAATTAATTTCAATAAACTCTATGTGTCCTTCTGTCTTAATGTCAACATACCATCTATGATCTAGATATTTTAATGGCAAGCATATACAAACAAATTCATTTTGAATATTAAAGTATCACACAAGCTTGTTCTGTAAAGAATATTCCACTGTTTTGAAAGCAATTGCATACTAACATTTATTTTCCTTTCATTTAAAATTTTTCTCTAAGTTGAAAACATGGGTGAGAAGAGCTAAGCAACAGCATGTACTCATGTTTCCTTGGTAATATTATTAAGAACAGCACAATAAGTAAAATGCTTTAAACATATGAGACCATAGATTTCTGGCCTCAAGTCAAACGCAGACGTCACCAATTTTTGCATAGCTGGCTGTTTAGTCACTCATCAATAATGTATCCATATGCTCCATGCCTTCACGATTCACTTGACCTTTCCAGCTCACATAAATATCATGAATGCCTGGTAGTGTTAAAATAAGCTACATTATTCTGCTTACATAACACAACTCAGGTAAAAATATTTTCGCACTATGAGAAATAAGATAGATAATGGATTGAAAGCATTTTACAAACAAAAGTTGACTAAGCAAATTTAAAGGAAATTTTTAAATATTAAAATGTTTTAATAATTATATTATCAATATTTCAATAATAGGTTACTAGTAATTATGTCTTTTTTTAAAATTTCCATTCATTCATTGTTGCACTTTTCTCCCTGCCCACCCCTCCCCCCACAGTACACTCTTCTCTTTGAAAAGTTAAAGAAAAGTTCCTCTATTGTTTTACAATCCCTCCTCCCAGGTCCACTCCAGTATGCATCCTCTGTTCTGGACTCCTGTCATGATAATACTTAATCACATATCCCTTTTAAACAGTTTTCTCCCTCATCTGTTTCAATGAAGTATGAATTACTTGTTCCATCTTTCTCAGTTTCCCCCAACCATGATGTCAGTCCTGGTTTACAACAGTGGCATTATGCAGTGTTTGGCTCTTTGTGACTGAGATATTTCATTCAACATAATGTCCTCCAGGGTCACCCATTTTGAATCATATTGCATGATTTCCTTGTTTTTCAATGCAACATAGTATTCCATTGTGTGAATATACCACAGCTTCTCTATCCATTCGTTTGTTGATGGGCACTTAGGTTGTTTCCAACCCCTTGCTACCTTGAAAAAAGCCATGATAAACATGGGTGTGCTTATATCTGCTTGGGTGGCAGTTATGGTCTCTTTGGGTTTTATTGCCAGTAGTGGAATTCCTGGGTCAAATGATATTTCTCTTTGCAGCTTTTTGAGAAAGCGCCACACCACCTTCCACAGTAGTTATACCATTTTACCAATAGTGAATAAGGGTTCCAGTTTCTCGACAACTTCCCCAGCATTTGTTGCTTGCTGTTCTGTTAAATTTTGCTATTGTTACTGGGGTGAGATGCTATCTCATAGTTGTTTTAATTTGCATCTCTCTTAGAGCTAGTGATTTTGAACATTTCTTCATGTGCTTGTTGGCCATCTGAATGTCTTCTATGATGAAGTGTTTGTTCCTATTCTGTGCTCATTTTTCAGTCGGATTGTTTATCTTTATTTTGTTGTGGTGCTCAAGTATTTTATAAATTCTATATATATTCCCTTATTTGGTTTGTCATTTACAAATACCTTTTCCCAGTCCGTGGCTTCCCTTTTTTTACCCTGTTAGAGAACTTTTTGGATGTGCATAGGGATTTGATTCTTAGAAGGTCCATTCATCTATTTTATTTTCTCCTGGTTGTAGATTTTTCAGGATACTTGGAAGAATGTTTATGCTGTGGATTAGGACTTCCACAGTTCTTCCAAGCTTTTATTTAATAAAGTTTCTAGTCCTTGGTTTTAGTCCTCGGTCCAAGATCCACCTAGAGTTGGATTTTGTATATAGAGTGAGGTGTCGATCTTGCTTGAGCCTTCTGCAGATAGTTTTACAATTTTGCCAACACCATTTATTAAAAATGCTGTCGTTTCCCCACTTACCTGATTTCATCTCCTTGTCAAAAATCAGTTGACCATAGGTAGATGAGCTGATTTCTGGGCTCTCAATTCAAATCCATTGATCTGTGTATCTGTCATTGTACCAGTACCCTGATGTCTTAACAACCACAGCAGTGTAGTAGGATTTGAAATCAGGGAGTGAAATGCCTGTTACCTTTTTTCTATTTTCAAGGCCTGCTTTGCTTATTTGGGGCTTTTTTCCATTCCAAATGAAACTGGAGATTGCCTTTTCCATCTCACTGAAGAATGAGATTGGTGTTTGTATTGGAATTGCATTGAATGTGTAGATTGCCTTTGGTAGTATTGCCGTTTTCACAATATTGAATCTTCCTATCCATGAGCAAGGGATATCCGTCCGCTTTTCCAGGTCTCTCTTTGTTTCTTGTAGTAATGTTTTGTAATTTTCTTTTAATAGATACTTTGTGCTTTTGGTTGGATTTACTCCCTAGTAATTAATCCTGTGATTCACTATTGTGAAGGGTATTGTTTTTCTTAGTTTTCTGGCTCTGTATTCTCTTTGTCACTGTAGATAAATCCAACTGTTTTTTGTATGTTGATCTTGTATCCTGCTACTTTGCTGAATTGGCCAATTATGTCCAATAGAATTATTGCTGAGCCTTTAGGGTTTCCTAGGTATACTATCATATCATCTGCATAGGGCGATAGTTTTACCTCTTATTTTCCAATTTGGATACCTCTTATTTCCTTCTCTTGCCTTATCGCTGTTGCTAAGACTTCCAATACAATATTGAATAAGAGAGGTGATAGTGGGTATCCTTGCCTAGTTCCTCTTCTTAAAGGGGTTCCCTTTAACCTCTCTCCATTGAGAACAATGTTGGCTCTTGGGTTTTCATAGATACTTTTTACTATGTTGAAGAAATTCCTCTCGTATCCTATTTTATTGAGTGTTTAAATCAGGAAAGGGTGTTGGATTTTGTCAAAGGCCTTTTGTGCATCAATTAATAGGATCATGTGGTTCTTGTTCTTTGCTTTGTTAATGTGTTGAAGTGCATTAATTGTTTTCCTTATGTTGAACCACCCTTGCATACCTGTTAGGAATACCACTTGGTAATGGTGAATTATTTTTTTTAATGTATCATTGAATTCTACAGGCCAGGATTTTATTTAGGATTTTTGCATCTATGTTCATGAGAGATATTGGCCTATAGTTTTCTATTTTGGTGGTGTCCTTTCCTGGCTTTTGTATCAAGGATAAGTTTGCTTCAAAGAATGAATCTGGGATAATCCCATCTTTCTCTATTTCCTGAAATAGTTTATGTAGACAGTTCTTCTCTGAATATTTGATAAAATTCACTTGTAAAACCAACTGGTCCAGGGTTTTTTCGGATGGAAGTTGTTTTATTACCATCTCAATTTCTTCTTTTATAATGTGTCTGTTCAGATGTTCAATTTCAGTTTGTGTCAGTTTTGGTAGGTTGTGCATTTCTAAGTTATTTTTTCCATTTCCATTAGGTTTTCATACATGTTTGTGTATAGTTTTAATAATATTCTAATGTTAGCTTTTGTATTTTAGTTGGTTCTGTTGTTTTGTTGCCTGATTCATCACTTATTCAGATTATTTGTGTCTTTCCTTTTATGAGTTTTGCTAATGGTTTGTCGATTTTACTGACCTTTTATATTAAGCAGGAGAAAGATGGGCAATCTCTTACTGTGTGATTTTACCACTTCCAGCCACCCCATATTGTTGTTATTGTTGTTGTTATGTGCCATGTGCCCTTGAGTCGCTTGCAACTCATAGGGACCCTATGTACAACAGCCTAAAACCTGCTCTTTCCTATGCTAATTGCACTGCCTCTGACACACCCATCGTGATTACCCTAGTCACTGAATCAATCCACCTCATAGAGGGTCTTCCCCTCCTGCGCTGTCCCTCCACCCTCCCAAGCATGATGTCCCTCTCCAAGGACCTCTTCCTCCTTACAACGTGTCCAAAGTATGTCAGACGAAACCCCAGATCCCTTGCCATCAATGAGTAGCCTGGTTTAATCCTCTCCAGGATGAATCTGTTTGTTTTCTTGGCGGTCCATGGTACACTCAATACTCTTCTCCAGCACCACAGCTCAAAGGCATCAATTCTCCTTCTATCCTCCCTAGTCATTGTCCAACTCTCTGATGCGTAACTACTGATTGAAAAGACCATGGCCTGTATCAGGCACACCTTATTCTCCAGAGACACACCATTTCTCTTGAGCACTTTAGAGAGGTCCCTAACAGCAGACTTTCCCATCACAGTATGTTTTTTTATTTCCTGGCTGCTGGTGCCAAGAGTGTTGACCGTGGAGCTGAGCAAACTGAAGCTGTAAATAATCTCAATCTCTTCGCCATCCATCCTGATGCTACCAATTGGCCCAGTGGTGAGAATCTTTGTCTTCTTGACATTGATCCTCAATTCATACTGAGGGCTGTAGTCCTTGACCCTCTGCAGCAAGCATTTCAGGTCATCCTCAGTTTCAGCAAGCAGGGTTGTGTCATCTGCATATCGCAGATTGTTAATAGATTTTCCACCAATCCTGATGCCACACTTCTCCTCATAGAGCCCAGCCTCTCGGATAATCTGCTCTGCATACAGGTTGAAAAGGTATGGAGATAGGACACATCCCTGGCATACACCCTTCCCAATTTTGAACCATGCAGGGTTACCCTGCTCTGTTCTGACAATTGCCTCTTGGTCCATGTATAGGTTTCGCATGGTTCAACTACTATATTAGTGTTGTTAATTTCATTTTACAGTTTTGTTAATGTTTGTTTTATGTAATTTGCAGGTCTTTAATTTGGTGCATAGATATTTCTTATTGTTATGTACTCTTGTTCTACTGACCCTTTCAGCATTATGTAGTGACCTTCCATGTCCTTTGTGATGGTTTTTACATTAACATTTATTTTATCAGACATTAATATTACTACTCCTGCTTTTTTTCTGGTTGCCATTTGCTTGGTATATTTTTCCCTACTATCTTACTTTTAGTTTTTCTTTATCTTTTCTAGTGTTTCTCTTGTAGACAACATATTGATGGATTTTGTTATTTTATCCAATCTGCATCTCTTTTTCTCTTCAGCAGTTCATTTAAACTATTCACATTCTGTGTGATTATTGAGAGGCAAGGTTTTATTGCTATCATTGTGTTGAGTTCTTTTTGGTGTTGTTGCTAGTTACTTTGGTCCTTGATGCTTTCTGTGGTATCTCTGTAAGAAGGACATCTCTGAATCTTTCCTGCAATGCTAGTCTTGCTTTTACAAACTCTCTTAGGTTCTGTTTTTCTGGGAATGTCTTGATCTCTCCTTCATATTTGATGCATAATTTTGCTGGGTACCGTATTCTTGGTTGACAGTTGTGTTCTTTGAGTGTTTGATATATGTCCTTCCATTCTCTTCTTGCTTGCATGGTTTCTGCTTAGAAATTGGCACGTAATCTTATCTGTTCTCCCTTATAGGTTATTCTTTGCTTCTCCCTTGCTGCTTTCAGGATTCTCTCCTTATATTAGTTTCTGGCAAATTTAACTATGATATGCCTTGGTGTTTTTCTTTTGGGGTCTATTCTATATGGTGTTTGCTGAGCTGCTTAAATATATATTCTCTCATTCTTCATTAAGCCTGGGAAGTTTTCTTCTAGTAATTCTTCCACAACTTTTTCCATGTCTTTACTTGCTTCTTCCTGTTCTGGGATTCCAATAATGTGCATGTTGTTTCTCTTGATGGTGTTCCACATTATTCTTAGGTTTTCTTCTTTTTCCTTCTTTTTGAGTCTGCTTTTTGCTCTGGCAGATCAATGGTGATAATTATTTCTTCCATTTCACTGATTTCATGTTCTGTCTTTTTAATTGTGCTCAGGTGTCTCTCCATCATGTTGACAACATCTGAAACATTGGACCTCATAATTTGGATCGTGGTTTCTTGTTTTTCCAGTGCTGCTAATGCCTCGTTTGTTTTCTCTATATTGTTCTAGGGGGGTTTTTGTGGGTTTTTTTTTTTTTTACCTCCTCTTGGTTTTTGCTTGTAGTATCCTGTAATTCTTCAAGTTTGTCTTTCATCCATTGAAAACATTCAATGATTTTTCTTTTAAATTCTGTGTCAGAAAGTTCCATCAGATTTTCTGGCTCCAGGAAATCCATTGATATTGTGTTGCCCTTTGTGGGTGACATCTTGCTTTGCACTTCTGTAGTGTGTGGAATAGCTTGCTTTCTTTGAGACATTAATATTGTTTTTGATCTGAAGAAAATGCACTAGAGATCAGTTGGGCAGCTACTGCTCTTGTGTTTTTCTCTGAACTTCTGACTTCAGGGAAATGTCAGTTCAGAGCCTGTGAGTGCAGCCTCTTGTAGGTAAGACAGGTCGAGGTGCTCTGGATTATAGGCAAGTTGATTGACAAGATGTGTAGGCACAGGTGTGGAGCTAAATGGGGTGGGGCATTCACAGGGCTGGGGTGATCAGAAGTGCAGGCTAACCACTTGGGGGACCTCACTCAGACCTCAGCTGTCTGTGTGTGATCACGATTGCAGTCCCTATTAAAATTCTAGCTGTCTCCCTCCCACCCAGAGGTTTTCACTCAGTGTTCCCTGCTTAGTGGCACTTACAGAGATGCCCTTGCTTAGCGGCCCCTGCCCAAGCAGGGTCCTGGGTCCAACAGGACCCAAGAAGTCAAAGTCCAGTTCCCACCAACCCACTCACCTGTGGCTGGTTTGCAGTGTCCACAAAGTTCAGAAAAATTACCACTGGCCCACTTGTTCCTGGGCAGTTGTCACGGCCCAAGACAGCTCAGCCAAATTCCCACCAATGGGCTCACCTTTTGGTACTCTCCCAGGCAATCAGTGGTGTCCAAATAAATCCAGTCAGGATCCTATCGGCCTTTCTCCTGCCAGATCAGTCACACAGCAGCCTGATGGTGGCTTCAGGTGATGGCTGGATCTGTGGCATGGCTTTGTGGTCCTGTAGCTCTGAAACGAATTGCTTCTACAAAAGTTCTGATTTAAAAATCCTACTGTTCATGGCTGTTGGTCAGTCTCTATGCTGTGTGAAGGACTCTCTAGTGTCCCGGGGGTGCAGCCACCAGGGTTTGTCAGGTGCAGGGGTTCCAGATGGTGGCGAGGGTAGGGCCCAGCAATTATTTCTTATTAGGGTTCAAGAAGTTGGAAGGAATAGTGTACATTGAGGAACAAAATTCCATCAAATAACAATAAAGAATCAAAGATTTGATGAATATTTTCCCTAAGGACTTGCATTCATTTCTTAAGGGAGTAAATATCTTTATCAGCATGAACACTGATATCACTATAACATATAAAACTATAATCTATAAAATCAATCAATGTTCAATTTTTTTCTGGAAATATTTCTGAAAGCAATCAAGCATTGTTCTTTTTCTCATTTCAACCAGCAGTTTCAAGCCTTTTTTCAACTTTAATCATATTTTTAATCCCCAATTTGGACCTTTGAATAATAGATATTCTACTCTTCACTTCACATTCTTGTATGTTACTTTCCTTGTAAAATTTATTTTAATCCTAAAATAGTAAATATACTGTAAATGCCACTTTACTCCTTGCAATCAATCTATGGCTATAACAGTCTCACATTATAGCACAATAATCTTTTGTTACTCTTCTGTATTTTGAAATAGATGATAAATTCTATGAAATAAAGAAGATTTTGGCAAATGTATATCCTTTATCATTTTATTCTAGCAAAGCCACCGTAAAATATCCTACCAAACTCAGCATCTAGAAAAGGAAAAAAACTCATCCGTTTCAGTCAGTTTCTATTCAAAATGACTCTCCACCTGTTTTTCTGAGATACACCATGAAGAGAGTATCAATTTGCTACAGAACCACCAGAGACACCAACTCCTGAGTTAGTAAATGGAACTCAGTACTGACTAATACAGCAGAGCTTCAAAGAATGAAGTGCTTCTAACTCAGCTAAAGAATTCTACAGTATAGTGTTAATACAGCAGCAACGAAAAACTCACACAATGTCATCTTAGTAAGGCATAAAAGAAAATTTACATGATTTCTGATAAACACAGAAGGATCTATAAGTTACAGGGGAAATTGAATGTGATTCAATCACAATTTTTCAAGAAAATAAAATATAATATGTACCTCTAGCCAGTATCATTACTTTGCTAAATGATGAATTAGATAATATATAGGTTACTGTCTCATACTACACGACAGCACTTAATGAAGAACTCGAGAGCTCTGGGGACAAAGTCTGTTGAGAGCTGTACTGTCTATCCAAAGACAGACCATCTCTTGCAAATTTTATAGTCTCCTGGAAACCTAGTGGAGAGTTTGCTATAATTCATTTCTGACTTTATAGAAAATGAGTTTGGTTGTGTTTTTAATATAAAAGTGACAGTATTATGTCTAATCAACTTATTATACAGTTGTGGTTATAAAGAAGTTACAAAACATGATGGTTCATGTTTAGATGTGTAACATAACATTGATGTTTCAAATCTATCCAGCTATTTCATGGTCGTTATTGTTATGTGCCCTAGAGTTGACTATGACTTATAGAAACAATGGTTCTGAATCTTGCCTTTCCTCAGCCACGTCCACTGTGTTAATCCATCTCATCACTCCAACTTTCCCCATATGATATCCTTCAAGGACTGGTCCTTCTTGTCAATAGGCCCAAAGTGTATGAGACAGAGCTTCAAAATTTTTGACACCAAAGAGTAATCTGGTTTCATCATTTTCATGACAGACTTATTTGTCCTCTTGGTAGTTCATTATATTTTCATTACTCTTTTTCCAGCATCCCAACTCAAAGACATTGATTTTTCTTCCATCATCCTTAGTCATAGGTCAGATCCCAGAAGCATAACAAGCAACTTAGACAATGGTTTTCATCAGGCTCACCTTACTCTCTGGAAAAATTATCTGCTTATAAATATTACAATATATGAGATCCTGTGGAGGAGCCCTACCAAGTAACTTACCCATTACTCTCCAGTTTTTTCTGACTCACAGTGGTCATCCATTGGGTTTCCAAGACTGGCCAATGAGTAACTGGTGTGTTTGAACCACCGACTGTTATGTTGCAGCTGTATAAATCTATGCTGTGTCACCTTCTGAAAGACACTGAAAAAGGAAGAAGCATAACTCTCACACTTAGAAAAAAAAATGGGAAAATTAGATAACAGGAAAATATCTCTATCTTTTTGTTTGGTTTTGTTGTTTTTTTTGTTTGTTTCCCCTGAATTGAGGTCACAGGAAAATGGTTAACTGGAAATAGCATTAGTGAGTGGTGCCTGCAGGAAGAGACAGGGGTTACTCATTTGTTTTTCTCATAAATATTCCATCTGACATATATTAACTGAAAATATTTAATTAATTGTTAGTGACAACTGTAAGCTGGTATGCTAATTCAAAAATTCATGATATAAAGACATAATAATAGTGTATATTTTCTTGTGAAAGTGTCCTACCTAATATTATTTGTGTTCAAGGAAGATCTACTTATGGCTAATGCTGGATATCTCACTTTCCACACCATTGTCCTGGTTACAGTAATCTTAGAAGAATAAGAATCATACTACTTTTCAAACATTGAAGCTATTTATCTGTGCTTCTAGGGAGTTCTGGTGGCCTACTGGTAAGAAACTACACAGCAATTCTGAAAGTATGTAGTTCGGTCCACCAGCTGCTCCATGGGAGAAAAAAAACAAAAAACAAAAAAACAATATCCTTCCATTCAATTAGTTGGCTCTGAAAACCAACCATGAAACCAAGTGTCTGAAAACCAAGTGTCAGTTATTGGCTAGTTCCAACTGAACAGTACAAAACAACAATAACACTAGTATATATAAGGTGTATGATTTTAAAAAACACACAGTACATGAAAGGATGAGAAACAAAATCTCACAACAATATAAGCAGACATTGGAATCATATATGGCATAAATCTTTACATAAGAGAAAATATTTTAATAGCAAGAATTAATATGTTATAGGTTCACACAGTTGTAGTGCAAGATCAGATGACCAATTATGTTTGAGATACAGAAACTGTAGAGAAAAATCTAGTAAAGGTTCAATAAATGAAAATTATAAAAGCAATAAAAACATAAAATAGCTTTTAATGCTCATCAGTAGACTTGACATAACAGAGGAATAAAAATAAGTAAACTTGAAGAATGATCAATAAATATTACTGAAATGGAAACAAAAAGATAGAACACTTCATCAAAGAATTGAGAAAGAGTACCAAATTAACTACTAAACATGTAATTATAATTCCAGAAGAAAAGAGAAAAGAAAAAGATTGGAAAATACAAAATATGGAGAGGAACAATGGTTGAGATTATTGTTGAATACAGTGCCAAACATATTTCAAAGCATATACAGATACACACATATCTATGGACATCTACCTATTTTGTACCCAAAGTGCTAAAACCTAAAGACAAAGAATGGATGTAGCTAGAGAAAAAGAAGAAGAAGAAGAAGAAAGACAAATCACCTTATATTTATCATTAGAGAGCATACTTAAAATTGGGGAAAATGCATTTTTAAAATACTAATAAAAATAATCTACGCAGAATTTTATAGCCAGCAAAATATAAATTCCAATTTGGGAGAATAAGAAATATTTTAATATTTAAAAAAATTGAAGAATTTATTGCCAACAAAATTACAAGAAAATTTAGGAAAAGTTCATTCAGAAAGAAAAAATCCCACCAGTCCTTAACCTTGATATTTTCCACAAATACATAACACTTAAAATAGGATAAATTAAAATAAAATAAATTCATTCACATTCTTCTTTAATATTCCTAAAATACACTTATCTGGTATAGCTATTGTTGTTGTTGTTATGTGCCATCGAGTGGCCTGCGACTCATAGCGACCCTATGTACAACAGCCCTAAACTCCGCTCTGTCCTGTGCCAATCGCACTGTCTCTGACACTCCCATCCCGATTATCCGAGTCACTGAATCAATCCACCTCATAGAGGGCCTTCCTCTCCTGCGCTGTCCCTCCACCCTCCCAAGCATGATGTCCCTCTCCAAGGACCGGTCTCTCTTCACAACATGTCCAAAGTGTGTCAGACGGAGCCTCAGAATCCTTGCCTCCAAGGAGCCACCCGGTTTAACGCTTTCTAGGACAAATCTGTTTGTTTTCCTAGCAGTCCATGGTATTCTCAATACTCTTCTCCATCACCACAGCTCAAAGGCATCAATTCTCCTTCTATCCTCCTTGGTCATTGTCCAACTCTCTGATGCATAACAGGTGATGGTGAAGACCATGGCCTGTATCAGATGCACCTTAGTCTGCAAAGAGATACCATTGCTCTTTGGAGAGGTCCCTAACAGCAGACAGCCATCAGACCCCGCAGACCCATCCCATCTTTTCAGACCCCGCAGACCCATCCCATCTTTTCAGGTAATCGAAGACGCCAAAAGCCCGCGACATCCGTTCCGGCCGGAGAGCCTGCGGCCCTCAGGCCAAGAAAAGCCTATCTACACACCAGTTCTACAGGATGCATAACCTTTGATGAGGAAACATTACTACTAAACTTCAGAGACACTGATCCCAACATAAAGAACTACCATCAGCTGATGTGTTTGAAATCACAGAAGCCATGGAGCTTCATATATAAGTTATCAGATGGAGGGCTTGTGAAAGGGAGATAGATGTGAAGGAATGGGGTAGAAGTGGATGGGTATCCTGCTGGATGGTCAAGCAGGAAATAAGTGGGTAAAGACGCATGTGAGAAAGGCAGGGATAACACTGACACTAAAGTTAACTCCACAATAAGGGATATACCTTCCTTTAACTTGCTGGTCTGATACTTCTCTAAATCTGAACATTCACATTGAGACAGACTAGGAAGAAGGATTGGCCATCCACTTCTGAAATAGCAGGCCTCTGAAAACCCTGTGTACAACAGAACACATTTAGATAACAGAAATGGCAAAGGAGGTTGAGTTTTCAAGTATGGAAATACAAAGGAAGAGGAACAGTTGTAAGCAGACACTGGTGATTGGGACATGGAATGTGAGAACCATGAATGTAGGAAAATTAGATATTGTTAAGGAAGAAATGGAACGCATAAATATTGACATACTAGGCATTGGTGAGATGAGATGGACTGGCATGGGGCATTTTGAGTCAGAGTCTGGTATAGCAGAGGTATTTTTTCCTCTAACAATCCAGACACTCAGTATGTATGATGGTGTTTCATAGGTTACAAAGAGTCAATTATACAGAAATAAAGCAAATATAGGTAATAGTGACATGAATAATTGTATTGTATTTCAATGACACTATTTACAAACACAGGCATCTGGTCTGAAAGTTTAATTTGGTCACCTAGTTTAAAGTGAAAATAGTAGCAATAATGTATAGCTAAGTAAAGAAAAATTATGGACACTCAAAGCACAGTTACATGCAAGAAAGAATTGAAAACATAGTCATGTAAGTTCTTTACTCTCCATAAGAAGCAGTTTGGTATTATATGAATAAAGACTTAAATTATTTTTTAGAAAAATTATAAACACAAGGACAAGCTTGTCCTTAAATATTGTCTATACATACCAGTCAAATGAAAGCACTTCATTTGTAAGATTAGATAAAAAGCATGATGGCGTGGGGGGGGGGGCGCGGGGGGAGCAGGGCGGAAATCTACTGACTGGAAAAAACATTTGACAATATTATCTCAGACAAGAGTCTTATAACAAAAATTTATAGAATACTACAGGGCCACTAAAAAAAAAAATAAAAAAGACTAAGAATGCAATTACAAAACAGGCCAAAGATATAGAAAGACCTTTCACAGAAGGCATTTAGATGGCCAACAGACACCTAAAGAAATGATCAAAATCACTGGCAATAGAGATTCAAGTCAAAACCACAATGAGACATCATCTCTTACCAATTTCAGTGGCAAAGTTTAAGAAGACATGCTCACCAGGTTGTGCCAAGAAGTCTGGAGGATATCCATCCACCTGGCCAACTGACTGGAAGATGTTTTGAGGACAGCTTCTTGGTCCAAGAATAGGTTTCACATAGCACAATCAAATGTTCTGGGATACCCATTCTCCTCAAGGTTAACCACAATTTGCTGTGATCTACATATTCCAATGCCTTAGCACAGTCAATTAAACACAGATAGACTTTCCTCTGATACTCATTGCTTTCTGTGAAGATCCATCTAACATTGGTAATAATATTTCTAGTCCCACAGCCTCTTCTAAACCTAGCCTGTATTTCCAGTAGTTCTCTGTTGATGTAGCATCTCAGTAATTTTTGAACAATCTTCAGGAGGATTTTGCTTGCATGTGATAATAGTGATATTGTTCAATGATTTCCACACTCTGTCAGCTCACCTTTTTATGGAATGAGTATAACTATGGATCTCTTCCAGTCAGTTGGTCAGATGTTAATGAATCTTCCATTAGTCCAGACTCCAGTTTCAGTTCAGCAGTGAGCTTTTTCTTACATCATCCAGCAAGAACAGCAAAATTTTTAACTGCATCCTTTATCTCAGGGCTTGCCACGTCTTGGCACAGTTTTTTCACAGCAATGTAACACAGTCTCTCTACCACCCTCATCAGGGTCCCACTTTCATCAGGGTTTTGCTTCAGTCTCCCTCAATCCTTGCTGCGCAGTATGGGAAGCCCTCTTTCTCTCTCTTATCCTAGTCTTACAGCTGTTGATGATTTGTATGACCATGTGTCTGCAGTTAAGGTAACTGGAGACCAGAGAGGAGTAACACAATGGCTCAGAAATCTAACTTTTAAGCTAATATCACAGATGGAAAAAAAGTCCTTCTTGGATTTAAAATATTAATAGGGCATCTCTAAGGGCCAAAAAGCATGTATTAAGAACACAGAGGGAAAAGGGGAATAAAAAGTAAAAGGAGGTAACAGAAATGGAAGAACTTCTTCAGTTAACATCCATTATTCATTGTCTCTTTTTAGTATAAATGAGCAGGTCTTAATGATTTTTCTAGAATTATTTGCAATGGGCATTCTTTTCCTGTGAGATTTATAACTTCCAAAACCCAGGGTCAGAGCTTTAAGTTGTTTCAAACTCAATAGAAATGAATTGAAATTGAGTTTAATTTATCCCACTAAGAAAGCTTAACAGATTTCTGGCTCTCCATAAGACGAACGTTTCCTCCTAACCTACATACTTTATGTTCATTAGAGGTGATTGTGAACACTAGTAGCTGGTACAAAAGGATTTAGTATCTTAAGAGATGTGCCAAAACATGGGTTGTTCCAACCAAACAGCTTAATCTCAGAAGAAGGATGGACAGTCTCCTCCGATAGAAATTTATATTGTTAGAAACTGATGATGGAACATGAGTTAAATTTAATCAATCACAGTTGTTCTTATTTTTGTTACTAGGTGCCATGAAGTCAAGCAGGCAAAAGAGGAGAAGGTTTTACTGAGATAGATTGACACAAAAACTTCACCAATGGACTCAAATGTGTAAGAAATGACGAGGCGAGGACAAGGTTCAGATCTCTTATTCATAGAATTGCTACAAACCGTACTCAACAAAATAGCACCTAACAACAAAAATTTCAATTATTCAAAAATGGTAGTGTTCTAGGCTGATTTAGAGGTAAATATAATAAATGTAACTCATTCAGTATTCCAATAAGCCAGTATTACACATGACTATTTTTAATAATAAAATATTCTTATTGCTGTTCATCTAAATCATAGCCAACCCTCAAATGAATTTCCCAGGAGTTGTAACTTGTGTCAGAAACAATGGTTCATCTTTATCTTGTGGATTAAAAATATGAGAAATACACCACCCTCTTGGGTAAAACAATTGTCTGTGAGCTACTCCAATTTTCCTAAAATTTGTGTCCACCTCCAGGATGGGGAAATGACTCAACAAGAGAAAAGATGAAGTGAGAGGTTATACAAGTAAATTTCCAAATGCAACTGTACAAGAATTTAAAGAATCACTTTTTACATTTTATGTTCAAGATTCCAGTTTACTATTATTACAGAATACCTAACAGAGATAGTCACTACACAGATGATCACATGATCTATATAAAATACACTGTAGTTTCAATTCATATTATCATATCTATGTATTAAATGTTACTCCTATTTGAGGAAAATAAGAATATAAATATTTTCTGTACCAAATATCCTTAATAATTTTACTTTTCCAAATTCTTCAGCTGATCATGAAATAAAACACAGTTCACAAATTGGAAAGGGTCAGTTTGGTTGTAACCTGTCTTTGGTTCTCAGTTGGAAGAGAATTGCTGATCAATTTTAGCAGAGAATGACTCAATAATATACCACTGCCCACAGGCTAAGACATTTTTGAAAGCTGCTTAAAACTGTGACAGCAGGAAGGTAAGTGGAAAGAGTTAGATACCCTAGGACATAATCAGATACTTTCATCTATCCATGCCCCAACTGCACCTGGCAACAAGCTGAGATGCTTATAGAACCTGGAAGGGGAGGCTATTAAAAAGAAGGCTAGAATAATCCACCACTGTAGAAAGCTGCCCAGAAATTCTATATGACCTTTACTATTCCTAAATATCATCTACATACCAAATTTTGTTAATTGCCAACCGTAATCCCAGAATTATTTTATTGAAGGATTGTTTTTATGGTTATGTGCCATCAGGTTGCCTGAGATTCATAGTGACACTATGTACAATAGTCCTAACCTGAGCCAGCCTCACTGACTCAGACACACCTACTCTCATTATCCTAGTTACTGTGTCAATCCATCTCGTGTAGGATCTTCCTCTTCTGTGCTGTAGAGTTGAAATAAAAGCATATTACGGACACCTCAACAAATTAACATGAATCTGTCACTTCAGTGAAAACTCTGTGTTCAATTTTATTGTATTTCAACATTCTCTGAAGCCCTGAGTTTTCGGGAAGTTGCATGTTAACTTAATTATTTAAATTGAAAGGCATTCAATTCCTTAAAATAATTTTAATTTTGAAATGACTTCTTAGTATTTCAGCTGGTTTGCGTAATAACACTTATATAAAAGTCTTTATGGTTTTGCTTTCATTTTTGTCTCACTTACTGGACAAATAATGGTCCATAATTTGTACTAAATAATTTATCTGTTCTTTCCCTTAAATGAAGCTATTTTGAAAAATTTTAAATAAAGAAACAAGAAAGCCAATCAAAATTAGTAGAAAATTCTAGGAAATCATTTGCTTCAAACAAGTTATATGTACTTACAAAAAATCATTATACATCACCTAAAACAAACCTAATCTCTTACATGCAAAAAATGTACATAGATTGTGTTAAGCATGGCATGAGATATTTTTTTAATCACTATTCACAGTTTCTATCCTTAGAGGTAGAATGTCAGGATGGGGAAAATTTGAGCAAACATTTGCTTTTGTAAATCTTTTACATAATTATAACTTTCTGTTATCTAAGATATACATGTCTGTGTGTGATATTGAAACGAGTTTAGCTCCTAACAAAAAGTCTGCAGTTCTAATCTACCACACACTCTATGGAAGATGGCAAATCTTCTCTCTTTTGATCCTCAGAAACCAATGGGGTCTTGAGAATTTCTAATTTGAGGAAATGAGGTTTTTTCAGTTTGTTATATACCTTCACGTACTCACTCACTGGTGCTCATAGTAACTGTTCATCACATTTATGTTGCAGAAGGACACTCCCTATTTTTCTCTCACAGAGCTACTGGTGGGTTCAAATCATTGTAGATAATCCATCTTATATAATTGCAGGGTCTTATTGTTGTTATTATTATTTGCTGTCAAGTTTCATAGTTCTGAATCCTGTCCTAATCTGAATTGATCCCTCTGTCTCAGACATGCTTGCCCTTATTACTCCAGTCACTGTGTTAACCCATCTCATCCAGGGTCGTCCTTTTCTGCTTTATCCCTCCATCCTTCCATGTGTGATGTCCTTCTCCAAGGACAGGACTCTCCTGCCAGCATGTCTAAATTACATGAGATGAAGCTTTAAAACCCTTGCCTCGAGGAACAATCTGGCTTCATCCTCTTCAGAACAGACCTGTTTGGTCTCTTGGCAGTATGTTCAGTACTCTTATCCAGCACTACAACTCAAAGCCATTGATTCTTCTTCTTTTATCCTTATTCATTGGCCAGCTCTCTGATGTATATTAAGTGGTTGCAAAGAGCATGCCCTGGATCAGACACACCTTAGTCTCTAGACTGACATAGTTGTTTTTTAGCATTCTGTAGAGATCCCTGACTTTCCTAATCCAATTTGTCTTTTGATTTCCTGACTGCTAGTTCCCATAGTGTTGACTGTGGACTGAGCAAGCTGAAATTGTTAAATCTTAATTTCTTCTCCATCTATCATCAAGATGCCAGTTGGCCCAGTGTTTAGCTTCAATCTATAATGAAGACTGTAGTCTTTGACTTTCTGTAAGTTCTTATTATAATATACTAATATTTTTCATAGTATTAAGAAACCTGGAAGTTTTTCATTGTTGAAACATGAAATTCAAGAAAACTAGCATTAATCATGCTATGATGTTTCATTTATTAAAAGTATCATCTCAGAGTATCCCAAGATTTGTGTATGTATTTCGCAGAGAATTTCTATATTACGAAAGAAAAATAGAACTTATAGAATAGAATATCTTTGTTAGGTGATTGCAGAAGCTTCTTTTGAGTTTCTATTAAAGAACTGTGAAAAAATAGTCCCTTGGTGTCTCATTAAGAATTTCAATTGGACATTACCTTTGTACATGCCTCAAATTAGGTGAGAAAATTGTGAATGAATGTCTCCTGTGTTGGATCAATGTGATCAATGGAATTAAATGGGGTCAGATTCCCTGCACCCCCTCCAGTTATCTCATTGTTTCTATAAAGCTCATTTGTGTGGCAGATAAATCTTTGCAACTGCTCCTTGCACAGAGGGCTAGGCACAGTTGGGAGATATTCTACACATTACAGTCTTTTGCCTTGTAAAGTTAACAGATAATTTTAAAAAACTCTTTAAAATCACTTAATTGAGGCTATGGTGTTTGATATCTTTAAACGTTCTTTCTAAACAAACACCTAATTAAATGAGGAGAAAGATTCTTAATTTTACCAAACCCTAAGAGAATCAGCTAAGAATTTATTTCATGTCTTGTATGCTTACCCAACCCTACTGACACCTAAAAGATTCTGACTCAAGGCCACCATCGACTGAGGAAGGCACAGGATAGGGTAAGGTTTCTGTTGTTCATAGTGTTTCTATGTGTCATAATCTACTAGGTGATATTTAATAAAAAAACTCATTATGGTCGAAGTCTGCCTTACCTTCCTACCAAGGAATAGAGAATAGATTTGAATTTGAAGTGTTTAGGTTAGCAACCCAATGCACTGCAGCCAGCTGAGCTATTCCTGTATGGTTATTAGTCATTATTGTAATTATTTAACAATCTTATGCTGATGTCCTGCTTGGCTAATAATACATTTCTAATACTGATAGAGCAACATCTCTTAGGTAGTTCCAATATGTGTATGATGCAGAATTTAATCCCTTATCTGCTAAATTTTCTGGCTTTTATCTCATTAAGTAGCATACATTCATCCTACTTGTGACCAAATACACTTATTATGTTAGAATCTCAGCAATAAAAAGACAAAAACGTTGATATTAGTGATATTCAAGGAACTGCTTTTTGTTCAGAGAAAATTATTGTAGATCTAAAAAATTCAGTGTAATCCAAATTTGCAAACAATTTGTGATCCTTTTTCTAATTAATTGTATTTAGGTATAAGTACACTCACTCCTTCTTACCACTCGGGAATTTTTAATTAATTTCATTCCTATAAAAAGCTATAAACTCTAGTGGCTTAATGATAAGGAGTTGTGCTGACAACATAGAGAAAAGCAGTTTCAAATCCACCATCGGTTTTAGGGGATAAAGGTGGGACATCTCCTCCTGTGTGATTTACTACCTTTGAAAATCTGCTGGTGGGTCATCTATGTATCAGTTATGATTCAATGGCACATAACAACCAGCAATTGTTTTTACTGTGTACTCATCACTTGCTACCACTGAATGGATTCCAACCCAACTCATAATGATCATCTGTGGAGTTACTGAGCCTGTTAACCTTAACTGCTCATCTTTCTCTCAGGGAGCCTCCGGTGGTTTCAAACAGGCAGAGTCACATCTTTTGATTAGAACCAAAGCACACTATGAACCAGATGTCCTTATATTCATAGAAAAACATAAATAAATTTCAATTAAGATTCACTGATTTTCATAATATGTTTTCAAGTCTTCAGGTAAGAACTTTAGTTATTCCATCTCCTAGTTTTAAGAAAAGATAAATTATATGTAGTTATTTATGTCATTACTTTTCCATTGTGTTGTTACATGCTGTTGAGTTAAGTACGACCCATATGGCCCTGCGAACAACTGATCTGAACTGCATTCTATCTTGTGCCGTCCTCACAATCTCTGACATACTGGAGTCCATTGCTGTAGTCACAGTGCCAATCCATTTTGTTAGAGGTCTTGCTCTCTTCCACCAAACCTCCATCTTTCTAAGCATAATATTCCTCGTCAAGGAATAGCCTCTCCTAGAAATATGCCCAAAGTATGTGAGACAAAGTTTTATCACTTTTGTCCCAGCTACATCTTCTTCAAGACATATTTGTTAGTTATTTTGGCCATCTATGAGAGAACTCCTCTCCATCACAGTTCACATGCATCAATTCTTCTTCTATCACCCTTATTCATTGACCACCTATCAGAAGTATGCAATCACATAGATTATTCTTTATATAGATTGAAAAGCTATGTGATTCTCAATAGACTGTGGCCTGAATCAGTTGCACCTTTTTCCTGAAACTGACATCATTGCTTTGTAATAATTTGGATTGTTCTCTGGGTGCCTGACTGCAGACTTTGCCAGTGCAATATATCTCCTGATCTCCTGGTACCAAGGGTATTGATTAAGAAACCAAGTATGATGAAGTTGTTGACGGTTTTCAATCTTTTCTCTATCATCATATTGCCTATAAGTCCAGTGGTAAGAATTTTTTTCTTGATGTTGTGATACAATCCATGTTAGAGTTTACTTTGCTTTTCTGCAGCAAATATTTCAAGTCTTCCACATTTTTAACCAACAATATTGTGTCATCTATATAATGTGTTTGATGTGCAGGTTTGCTCTGTCCCTGGAGTGAGGCTAGCCAGCCTGGCCCTAGGGTTTGAACCAGGAGGCGGCCTTAAGCCCAAGGCAGCTGGGAAGAAATGGCCATGTTGTTCCTGGTTTGGCTGGCTCCTCCTCAGGCTCGTGGGATGCTCTCCTTGCCAGAAGGCAGGAGCGTGGTGGTGGGGAGTGCAGGAATCGTGGCAAGCTTTTGGAGTCGACTGCTTTTCCGGGTATGTGTTTGACGTGTAGGTTTGCTCTGTCCCTGGAGTGAGACTAGCCAGTCTGGGCCTAGGGTTTGAGCCAGGAGGCGGCCTTAAGCCCAAAGGGACTGAGGGCTGCAGGCCCTTGGACCAAGTTCAAATTGTCTTCCTGTCAAACATTCTTCTAGGTGGTATAGCACTGGTCTGTGCGTTGCTGTACAGAGGCAACTCGTGGTTGCTGTGATGCTGAAGCCTGTGACAGTGATGTGCCAATTGTGGTAACGGGCACCCATGGTGGACAGTGTTGGCTGGAGCTTCCCGACTAAATCAAGCCTGGAAGCAGGAGCAGCATCCACTTCCAAAATGGCTTGCCTCCGGAAACTCTATGTACAAACAGTGTTCAGGCTGTTCGTTCATAGGGTCGCTATGAATCGTCTACGACTCGATGGCATTAAACAACAACAACAACAACAGCAACATATAATGTAAATTATTGATGAGTTTTCCTCCAAACCTAATACCATATTCTTCTTCAGAGTCCAGCTTCTTGTATAATTTGTTTAATATACACATTAAGTAAGTATGTTGAAAATATACAACCCTGACACACACTTTTCTTAATTATAAACCATGTCATTTTCCCTTTCTGTTCACAGTGTCAGAAAAAAAAAGTAAAAATTAATGTTATTCTTTCAAAAGCAAATGGTTATTTTATTTTTTAAAATGCCTGTTAATTTTATTTTTGCATTTCAAAATTAACTCAAACTTACCATGTCTACCAAACACATACTTTTCCTCTGAAAATGTAACCTCTTGTCATATTTTTAAATTTTCTATCAGTTTATTTACAAAATTTGAATACATTGTTTTCAAGAAAAAATTTTTTCAGTTTCCCTAACTCCCCCCACCTATCAAATTTTACAACCCCATGATTAACTCCCTCCACCCCCTGCACATTCACATCCCTCTGCCTCCAACTTCTTTCACCCCTATTGGATCCTTATACTAATTCTGCAATAATTGTTTTGTACAATATTTATCCTTTGCAGACTGAGTTAGTTCACCCAGCATAATTCTCTCCAGTCCCTCCCAGGTAATAATTTACAAAATCATTGCTCTTGCATGCTGTATAGTATTCCATTGTGTGAATGTACCATAATTTTTCAATCCATTAATTTGTGGTTAGATATTTGGGCTGTTTCCATGTTTTTGCAATGGAGAATAATGATTCTGGGAACATTGATGTACAGTTCTCAGGATAAAATTGATGCTTGTAACCTTCTAAAGAATAAATCCATGTATGCATTAAAAATTTTTTCCAACAGGGTGAAAAGAAAACCTACATTCTGGAAACAAACATTTGGTAATACCATCTCAAACAAGAACCTTATCATAAGAATTTTCCTGGGAGTCCACAAGAGAAAGACTGATAACACAATTACAAAATGGGCAAAACACATGGAAAGAATTTTCACAGAGAAATTATTTGAATGGCAAACAGACACATGAAGAAATGCTCCAAATTACTGGCCATAAGAGAAATGCAAATCAAAACCACAATGAGGTATAATCTCACTCCAGCAAAAGTGGCAAAGTTTAACAGGGCAGCAAGTAATAAATGTTGGAGAGGATGTTGTGAGAAAGGAACTCTTATATATTATTGGTGGGGTTGTAAAATGGTACAACCATTCTGGAAGGCATTTTGGTGCTTCCTCAATAAGTGGAACATAGAAATTCCATATGACTCAGCTATTTCACTACTTTGAATATTCCTTGAGAAAATGAGAACTGAAGTTATTTCATTCTGAAACATGATGAACTATGTGATAAGCTATAAAAGACTCATTCAGTTTAAATCATACAAAAATGTTGTTGTTGTTGTTTGTTAAGTGTCATAAAGATTGGGGCCCACAAAATTAAATAATTATTTATTTGCCAAAATAATTTTTCCTGTTCTTAATTTTTTAATTTTATTTTTTCACTCCTTCTTTAATCAGAAAAATAGTAATTCTAGATCTATGTGCCTAGGGTAGTTATTTCAAAACTAATTGAAGAGAATAGAAATTCTTTTTCTCACTAATAATTGTTATTTGATGGGTGGAGAATAAAACAATAAAGAGACATTAGACATCATTTACACTTATTTATTTTATTGGGGAACAAACTCAAGACCAGAGAGATAAAACAAGTGAACAAGTGGCTGAGAAAGAGTGAGAGAGAGAAGAGACAGAGAGAGAGGAGAGAAGAGAGAGAGAGAGAGAGAGAGAGAGAGAGAGAGAGAGAGAGAAAGAAGAAGAAGAAGAAGAAGAAGAAGAGAAGAGGAGACAATAGAAGAGACAGACTAGACATGGCAGAATAGAAACCAGACATCTCAGGCTATACTAGCTCTTTTGTCCTGAACTTGACCTGTCTGAAATATTCAGGGACTTTTCAAGTCTAGAGTGTTGAAATTGTTTTCATGAGGCATTATCATACAACTACCATACAAAGCAAACCTATGAATAATAGATCTTAAACTATCCCTATCCTGTGCAATCATCATTTCTGAAATGCTTAAGATTATTAATACAGTGATTATGTCAATCCAGACTGTTGAGGTTCTTCCTCTCTTTTGTGGACTCTTCACCTTTTTAAATATGGCACGTTTTTCTAAGGGCTGGTGTCTCCTAACAATATGTCCAAAGTACATGTGATAAAATTTCATCAACTTTTCCTCTAAGAAAAACTCAGGTTACAATTTCTCCAAGGTATATTTGTCTGTTCTTTTGGCACTCCACAGTATATTCAGTACTTTCCTCCAACATCACACCTCAAAGGTATCAATTCTCATGCTGTCATCCTTAGCCATTGCCCAGCTTTCAGAAGCATAGCAAGTAATTTAAAAGAGTATGGCTTGAATCAGGTACACTTTAGTCTTTAATTTGATATTGTGTTTTTTTTCTTTAGAACTTTGGAGAGGTGTCTGACAGTAGATTTTCCAAATGTAACACTGCATATACATATTGTTTAATGATCTTTTCTTTCCCTAAATTTAATATTAATTTTATCTAGCTTAGGTCTCTTTGAATTTGTTGCCTATAAATCTACAAGGTTTTATTATGGAAATTCAGTTAAAGAAGGCAAATTGTTGTTCTTCAACAATAAAGAAAATTAGCCTTTCACTTGGAACACACTAAATTAAAAATTTTAACAAGTAGCCACATTTTGTCTATGTACAGCATCCAGTCAGATTTTTAATCCCTGGCTAAGAATAAGGCCCTAGGAAATTATGGCATATACCAATTGACATGTTTCAACTAACAGATACTGCCCTACATGTGCTCACCAAGTAGTGCCAAGAAATCTGGAGAACAACCACTTGGCCAAATAACAGGAAGAGATCTATATTTGTTCCCATTCCAAAGAAAGGTGATACCACAGAGTGTGGAAACTATTGAACAATATCATTAATATCACATGCAAGGAAGATGTTGCTGAAGATTATCCAAAAACGACTGGACAGCACAGCAACTGAAGTGCAGGCTGGGTGGTACTAGGGATATTGTAGCTAATGTTAGATGGATCTTGGCTGAAAGCAAGGAGTACCGGAAGAATGTCAATCTTTGTTACATTGATTATGCAAAGGCATTTGACTGTGTGGGTCATAACAAACTGTGGCTGACTCTGAGAAGAATGGGAATCCCAGAACACTTGATTGTGCTAATGTGGAACTTATACATGGACCAGGAGGCAGTTGTAAGGACAGAGCAAGGAAACACTGCATGATTCAAAATTGGGAAGGGTGTATGCCAGGGCTGTATCCTGTCTCCATAGCTTTTCAATCTTTATGCAGAACAAGTTATCTGGGAGGCCGGGCTCTATGAGGAGAAATGTGGCATCAGGACTGGAGGAAGAATTATCAACAATTTGCGTTATGCAGAAGACACAACCCTGCTTGCTGAAGCTGAGGAGGACATGAAGTACTTGCAGTGGAATGTCAGGGACTATAGCCTTTAATATTGATTGAGGCTCAATATCAAGGAAACAAAGATTCTCACCACTGGGCCAATTGGCAGCAGCATGAAGGACTGTGAAGAGATTGAGATTGTTCACAGTTTTGGTTTTCTTGGATTCGCAGTCAACACTCTTAGCACCAGCAGCCAGGAAATTAAAAGATGTATTGTGATGGGAAAGTCTGTGGTTAGAGACCTATCTAAAAGTGCTGAAGTGCAAAAAATGTCAGTCTGGA
>NW_006399823.1:9337673-9342239 GCF_000299155.1 Elephantulus edwardii | reverse complement strand
AAGAAGAAGAAGAAGAAGAAGAAGAAGAGAAGAGGAGACAATAGAAGAGACAGACTAGACATGGCAGAATAGAAACCAGACATCTCAGGCTATACTAGCTCTTTTGTCCTGAACTTGACCTGTCTGAAATATTCAGGGACTTTTCAAGTCTAGAGTGTTGAAATTGTTTTCATGAGGCATTATCATACAACTACCATACAAAGCAAACCTATGAATAATAGATCTTAAACTATCCCTATCCTGTGCAATCATCATTTCTGAAATGCTTAAGATTATTAATACAGTGATTATGTCAATCCAGACTGTTGAGGTTCTTCCTCTCTTTTGTGGACTCTTCACCTTTTTAAATATGGCACGTTTTTCTAAGGGCTGGTGTCTCCTAACAATATGTCCAAAGTACATGTGATAAAATTTCATCAACTTTTCCTCTAAGAAAAACTCAGGTTACAATTTCTCCAAGGTATATTTGTCTGTTCTTTTGGCACTCCACAGTATATTCAGTACTTTCCTCCAACATCACACCTCAAAGGTATCAATTCTCATGCTGTCATCCTTAGCCATTGCCCAGCTTTCAGAAGCATAGCAAGTAATTTAAAAGAGTATGGCTTGAATCAGGTACACTTTAGTCTTTAATTTGATATTGTGTTTTTTTTCTTTAGAACTTTGGAGAGGTGTCTGACAGTAGATTTTCCAAATGTAACACTGCATATACATATTGTTTAATGATCTTTTCTTTCCCTAAATTTAATATTAATTTTATCTAGCTTAGGTCTCTTTGAATTTGTTGCCTATAAATCTACAAGGTTTTATTATGGAAATTCAGTTAAAGAAGGCAAATTGTTGTTCTTCAACAATAAAGAAAATTAGCCTTTCACTTGGAACACACTAAATTAAAAATTTTAACAAGTAGCCACATTTTGTCTATGTACAGCATCCAGTCAGATTTTTAATCCCTGGCTAAGAATAAGGCCCTAGGAAATTATGGCATATACCAATTGACATGTTTCAACTAACAGATACTGCCCTACATGTGCTCACCAAGTAGTGCCAAGAAATCTGGAGAACAACCACTTGGCCAAATAACAGGAAGAGATCTATATTTGTTCCCATTCCAAAGAAAGGTGATACCACAGAGTGTGGAAACTATTGAACAATATCATTAATATCACATGCAAGGAAGATGTTGCTGAAGATTATCCAAAAACGACTGGACAGCACAGCAACTGAAGTGCAGGCTGGGTGGTACTAGGGATATTGTAGCTAATGTTAGATGGATCTTGGCTGAAAGCAAGGAGTACCGGAAGAATGTCAATCTTTGTTACATTGATTATGCAAAGGCATTTGACTGTGTGGGTCATAACAAACTGTGGCTGACTCTGAGAAGAATGGGAATCCCAGAACACTTGATTGTGCTAATGTGGAACTTATACATGGACCAGGAGGCAGTTGTAAGGACAGAGCAAGGAAACACTGCATGATTCAAAATTGGGAAGGGTGTATGCCAGGGCTGTATCCTGTCTCCATAGCTTTTCAATCTTTATGCAGAACAAGTTATCTGGGAGGCCGGGCTCTATGAGGAGAAATGTGGCATCAGGACTGGAGGAAGAATTATCAACAATTTGCGTTATGCAGAAGACACAACCCTGCTTGCTGAAGCTGAGGAGGACATGAAGTACTTGCAGTGGAATGTCAGGGACTATAGCCTTTAATATTGATTGAGGCTCAATATCAAGGAAACAAAGATTCTCACCACTGGGCCAATTGGCAGCAGCATGAAGGACTGTGAAGAGATTGAGATTGTTCACAGTTTTGGTTTTCTTGGATTCGCAGTCAACACTCTTAGCACCAGCAGCCAGGAAATTAAAAGATGTATTGTGATGGGAAAGTCTGTGGTTAGAGACCTATCTAAAAGTGCTGAAGTGCAAAAAATGTCAGTCTGGAGATTAAGATGCGCCTGATACAAGCCATGGTCTTTGCCATCACTTGCTATATACATCAGAGAGATGAACAATGACTAGGGATGATAGAAGGAGAATTGATGCCTTTGAGTTGTGGTGTTGGAGAAGAGTATTGAATATACCACGGACTGCTAGGAAAACAAACAGGTTTTTCCTGGAGAGGTTGAAGCCAGGCTGCTTCTTGGAGGCAAGGATTCTGAAGCTTCATCTCACATACTTTGGGCATGTTGCAAGGAGAGACTGGTCCTTGGAGAGGGATATCATGCTTTAGGGGGTGGAGGAACAGCGCAGGAGAGGAAGACCCTCAATGAGATGGATTGATTCAGTGACTGCGGCATGGGAGTAGGTGTGTCAGAGATGGTGAGATTGGCACAGGATAGGGTAAAGTTTAGGGCTGTTGTACATAGGGTCACTATGAGTTACGGGCAACTTAATAGCACATAACAACAACAACAACAAGGATCTGATTGGTCTCTTGAGCTGCTGCTGGATTCCTATACTGCTGCCAGACTCTCACACTGCTGCCAATCTAGTGTGGCCAACTGCCTGGAAGATATCCATTATATTTCATTTAAAAAAAAAAAAAGATGATCCAACAGGGTATGAAAATTTTGGAACAATGTCACATAAAAGCAAAATCCTACTGAAGATCATCCAAAAACAACAGAAAGAGTACATTGACAGAGAACTGTCAGACATATGTAAGCTATATTTAGAAGAAGCCGTGACAATAAGGACAGCATACCTAATGTCAGATGGTCCTTGAGTGTAAACAGAGAGTACTATAGGAATGTCTATCTGTATTTCATTGATTATGCAAAGATATTTGTATGGATCACAACAAAATGTGTCTAACCTTTGAAAAGAGAATCCCAGATTGCTTAATTGTGCTCATGTGAAAGCTATACTTGGAGTAGAAATCAATCATCAGAACAGAGCAAGGAAACACTGCATGGTCCAAAATCAGGAGAAGAGAGCATTACAGATGCATCCTGTCTCCACAGCTTTTCAATCGACGTGTGGTACAGATCATTTAGAGACTTGACTTTATGAAGAGGAAGGTAGGATGGGGATTGGAAGAAGATTCATCAACAGCTTGTGATATGCAGATGGCACAGCCTTGCTTGCTGAAAATGAAAAGCACTTGCTGCAGAAGGTCAAAGACTGTAGTGTTCAATATGGATTGAAACTCAACATCAAGGAAACAAAAATTCTCATCACTGGGCCAATTGACAGCACCGCAACAGATGAAGAAAGAAATTAAAGTTGTTAACAATTTCAGCTTGCTTGGATCCACAATCAGTACTCTTAGCATCAACAGTCAGGAAATCAAAAGACAAATTGCATTGGCAACAATCTGCTGTCAGGGACTTCTTCAGTGTTCTGAAGAGCAATGTGATGTCAGGCTAGAGACAAAGGTGCACCTGATAAATACTATAGTCTTCCCAATTACATGCATCAGAGAACTGGACAGGGAGTAAGGTTGACAGAAGAATTGATACCTTTGAGTCATGATGCTGGAGATCAATACTGAAGATACTATAGACTGCCAAAACAGCAAATAGGTCTGTCTTAGAGAGAGTCAAACCAAGTTTATTCTTGGAACAAAAGAGTTTGAAGCTCCATTTCACATATTTTGAGTATATTGCCCTTGGAGAAGGACACCATGCTTGAAGGAAGGAAGGACAACCAAAGATGGATTGATATAGTAACTGGGGTCATGAGGGTAGGTGTGTCAGAGACAGTGAAATTGGCTCAGAATAGGTCAGGGTTCAAAGCTACTGGGCCTAGGGTTGTGATGAGTCACAGGTGACTTAAGGGCACAAAACAACAAGAAGAACAGAATCTGATAAAGATCATTCACAATGTTCCCAGGTAAGAAAAATTCTCATTCCTAGAATATAATATTCTTTAAAGAATATCAGATAATCATGTTCATAATTTCAGACAAAGATATTACTCTTGTCATTGTTAGGGGACATTGTGTCATATATGACTCATAGTGACCCTATGAACAACAGACCTGAACCCTATTCTATGCCATCCTCATCATCTTTGGAACACTTGAGCTGCAGTAACTGTGTCAATCCATTTAATTGCGAGTCTTTCTCTCTTTTGCTGATCTTCTGTCTTTCCAAACATGATGCCTTTTTCCAAGGAACACCCTCTCCTAGCCACATGTCAAAAATATGATGACACTAGACCATTTTTTACCTCCAAGGAGAACTCTGGCTACCCTTTTCCCGAGAAATATTTTTGGGGTTTTTTGACAGTCATGGAATAATCAATACTCTTCTTCAACACCACAATTCAAATGGGTCAATTCTTATTCTGTCATCCTTATTCACGGTCCAGCTCACTGATCCATAGAAAGTGATTGAAAAGAATATAACCTGAATTTGGTGCACCTTAGTCTTCAAACTGACATCATTGTTATTCAGTATTTTAGAGAAATCTCTGATAGTGGACTTCCCGAATGCAACTTATCTCCTGACTGCAGGATTCAATGACTATGAAATCACTGACAATGTCAATCCTTTCTCCGTCCATCATGGCGAGGACATTTGTTTTCTTCATGTTTTGACATGTTGTTGTTGTTGTTGTTGTT
>NW_006399823.1:9320450-9337288 GCF_000299155.1 Elephantulus edwardii | reverse complement strand
CAAAGCTCTAAGTCGGTAGTCTTCTGTAGCAAATGTTTCAATTCTCCCTCATTTTCAGGATTCAAGGTTTTATCACCTATATAATATCTGTTGTTAATGAATCTTCTTCAGATCTTGATGCCACATATCCTCTTCAATGAGACAAAGATGAACATGTGTATAATTGTTAATTGTGATTTCCCCCCATTATATCATCCATTACTTACTTCTCTGTTAAGGCTTCCTGGTACCATAGTGGTTAAGTAGTATGCATTCTAGCTGGGAAATTTCATAGTTTGAAGTCACAAGGAGCTCTGCAGGGGAAAGACTTAACAATCAGCTACAATAAAGATTCATAGTTTTTAGGCAGCGTCCTCTGCGATTCATAGCAACCCTATTTACAACAGAAGGAACCCCTGCCTGCTCCAGTTCCACCCTCACAATCTCTACTATGCTTCAAAGCATTGCTGCCGCCACTGAGCTTCAAGGTATTGTTGCCCCCAATGTGTCAATCCATCTCATTAAAGGTTCTTTTTTTTTTCCTTTTTTTGCTGACCCCCTACCTCACTTCACTAAGCATGATTTCTTTCTCCAACACTGGTCCCTCTGTAAAATGTATTCTAAATATGTTATACAAAATCTCAATATTCTTTTTTAAATGAAACATCCTGTATATCTTATATTCTTACATTCATACTTAATCCAGTCCAAATTCCAGTAACTAATGAATTAATACAACTATTTCTTCTCATTCAGACACATCAAGTAAATAAAGGTCCTTCACTAAGTGAAAGCTTACTCCATCTCCAGCAATATGGTGGACTCTACTTTAAGGAAATGGGTTTTTTCCCCATTTGTATTTTGAGTGCTTTACAACCCAATGACTTCATTCTCTAGCACTGTATGAACCCGCATTCTACTGTTATTCATAAAGTCTTTAAAGGTCCATTATTTCTGAAGTGGATGGCCAGTCCTGCTTCCTAGTCTGTCATATTCTGGAAGTTCCAATGAAACCAGGACACCAGGGGTAATGTTGCTGATAGTTTAAATACTGGTGATATATCTTCCAGCATCTATATATGCATCATGGAAGCCCTCATTAAATGACAGAAAGTTCATAGAACCCTCCATAGTTCAGTTCTACTCTGTGCTGTATAGCTTTGTAGTGAACAGAATTAACTCAAAGGCAGTGAGTATAGTTTATTTGCCTACTTGATTGTTTTTCTGTTGTATTGTTTTATGGATTAATTGTGTCCCCCAAACTATGTATCCAATTGGCTAGAATATGATTCTTAGTATTTTGTAGTTCTTCTCATTTTTTAATCTAATGCAGCAATTATCCTTAACTTTGTAGACCATAGACTCTACTATAGTAATAAGGCAAGATACCATTTACAAGATTAAGTTCTATTTTGAATCAATCACTTTTTGAGACAGAAAGGAGATCTAAAAAGCAAGCAGAGATCAGAAGTTACCTCAGTACCATCAAGAAGAGCTGAGTGAAGCTCTTCACTGGACCCAGGTGCAAAGAAACTTCTAGAACCAGGAGATACACAGCTTTCCCTTAAAGCTGATATTCTGAGTTTAGAGCTCTAGTTACATAAATTATTAGAGAATTAATTTCTCCTCTTTGAAGCCATATTAAGAAACCCATTGCTGTGACACTTGAACACACTCATAGCTAATCTTCCAGCAGATTTTCAAGGCTGCAAATTGCACAGAAAAGCCTGCCTATTTTTTTTTTCCTACAGAGATGCTGGTGTCTTCCAAATAGCAGAGGTGAGTTCGCAGCAAAACTACAAATTAATTATACCACCCAAGTGCCTTTTCAAGTCATACATTTGTGGAATCTCTGTTATAACAGCATGAAACACCTAAGACAATCATAATTTTTCCAGGTGTTTATATTCCTTCTTGTCTCAAAAAAGGGATTTAAGATTATTATTTCTGCCTCTGGTTGTTGGTGCATATATCTGAATGATAGTGGTAAAAGAAGAAGAAATAGATGATTTCTACCAACTTTTACAGGCAGAGATAGATCGAACATGCAATCAAGATGCATTGATAATAATGGGTGACTGGAATGCAAAAGTTAGGAACAGAGAAGAAGAATCAGTAGTTGGAAAACATGGACTTGGTGACAGAAATGAAGCTGGAGATAGAAAGATTGAATTTTGTACAGTCAATGACTTACTCATTGCAAATACATTTTACAAGAAACATAAATGCAGGTTATACACATGGATTTTACCTGATGGTATTCATAGGAATCAGATTAATTACATCTGGGGAAAAAACTGCTGGAGAAGCTCAATATCAGCTGCGAAAACTAGGCCAGGAGCTGATTGTATAACAGACCACCAACTACTCATATGCAAGTTCAAGCTGAAGCTGAGGAATATTAAACCGAATCCACAGGAGCAAAAATACGACTTTGAGTTCAACCCACCTGAATTTCAGAATCATCTCAGGAACAGGTTTGAGGTCTTGAACACTAATGAGCGAAGACCAGATGAGTTATTGGAGGATGTCAAATGTATCATCCAGGAAGAGTGCAAACGGTCATTACAAAGAGAGAAGAGGAAGAAAAGACCAAAATGGATGTCAGAAGAAACTCTGAAGATTGCACTGGAGCATAGAGAAGCCAAAGCACAAGGAAGAATTCAAGATACTAAAGAGCTGAACAGAAGATTCCAAAAGGCAGCACAGATGACAAAGCAAAATATTGCAATGAAATGTGCAAGGAGCTAGAGTCAGAAAATCAAAAATGCCGAACTCGTTTAGCATTTCTTAAGCTCAAGGAACTGAAGAACAAATTCAAACCTCGAGTTGCTATAATCAAGGATGCTTTAGGCACATAATTAAATGATCCAGGAAGTATTAAAAGAAGATGGAAGGAATATACTGAGTCACTGTATCGAAAGGAATTGGAAGACACAGAAGAATTTAATGAAATAACATTTGAGCAAGTGCCTATGGTGATGAAGGAAGAAGTTCAAGCTGCTTTGAAGGAAATTGCAAAAAATAAGGCCCAGGAATTGATGGTATACCAATTTACGTATTTCAGCTAAAAGATGCTGCCCTGGATGTGCTCACCAAGTTGTGCCAAGAAATCTGGAGAACAACCACTTGGCCAACTGACTGGAAGGGAACTATATTTGTTCCCATTCCAAAGAAGGGTGACCCAACAGAGTGTGGAAACTACAGAACAATCTCATTGATTTCACATGCAAGCAAGATCCTACGGAAGATTATCCAAAAACGACTAGAACAGCACATCAGCAGAGAACTGCCAGAAGTCCAGGCTGGGTTTAGAAGGGGTCGTGGTACTAGGGATATTGTAGCTGAGGTGAGATGGACCTTAGCTGAAAACGGGGAATACCAGAAGAATGTATATCTGTGTTTCATTGATTATGCAAAGGCGTTTGACTGCGTGGACCATAACAAACTGTGGCTGACTCTGAGAAAAATGGGAATTCCAGAACATTTAATCATGCTAAAGTGAAACCTATTCTTGGACCAAGAGGCAGTTGTGAGAACAGAGCAGGGTAACACTGCATGGTTCAAAATTGGGAAAGGTGTACGCCAGGGATGTGTCCTATTTCCATACTATTCTAATCTGTGTGCAGAGCAGATTATCCAAGCGCCTGTGCTCTATGAGGAGAAATGTGGCATCAGGATTGGTGGAAGATCTATTAACAATCTGTGTTATGCAGATGACACAACCCTGCTCGCTGAAACTGAGGAGAACCTCGTGCACTTGCTGCAGTATGGACTTCAGTACAGGCTTCAGTATGGACTGAGGCTCAATGTCAAGAAGACAAAGATTCTCACCACTGGACCAATTGGTAGCATCAGGATGGATGGCGAAGAGATTGGGATTGTTCACAGCTTCAGTTTGCTCACCTCCACAGTCAACCTCTTGGCACCAGCAGCCAGCAAATCAAAAAACGTATTGTGATGGGAAAGTCTGCTGTTAGGGACCTCTCTAAAGTGCTCAAGAGCAACGGTGTCTCTCTAGAGGCTAAGGTGCGCCTGATACAGGCCATCGTTTTTGCAATCACTTGTTATGCATCAGAGAGTTGGACAATGACTAGGGAGGATACAAGCAGAATTGATGCCTTTGAGCTGTGGTGCTGGAGAAGAGTATATAATGTACCATGGACTGCCAAGAAAACAAACAGATTCATTCTGGAGAGGGTTAAACCAGCTACTCCTTGGAGGCAAGGATTCTGGGGCTTCTTCTGACATACTTTGGACATGTTGTAAGGAGGGACGGGTCCTTGGAGAGGGACATCATGCTTGGGAGGGTAGAGGGCTGTTGCACGTAGGATCGCTATGAGTTGCAAGTAACTGGACAGCACGTAACAACAACATTTCCTCCTAGGTTTCCTTCTTCAACATTTAGATTCTCCAGGTAAACTATTGTGTCTCATTAAACTTTTAATGTGACGATGATTAAACAATGGGGTTGTTGGTGGTGTAGGATAGAAAAGGGTTTTATCTCTTCTTAAAGGTTCACTATGAGTTGCAGTCCACTATCATGTCAAAGCTGGGCCCTAACGGTAAATAACATTGCTGATACCAGGTGGATCTTGGCTGAAAGGAGAGACTACTATAAGACTGCTTGTGTTTTGTTGACTGTGCAAAGGCATTTAACGGGGTGAATCATTGAATATTGTGGATAACCATCTTTCCCACTTTGAGAAGAATGAGAATCCCAGAACACTTAATTGTGTTCACATGAAATCTTTACCTAGACCAAGGAGGATTTTGTGTGAACTGATCAAGGGCACACTGCGTGGTTTAAAGTCAGGGAGAATGTATATTAGAGATATATCTTCTCTCCCTACCTGTAGGCAGAGCAAATCTTTCAAGAAGCTGGACTTTATGAAGAATGTGGCATCAGGACTGGGGAAGACTTATTAACAATTTGTGCTTTGCAGATGACACAATCTTACTTAATCAAAGTAAAGGTGACTTGAAATACTTGTTGCAGAAAGTTAAGGACTATTGTCTTCAATATGGATTATATCTCAACATGAAGAAACAAAAATCCACACAACTGGGCTAATGGGCAACAACATGATAGAGAAAAGATTGAAGCTGTCAGCAATTTAATTTTGTTTGAATCCACAACTGACACCCTTGGTAACAGCAGTCAAGAAAAATCTTCTGTCAACGATCTGTCCAAAGTACCAAGAAGCAATGATGTCTGTTTAAAGATTAAGGTGCACCTGATCCAAACTATGGTCTTACAAATTATTTGCTAAAAGTTTGCCAGTGAGTAATGATGACAGAAGAAGAGTCAAGGCCTTTGAGTTATGATGTTGGATAAGATTACTGGATGTTGTAAGGACTGCCAAATATCAAACAAGGATGACTTGCAGAAAGTGGAAGCAGGATAGTCCTCTGAGATGATGATGATGATGACAAAGCTTCATCTCACATATTTTGGACATTTTGTTAGGAGAGCCCAGTCATGGAGAAAACCTACATAAAGGTTTGAAGGGTTGAGAGTGAAAGAGAGGAAGACCCTTAACAAGATTGATTGACACTATCAAGGAACTGAAGAGTATCAGAGATCACAAGGATGGCACAGGATAAATAAAGCTCGCTTCTGATCTGTTTTTCATAGGGTTGTTATGAGTTGTTCTTGACTTGATGGCTTGTAACAGGAATAATAATAACAGCAACAACAGTGTACCATCAATTCTTAACAATCTAGATATTTTTAATCATTACTTCCTATTAAGGACTAAGGTCTGTCCTTAAGGCAATAATAGTAAAAGGAGGGGAAGGGGGAAGAGAAAAACTAAAATAGCAGCATGTGAGAAAAGTACCTGAGCATCCAAATAGCCGTACATTTTTAAAAGAAATACTTTGCTTATTCAAAAATCAATTCAAGGCTATGTTCTCAAAGTCTAATAAGCTCTTTTATGCTAATAAGTGCAAACATTTTGTCTCTCTTAGTAAAATGTTAATGCAATGCAAATGGTATTTCTCTATCCTTAAATAAATGTACCCTTCTTGACTATAAATTAAAAGAAATAGATCCAATAATTGGAGTTTAAAATGCTTTTTTTAAAACCAACTTCTAAATTATATAAATATTAAAATCAACAGTAAAAGTAAAATAAATTATTGGGTCAATATCTTACCATAAACATTTTAAATTAATTATTAACTTCCTATAATCAACTAATTTATTTTGCTACACTAAAATATAAAAGGTTCCACATAAATTATTTTAATTACATCAATTTTATCTATAATACTGCACATTTTCAGTTATACTTTAATTAGAGCTATTTATGTGTATACTATTAGAAATATATAAACCTCTCAAATTTTTTTTCCAGTGCTACATTTATATAGAAGAAAAAAAATAATCAGAGATCAGGAAGTTAAATATTTATGGTACATTGAAGAATAGCTAAGCCCCAGGCTGTCAATAGAAAATTTAGTGTCTTGTAACAGTGGTGAAGGAACCCTGGCATGTAGTGTGTAACATGTCAGGCTGCTAATTAAAAAGTGTTTGGTTTAAGTCTACCAATTTCTCTGAGAAAGAAAGATGAGCAATCTCCTGTAATAAATATCTATAGCTCTGGAAAACTAACAGAGGATCTTAAAGACTTGAAATCTACACGATGCCTATTTCTTTAGTGATTTGAAGGTAAAATGAGCTGAAGAGCTGGTGATCTGTTCTGCCAAAGATTTTAGCCTAAAAAACCCTATGAAGAAATCATGTTTTGACTCGTGGAGCCACTACAGGTTATAATCAACCCTAGGGTACCCAATAATAACAACAACTTCAAAAAGATGCTAGAAAGTTCAAGAGTAAAGAAATTGTTAGGCAAATCTTTTCTGAGACTTGTCAGTCACTGACTTTCTGATGAATTGTCTCTAGCAGTGCTTATGAAATTTTAATATGCATACAAATGACCTAAGGAGGTCTTGCAGAAATGAAAATTCTTATTAGCAAGTCTAGTATGAGGAACTGAATTCTGGACTTTTTAACTATCTCCTGGTTGATGCTTATATAATTTGATTATGGATAAGAATTTGTGTAGTAAAGTCATAGGTAACGTGTCTTCAGCATAGCCTATTAGCATTTAAATGTGACAGATTCAGATTTATTGGTTGGGTTGTTAAAAAAAAAATAAATGAACAAAACTACCCAAGGACTCATGAGAATCATCTCAAGACTAATGAATTTAAGTTTCAAGACTAGAGCCAAACTTTCAGCAATTCTTCCATGTGAACAGCTCCTTGATTTCAAGCAGATTTTCTCTAATTTATGTATTCACACAAAAAATATTCAATCATTCAATATAAGCATGTTTTCAGTGGAAATCACACAGTTTTAAAGGCCAAATGGTTTTCAAAAAATGTATTCAGTTCAAAATATGGGGGATTTTTTTCCACTTTCTAATTTGTTTTAATTGTTTTTGGTGAAACATTCTTCTAAGTGGTATAGACCTGGTCTGTCCATTTGCTGTACAGCGGTAACTCATGGTTGCTGTGATGCTAAAAACTGTGACACTAAAGTGTCTAATTCAGTAATGGCTACCCACGGTGGACCGTGTTTGGTGGAGCTTCCCAATTAAAACAAGTTTGGAAGCCGGAGTGGCATCCACTTCCATAATAGCTTGCCTCTGGAAGCCCTATGAACTTGGAGAAATGATGTAAGTTATACATGTGTTCAAGTCTTGTGTTCATAGGGTCTATGAATTGTTTACAACTCGACAGGACTCAACAACAACAGAAATTTTTTTTTTAATTTTTATTCCAAGAATGCTTTTATACAGGATATTTACTTAATAGTTCAGTATATACATTTTTGCAAATGTATTGTGTGAATCAAAAAATAAATTATTTCAAATCTTGAGAAGTATGTGTGTGTATAAATTGATGTTGCTCTTGTTGTTATGTGCCGTCGAGTCACTTGTGACTCATAGCGACCCTATGTACAACAGCCCTAAACCCTGCTCTATCCTGTGCCAATAGCACTGCCGGACACACCCATCCTGATTACGCAAGTCACTGAATCAATCCACCTCATAGAGTGTCTTTCCCTCCTGCGCTGTTCCTCCACCCTCCCAAGCATGATGTCCACTTCCAAGGACCTGTCCCTCCTTACAACATGTCCAAAGTATGTCAGACGAAGCCCCGGAATCCTTGCCTCCAAGGAGTAGCCTGGTTTAAACCTGTCCAGAATGAATCTGTTTGTTTTCTTGGCTGTCCATGGAACATTCAATACTCTTCTCCAGCACCACAGCTCAAAGGTGTAAATTCTCCTTCTATCCTCCCTAGTCATTGTCCAACTCTCTGATGCATAACAAGTGATAGCAAAGACCATGCCTGTATCAGACGCACTTTAGTCTCCAGAGACACACCATGGCTCTTGAGCACTTTAGAGAGGTACCTAACAGCAGACTGTCCCATCACAATACGCTTTTTTTAAATTTCCTGGCTGCTGGTGCCAAGAGTGTTGACTGTGGAGCCGAGCAAACTGAAGCTGTGAACAATCTCAATCTCTTCGCCATCCATCCTGACGCTGCCAATTGGTTCAGTGGTGAGAATCTTTGTCTTCTTGACATTGAGCCTCAGTCCATATTTAAGGCTGCAGTCCTTGACCCTCTGCAGTAAGTGCATGAGGTCCTCCTCAGTTTCAGCGAGCAGGGTTGTGTCATCTGCATAACACAGATTATTGATGGATCTTCCACCAATCCTAACGCCAGGCTTCTCCTCATAGAGCCCCGCCTCTCGGATAATCTGCTGAACAGAGTAAGGGAACACAGCAAGGTTTAAAATCAGGAAAAGACGTGAATTAGGATTGTATCCTTCCTCTGTACCTGTGTATCTGAGCAAATCATTCAAGAAGATGGACAATAAGAAGAAGAATGTAGCATCAGGATTGGTGGAAGATAAACCAAAAATCTAAATTATGTAGAAGACACAATCTTGTTTGCAGAAAATGAGAACTTCAAGCAATTACTGAAGATCAAAGATTATAGTCTTAAATACAAATTACATTTCAGCATTAAGGAAATAAAAATTCTCACCACCGAACCAATAGACAACATCATTACAGATGAAGAAAAGATTAATTTGTCAACAATTTCATTTCACTTGGATCAAATGTCACCACCCATGATAGAAGTAGTCCAGAAACCAAAAGAAGTGTTGTCTTGGGGCAATCTGTTCTCCAGGACCTTTAAAGAGCAAAAGAATAAGGATATCAACTTAAAGATTAAAGCAAGCCTAATCTAAGCCAGTGCATTTTCAATTGCTTCCTATGCATCTGAAAATTGGATGACTAACGACAATAGGAAAAAAAACAAAAACAAAAGTAAAGCAAAACCAAAAACCAATGCCTTTGAATTGTGATGTTGGAGAATAGTATTGAATATCCCATGGACTTGCAAAAGAACAAATAAACTTGCTTTACAGGAAGTGTTGACAGGTACTCTTTGGGGCAAGGATATTAAAACCTTGTCTCACCTAATTTGAGCGTGACAAATATTTAGGAGGGACTAGTTCTTGGAAAAAGCCATAATATTCACTGATCCTCTACATGGGAAAGGTTCAGGGTCATTGAAAGAGAGGTAGATCCTCAAAGAGATGTATTGACACAGTGAGTGTTAACAATGGACTTGAGTGTATCAGCAATAATGTGAATGCCACAGATAACAATTCTAATCTATTGCTCATGAGTGGTAGTTTACTCACTAATACCTAACAACAATAATAATCTAGTATTTTAAGTGAGTGTCTTGTGATATCTAACAACAATAGCATATTTTATTCTTAGTGTTTGTCTTGTGTACAATATCATTTTGTGATGTGTTTTTGTTATGTATTCAGACTGACATTTATTTTCTTTTAATTATAGTCCTGTTATGGTCAAGTTAACTATTAATGAAGTCCTGTTCAAACTAAGTTACATATTATTTGTGGCCTAGCAATAGGAAACTTCAAATCTGAAGACCCACAGAATTAATTCACCAGCAGCTCAGTGAGAGAAGAATGGGCAATCCTCCTGTGAGGTTGACTTCCTCTGAAATCCTCCTAGAGGGTCAGATATGAGTTGGTTCTGACTCAATGGCACACAGCAAGAAAAATATTATTCATTTTTTTAGGTTGATTATTTTAAATTCTTTTAAATCTTCTTTCTCTTCCATTAACTAAATTCCTACATGGCCATAGAACATGGAAAAACTGACCTTAGCCCAGTGGCCTTTTCTTCAGCTTTATTACTTACACAATAGATAGAATAGAGATGATGAACTTCAATTTCTAATTAATTCCTCAGCCCAGGGTGAGTTGACAAAGATATACCATGCCTATATAGCCTCTACATGCATCACAGATGAAGAACCGGGATTTCTCCATTCCTTAGACTAGAAGAGGCTATTATTATTAGATGCTGTTGAGTCAACTACAACTCATAGTGACCCTATGAACAGCTAATCAGAAATCTGCTTGGTCCTATGCCATCCTCATAATTTCTTGGACACTAGAGCCCATTGTTAAAGTCACAATGTCAATCCACCTCATTGGTGTCTTCCTCTCCTTCACTGGCCACGATCTTTCCAAGCATGGTGTCCCTTTCCAAGTAATACCCTCATCTAGCTACATGTCCACAGTATGAAAGATGAAGCTTCATCATACTTGCCTCCAAAGAGCATTCTGGCTCATTCTGGCTCTCCAAAGAGCACCCTTTTCAGGACATTTGTTCTTTTGACAGTCCATGAGATACTCAGTACCATAACTCAAAGATATCAATTCTTCTCTTATCATATTTATTAATTGTCCAGCTCTTATATGTGGGAGGTGACTGAGAAGATTGTGGCCTAAATTAGAGACACCTTAGTGTTCAAAGTGACAGACATAATTGCTTTTCAGTATTTTGGAGAGGTCTCTGATAGCCGACTTGCTCTAGTGAAGAAAAAAAGCAAAAGGGAGGAAGAGAGCCTTGCCAAGGATGTCTGATGGCCTTGTGATCAAACTTAATGGTGTCATAGACAGAACATAGTCTCTTCCGGGATCTGACCAGAATGCCATTATATGACAGAACTCACTTCTAAGGCATTAGGGGATCTTACAACTAATGATTCTAAAAGAAATGGTTTCTTTTCCCTAAAATAATTTCTTCCAGTACAGTTTCAGTCATACAAGTAGTGGACCGTACTTTACTGTTCCGCATTAGTTGTATTATACTTTTCATTTGCAACATTTTAGTTCACCAATTAGTGTTTTGTGTCACAAAATCTACCTCACCTTATAGCAACCTTATAGGACAAAACTTCTGTATAGAGTTTTCAAGGTTATAATCTTTGCAGACACAGATATCCAGATCTTTTCTCGTGGAGCAACTAGATGAATTCAAAACCAATCTATTGATGAGCATTCAGCCATGGCTCCCTCAGGATTACTCATATTATGATACACATATTTTACTTTTCTCTAGAATATTATTTTTCTTCTAACTGAAGGGCATGTATTAACAGTTCCTTTACAAAAACTCTTTTGGAAATGAATTGTACTAGATTTGCTTCTTTTGTAAATAATATCTTTATTTCTTCGTCTTTATATACCAGATGGTACTTTTCTGTATAATCTATTTTCCTAGACAATTTACCCATGAAATATGATTCATTCTCCCAGTTTCTCATTATTTACATCTTAACATTGATGTGGTACTTTTGTTACCACATTTATGCACTATTATTTATACATTATTATTAACTACAGTTCTTTGTTTACATTAGGATTCCTGTCTTTGTGTTGTACAGTTTTAGAGATGATTTCACCTATCCACCACTGCAATACCATGTACAATAATTTTATTTCACAGTAACTCTTTGTTCTTCAATCACTGATCCCTCCTGAACCAGTGAAATAAAAATATTTTTGGTATCTCTGGAAATCATGCAGTATTTAGGTATGTAATAATAGATAACTGCTAATTTTATTTACAATTTCCTACTGAAAATTGTTTTACATCATTTCCTTATTTGACATCTGTGTGTGATTTTGCTTATATTGATTCAAGATTATTTTCTTAATATTAAGAATTCTTTGTATAATTTGGATTCAAATTATTTACTACATGTTTTGTTTTCTTTCACCTTGCACATATGTTACCACCCTGCTAAAAACATCTTTCACAGAACATTGGAGGGTGTTTTTTTATTATTTTAATGAATTTCAATTTTTTTATGGATTTGTATTTTTAAAGTTGCATGCAAAAACTCATATTCTAAAGTCAGATAGAATTTCTACTAGATTTAACCTTTAATAACTTGCAGAATTGCATATTTTATATTTAGGTGTCTGGTCCACTTTGAGTTACTTTTTGCCTAATTCTAAAGTTTGCGTGTAATTCTTTGTTTTCTTTTTCACAGGTGGATGATGTATAGTTGGGCCATTTGTTGGCCAGACTGTCCTTTTGACTTCAAAACACTTTTGATCTCTTGTCAAAGGTCAATTGACTATTTTTGTATGAGCCTATTTCTGGACTGTCTATTCTGTTTCCTTAAATTATTTGTCTGTTTCTCAACCAGTACCACAGTGTCTTCTTTACTGTAGTTTTACAGTGAATTATCAAGACAAGTAGTGTTCATGGTCCAGTTTTGTTCTTCTTTAATATTGTGTTGGTTGTTCTGAGTATTTTGCTTTTACACATAATGTTTTGAATAAGTTTGCAAATATCAATAAAACAACATTAGATTTTTAAGTGAAATTGCATTGAATCTATAGAACATGTTAATAATATTGAACACTTGCATTGAAAAACATGGAATATGCTTTCATTTATTTATTTAGATGTTTTTATTTCATTCACTAGGTTTTGTCATTTCTGTATGAAAATCATATCTTTTGATGGCTTTTCTCCTATGTCTTCTCATGATACTAAGATAAATGCTGTTGTTAATTTTAAGTTCTAGTTGTTCATTGAGAAAAAATAGTAAACTAATAAACTATATAAGCTTGTATCCTGCAACATTACAATAATGAAATATTAGTTCTATATTTATTGTCGATTCTTTGGAATTATCTACATAAACAGTAAAAAATAGACAATTTTAGTTCTTTCTTAGCAATCCATATATTTCTATATATCATTGATTTATTTTTCTTGAATTAGTATAGTTAGTTAAGAATTCCAATATAATGTTCACTAGTTCAATGGGAGAAAGGTTAACAATCTCCGCCTCAAAAGAGGGCCAGTTGTGTGTTCCAATGCAATGGTGATGAGTTTTATAATCAATTTGTCTTTTTTTTAGTTTCCTTTAACATCTTCTTACCTTTGTTAACAAGATATTATTTTGAGAGCATTATAGATTCATAAAATGTTATAAGAGCAGTACACTGATGGTCTGTTTTGTGTGAACTTTTGCCAAGTTTCCCTCAATTTTTACCTTTCATGTAATTAGAGTAAAAAAGGAGATTCACAATGATGCAATATGTGAATATAGTTCAGTGGTATTTTGCACCTGCTGTTGCTACCAGAATCAAGATACAAAACTATTATATCATCAGAAATATCTCCCTTGGGCTAAGTTCTTGTTCTACTCACCCTCCCATCTACCCACAGTTCCTAATCTCAAAGAACCATTATGTTTTCTATCTGTATATTTTTTCATTTCAAGATAGGTATTTAAGTGAGCACATATAAAACAGAATTTTTTAATGATCAGCATTTTTCAATTAGAAAGACCTAACTCAAGGCCTATGATAAGGTACTGTGTGTATCAATTTTTTGTTCCTTTTATAATTCAATAATATTTGATGGAGGCCCTTAAATGGTGCAAATGCTTAAGACTGGTGATTATTAAAATTACTAATTCAAGGTTGATAGTTCATACTTTATTACATCACAGAAGAAAGACTTGTGATTATACCATAAAAATTGAAACAAAGAAAACTCTATGGAGTTGGAATCAAGTTGATGATGATTACAGTTTGTTTGTGCTCTTTGTTCAAAGGCTTGTTTTTTTCTGTAGATTGGCTGCACGTAGAAGAAGTGTCTCTTTATAACTGTTCCACACGTGTAATTTCACTGATAATGTGTGCATATAAGGCAAAATGAGGGAGGGAAGTGTCTTTTTTTGGGCGGGGGGGAGCGGGCAGGCAGTAGTGAAAGGCCCTTCTCGCCGTAGCCTGGCTGAAGTTGAACAATTTCTACCTAAAGTTGTTCCATTCTCTTGGAATGAAAAATTACCCACTTTTCTGTCCTTTTCCTGGTTGATGACTAAGAAAAGAACAGCATTCTTGGCATCTTTTCTGTCTGGACCTGTTGATATTTTCAGGGTCTCATCTTCTCTAGCATCATTCACATTCATTCAGTGCCTTCAAGTTGAAATCAACATATAACTACCCTCCATTAAGTTTCCACGGTTGCAAAGGACATGGGAGAATATTGATCATCTTTCTCCTGATGAATTAAACCCTCCGCAGAAGAATGAACTTTGGTTAGCAATGTAATGCCCAATAGATTGGGTCACTAGAATACAATTTAGCATACAATCTAGCATAAATAATACAAGTATTAATTCCAGCTATTTTTAATAAATGTAGTTCCTTCAGTCCTAAAGTTCTTATCCTGTCTTCCTCTTTCTGTCTTCTATATATTTCAAGTAATGAATGTCTAGATTTCTAGCTATATTTTGTGTGTTGAAAATGGAAACACGTATACTGAGTTTGTCTGTATATTTCTCTTGGCTATTTAAGCATAAAATTATATTCCTTGAAATTTTGCATTCCTGATATATATAGAAGATTATTCTTCAATGACAGTTGAAGGTAATTCTGAGAAAAAGGCTACTTCATTAAAACAAAACAGTGGTAAATAAATCATGTAAGAAATGTTGCTGATCTATATGTTTTGTTGCAATATGCTGACTTTCAGTAAACAAAGTTATTTCATGCAGCTGCCATTATGACAGTGTTCCTTGCACCTGGTCCTTGGAATGCCCAGTTCTCACATTTCAAGACTTGAACAGGAAGCTTGCACGAAGCAGGGCAGCAGGGAACTAACCCACAGAGAGCAGATTCTTTCCAGAAGGCAAAAAAAAAGGAAGTGAGTGTCTGAACTCTCCAGTCTGGTTCTTTTCAACCAGAACAAAAAATCAAAACAACATTTGATTTCCCACATTAATTTTGAGAATGGCTATATGTACAATTTCATTTCAATATGTAGGGGTTTTTTTTCTCAATTGGTAATATAAATATAGAAGAAAAAAGAGTTCTCTATGTCTGCCAGTGTACATGTAATACAAGTTATGGTCTTTGGAAGTTAGACAATGGATAAAGGTGACAGAATTGACAGACACTTGTAAATTTTGCTGATGGAGAAGAGAATTGATTATACCATGGGCTGCTGTACACAGACAAGTCTGAATTGGAGGAAGTGCAATGAGTGTTTGCTTTAAGGCAAGGAGGATAGAACTTCATTTCATATTTGGGCATGTTACCAGGATTGTTCAGCCCCTAGAAAGAAGACATTATGCTGAGACAGTTAGAGGGCCAATGAAAGAGAAGAAGAATTTCAAGGAGATGGATTGGCACAGTGACTGTAAAACTGAACTTGAGCCTGTAATAGATCTGAGGCTAGAGTAAGATAGCACAAAGTCCAGATCTATTATTCATAGTGTTGCTATGAGTTATAGTCAATTCCATGTCCTACAACATCAACATTCCCCGTATCCTCGAGCGGTGCAATTCGTGAAGACTATACACTCATAATAAACAGTTTAGTGACTTGAGTCTACTAAAGTCATCTTGGAAGAAGATACCTGGTAACATACAGAACCAACCTTTAAAAGTCTCATGGACCTCAGTTTTAGTTTAACACACATGAGGTTGCCATGATTCTGAGTCATCTTGATGGAAAATGGTTTCTTTCTTACAGTTTCTTCTTCTTTTTTATGCTTCAGAGGAGATGGTTAATTAGTAAAAGAGACAAATATTTCTGAAAGGACTTTTTCAATAGATCTTGGAAAATTTCCAGAGAGGAAGGCCACAATAACAAAAACTTGGTTCTTATTTCCATTTTGTTACAATCACTGATCAAAGGAAATAGTTTAGTAGTTAAGTTTCAGATTAACTACCCTGCACTTCGTGTTGGCAAGATCTAAGCTCCTGAGCACTTGAAACCTGAAACTTTTGCATGAAGAATCCCAAGAATCTCCTGAGGCTGAGACAAGAAGTTAATTTCCTTAGATGCACCCAGTAACCTAACTTGCTGGGGGAGGTGTTGTCAAGTCATCTACTACTCAAGGCAACTCTGTGAACAACAAATCACAACTTATCCTATCCTGTACCATACTGTATGGAAATAAAAAACTAGGATGGAGTGCAATTTTTAAGGCAATGTGTTGGGCAAAAGCTAATGAGATTGAAACAGATCAGTAAAAAATGGAATTCTGGAAAAGGAAAAAAATATTTTATTGGGTTCGAAAAAATAAAAACCAGTGAAATATAAAGCAATTGAGTTTAAACTGGAAGAGGAACTTTGTTTTTTAAAAAAAATCTTGTTATTATTTATTTCAGAGTTTCATTCCTGTCATTTTCAATACTTAAGTGCATTTTTTAAGTAAAATTGTTCCACAATTTGAAAAATACTTAAGAGTCTGGTGTTTTACTGATTTTAGCTATGTAAGCAACTAGAGTATTATTAATTTTTTAAAGGGTTTCTTACAGAATTCCATAAGTCCCAGTATTTTTAAAACTCTCTCTATAATAGACTTTCCCATCGCAATACATTTTTTTATTTCCTCGCTACTGGAGCCAAGAGTGTTGACCATGGAGTCAAGCAGACTAAAGTTGTTAACAATCTCAATCTCTTC
>NW_006399823.1:9308633-9319585 GCF_000299155.1 Elephantulus edwardii | reverse complement strand
TAACAACAACAACAACAACTCTATAGTGGATAGCTAATATATTCTGATGGAACAAGATACATAAAGAAGTTAATTTTTAAATTGTTCTGAGAATTATGGATGGCCAACTAATTTAGTGTGCATTCAAAAATGAGAGAATCTGCAATTAATTTAATGGAATAATAAATACAGTGCACAGGTCACTCAAGCATAAACCTATGCTGCATCCTCAGATTATTAACACAAACTTCAGGAATAATATTCCTTAATCCACTGACATTTGCTTTGTTTTTAATAGTAAGAAGAAGAACCATTCAAACAGCATATATTTGAGACCTTAACTCGGGAACAACAACAACAAAAAAGAACAAGAAACACACACACACACACACACACAGAATATAATTGGGAATGTGCTAGATAAAGCTGTTTCAAAACAAATTTCAACGAAAATTTTCTCATACATTTAATTTCAACAGAACAAAAATCATGTTATTCTTTTGTGTGTCAAAATTTATTCATCAGTATTCTACTTAAATTACTGTAATATAGTCTTTAGTTTATAAAACAGCTACAATTTCTTAACACCCATTAATTAATTCTGACTCATAGTAACTCTCCAATGGATTCTAAGGAGAATATAAAAATTTAAATTGTGATATTGATGACGAGTATGAAATATCACATCGATTTCCAAAAAAATAAATCCATTTTGGAGGAAGTACACTCTGGGTACTTCTTAGAGACAAGAATAGCAAAATTCTTTCACATACTTAGGCCATGTTATTAAATGAACTGTCAGGAAAACAAATAGGTTTCTCCCAGAAAGAGTGAAACCAAATTGTTTCTTGGAGGCAAGAATTGTGAGACTCTGTTACTTATACTTTGGGCACATTGTCAGGAGAGGTCAATCCTTGAAGAAGGACATCATACTTAGAAAGGGAAAAAGCCAGCACAAGAGAGGAATCCCTGGGTGAGACTGATTGACACAGTGACATTTGGGTCAGGTGTGTCAAAGACAGTGAAGTTGGCTTAGGAAGGCAACTTTAAGATCTGTTGTTCATAAGGTCACTATGACTCATAGTTGACTCAGTGGCGTGTAACAACGATACAGCAGTCCTTGGGAGAAGCCGTCATTCTGGAAAAGGTATAAGAGAGTGAAAGAGAGGACAATCCCCAAAAGATGAATTTACTCAATGATAATAATAGTGAGCTCTAGACTATTGGTAATTGTAAGGGTGACCCAGGACAGGGAAAACTTCAGATCTGTTTTTATTTGCTCACCATGAATTAAAGTCGACTGAATGGCACCTAACACCATCAATAGCCCTGCATCATTCTCATGATTGTAATACACACCAGGTCTTTGATCCACAAGATTTTCATGGACTATGCACACCCATGTTTATTGTGGCTTTGTTTACAATAGCAAGGAGTTGGAAACAACCTAAATGCCCATCAACAAACGAATGGATAGAGAAGCTGTGGTATATTCACACAATGGACTACTATTCTGCATTGAAAAATGAGGTACTCATATAATATTATTCAAAATGAATGACCCTGGAGGACATTATGCTGAGTGAAGTATCTCAGTCACAAAAGGACAAATATTGCATGGTGCCACTGTTGTAAAGCAGTACTGACCTTGGGTGGGGAAAGACTGAGAAAGATGGGTTCAATAACGTATACTGCATTGAAACAGATGAGGGAGAAAACTGTTTAAAAGGGATATGTGATTAGGTATTTTTGTCATGACAGGAGTCTAAAGCAAAGGCTACATGGTGGAGTGGACCTGGGGGAGGGTTTGTAAAACAATGAAAGAATTTTTCTTTTGCTTTTCCAAGAGGGTAGTGTTCTGAGGAGGAGGGTTGGAAGGGGAGAAATGTGCAACAGTGAATGAATGGAAATCCAAAGTCTCTGTAAATTTTTACTGAAATTAATAATAAATTTAAATTTAAAAAAAATATTTTCATGGACTGACTTATAGAAGTACATGGTATGGTAGCTCTGTTGAAGTCAGTTTAGTATAACAACAAAACACAAGCATCCACTGACAGAAAGTGGCTGTGTTAAGAAGTGGAAACCAAACCCAGGCTTTTTGAATAAAAGATGTCTCTCAGGGGAAATTCTTTCAGTTACTTACCAGTCATTTCGACACCAAAACCTCACTGTTTGGAATTTATTTTGGCCAATAGCAACTTTAAATTGAGTTTCCAAAACTGTAAATCTTTACAGCAGGAACTCCCTATCTTTCTTTCTCTGTGATGAGAACAGCCAGTGTGTCTATTAACAGTTTAACACGTACCATTCTATAATATCAGTGCTGTTTATGACTTCCAAATACTTGCTTGCTTCCTTTTCTATCTTTTTGTTCCCTTCACTGACAGAGCTTTGCTTCCTATGAGTTCCTCCCTCATAAACTATTATAGTGTCAACTCTTGCTTCTGGTCTCCTTTGGGGAAACTGAAATTAAAATACTTTCTAAGATTACATAAAATATTGCCATTACAAAGAAATATACACTGTTATAACCTAATTTTTCTGTATTTCCTCCTTACTATGAATCATCAGGTTAATATGTAGTGATTCATGGCTCTCGCTCGTCCTGTGGTCTTATGTGGAAAAAGAGAGGATTATATGATGATTGTCTTTGTCAAATTACCTACCTACTGTGACCTGCCATCTTATTAACTAGCCTTGGGCAAGTCACTAGCTTTCTTGAATGTAACTTCCAGGTCTGTAAACCTGAGAGTAATGTCCATAATTACTTCCCAGAGATTCTGAAAAATAATAATAACAAACGTGAATCAAACCTATTCCCCTCACATTTATCCTGACTAAAGGAAACCCACGTGTTGTAAAATATGGTATAGTCAGAAGAGTATTACACTGCTAATTTAAATGTTGTGTCTCTGGTAGTTCAAATATGCAGTTGCACTGTGGGGGAAAGATTAACTCAATGGAGGGTCACTATGTGTCAGAACCGACTTGACGGAAATGAGTTGAGATTTTGTGCATGGAGTTCTTGACTGAACTCTTACAAGAGTAGATTACCAGGTTAAACTGACTTAAGTGCATAAAATCTGTACTACTCAGGTAGAGGTGCAATATCTTTTTAATGCAGAAAATGTAAACTGTTGTTGTTATATCCTCTTGAATAGTTAATCCTCCATTGGGTTTGAACATTGTGCCTTAGGGTTGGCAGCACAACTCCTTACCACTAAGCCACACACTACACCAAAAAATACCCTGATTTTAGAGTCAATCAGAGACAAAAGCAAATAAAACTTAAACCATACTTGTGCTTTGTCTCTTCCTATTAAGATATTGCTAATCTCTATTTCTTTGACAGGAAATACCTCCTATTATTTTGGGGGTGTTTCTAGCTTTATTCATCAACAATGATATCCATTTTTATATATTCTTTGGTGAATACAAAATACAGAAATTCAGTCTTTAGGAATGAATTTCAGACTTCCAATTCTCTAAAATATGAACCTGTTATCTGAGGTCCCCAGACTAATATTAAGCTGCGAAGAATTTGGTGAAATTAATTCATCTGTTGTAAATGTCACAAATTCTCCTCAGTTTCTGTCTGAAGTTTTCATTTATGAAAGATTCAGCAGAAACTAAAGAACATTGAAAAACAAAGGGTCACTTTAATGATCCTCTCAAATACAAATGCTAAATGAACACTTGTATTATTTCAGGCCACAGCAATGATCTTCAACGATTTAATTTCCTCCTATCAACCTTTGTTTTAATGAGGAGGCAAAAGGAACCACAGGGAAGAAAGTGGTAAGTCACACTAGGTTGCAATTTATTTATTTGGTCTATTATCATGCATATTTAATATAGCCCATGCTTGACTTTTGAGGCTTTTCCTCTCTACTAGTAAAGAGCTCAGCATTCACCTTTTCATTGACATCTACGGAATATATTTACATTCATGAGTTTTGCAGAATCTTTTTTTCTGGGTAGTATGAGAATACATTTGAATTGTTGAAGTGTAAGTGGCAGCTGCTGCGGTAGATGATGCATTGATTCCACTGTGTTTTTCTAGAAAGAAGAGTGTCTCTATCAGACAATGCATTCTACTTCTCCTCAAGGACAAAACTATTTATAATCTCAAGCAAAGCATCTGCGTACACAAAGCAAAAATATATTACTCAGTAAACATTAGCTTCTTCTTGAAACACATTCAAATATTCTCCTACCTAAGAACGCATGACTGTCCAGTTGTTTCCATCTTACAACAATCCTCCATTTTGTTGGTGCTATGAGCTGTCAAGTCAAGTAGATTACAACTCCTAGAGACCCTATGAACAAATACTCTGAATCTGGCCCGAATCTGGCCCTATCCTGGGTCAACTTCACCAGTGCCAACACACCTGACCCCATTGCCTGTTACTGTCCATCCATTTCATCCACAGTCATCCTTTCTTTCATTGACCTGCTGTCTTACTTGCCTCTCCTGAAAACGTGCCCAAAGTATGTGAGATGGAACTTCTAAAACTGTTCCTCCAAAAAGCAGCCTAGTTTCACCCTCTCTAGAACAAAACAGTTAGCTCCCTTGGCAGTCCAAGAGTCTTGTTCGATACTCATCTCTAGCACCACAACTCAAAAGGATTGATTTTCTTATGTCAACCTTACTATCTGTCTAATTCTAAGACACATATCAAGCAATTGAGAAGACTATGGTTTAGATCAGGTATTGTTCGTCTTTAGACTTACATCTTTGCTCTTAAGCAATCTGGAACAGTCCTTGACAGCAGATTTTCCTAGTGCAACACATCCTTTGATTTCCTGACCTCTGGTGCCAGGAGTGCTAATTATGGATCTGAGCAAGATAAAATTGTTAACAGCTTTAATATTTTCTCCCTTTATCATAATGCTACCTATTGGTCCAGTGGTGAGGATTTGTCACATGAATGAGTAGGACTATACTAATAATGAAAATTAAGAAAATAGTATCTTTTGAATGAGAACATGAAAATAGGGTGTGCAGAATGCTAATGAGAGGATTGGTCAGCTTTGCCATACGCCAGGCTTAAATGGAACATGCACAGAGGCAAAAAATAGGAATTATACTATTATTAAAAAAAATAAAGAAGTGGAAATTATAAGGCATGCCCATTTGGACCAGAGATCACTGTGAAACACAAGCTAAGATATGGATTAGAGTAGTAAGAGTTGCAGCAGAAGAAACAGCAGCGATACAGGAGGTAGTAAACAAGGGGCCCATGAAGTCAGAACCGAAGGCCTTAAAATTTAAGAGAGGAATGTGGTGGAGTGAGAGATTTGAGAGGAAGAGGAAACATAATTGTCAGAGCCAAAATAGCTGTGAGAAAGAGTAGCAAACTGTGTAGTAAATAAGTAAGAACCCTGAGAGGGATGGTTGAAGTTAGAATTGATAGAGGTAGGTGCATGAGTATGAAGACATTTCTGACTCATAGGAATCAAGTATTGTGCTACTGGTGCTGCTGTAGATGAGGACACTTGTCCCTTTTGAAGTTCAAAGGTGCAGCTGCCTCCGCACTGCCCACATTGTTTTTACACCATGTTATTCCATAGAATAACCAAATAAAACCAACTGTTTTTGGGTTAATTCCTAATTCATACGTTCCATGTGTGTCAGAGTAGGACTTCATTTTTTTATATTTTCAATGACTAATTTTTTGTAAGTAGATTACCAGATTTTTTTTCCCAAAGTGTCTCTGGATGGACTTTACCAGTCTGGTGTTACACCATTCGGGGATTCTACTATACAGAAGAGTTCTAAATGTATTCTAACTTAGCTTTCTGGTATTTTTCTTAAGAGGACTACATTATGGTAATGTAAGAATTAGAATGACAAATTAGATTTGAGGTTCAGATTCAACATGTGACCTCTCTCTGGCATCTGGCTTAATGTGAGGTTTATATGAGTTTAAAATGATATAGCGCTAACACATTTATTTTTTTCAATGAGTTTTCTCATGTATATGTAAAACTTGCATTTATAGATATTGTCTTATAAAGGTAAATGTTCTTGCCATAGTGTTATATCTTTGTCATTATATTCATAACTACTTTCACCAACATTAAGAAAAATTACATTTGGAATTGTCATTTTTAAAAATAATAATTTTAAAGACCAAATAACATGGATGTCTTACATAAAGTTTTTGCATGGTTTACACAAAATAGACTAGTATATATTTAAAGATTTTTAACAAGTTGTTTTAAATTATATTTAATAATCAGTATTTTAAAATATGTACATATGCATTGAGGCACTTCATTTTCTTTCATTCATTCAAATACCATATTAACAGTGTAATTCACACTGCATTTGACAGCTACAAATAAATTGCTCTGGAAATATAAAACCTTTGTCTAATATTTCTCACCATATGTTTCTGGCAAATAAATAATGGATGTTAAAAAGAAATGTTATTTCTGCTATCCTTTCAAAAGTACAAAGACCTCATGTCCTTCTTGACTTTGTTCTTAATTCTTTGCATCACAGATCAAGTCACTTACATTTGAAGGAATCCAATATTAATATTTCCTTTTCATCTTCCAATGGTTATAAAGCAGATCAAACACTTTTCCCACATCTGCAACTTACATGTAGATATTCTATGTCCTCTAAAAAGGTATTTCTAAGAATCTAATGCCTCAAAAATTATCCAAAAGAATGTCAAACAACAGCTTCTGCTAAATCACCTGGCTAATCAATCAACTGATGACATCACTCCAAGTTGATGAAAAGATGTGTAGAAATATGATCCTTGATGTTTAAAAGTCTGCAGAGTGGGAAATAGTACATCTCCCTCCTCCTCTCTGCTCTAATAAATTTCTTAAAAGTATAACATCCGTTAACTATCAAAAATTTAGGCAAAAATTAAAAACATAACAGGTTTGTCATTAACCAAAAATTATATGTCCAGTCATAGACACATGATACTTCAGATAATCAAAGGTTGTATTGTTAGGCAGTTAAATTTCCTAGACCCTTTATGTCAGAATCTCACTTACTTCTTTCTAAATTTGCTCACATTTACATAGACTAACTCCTAAATTGTGTACCCGGGCTGAAAAACCAAACCATTACTTTTTATGAGATTCAGTTATACTGATAAAAGATGAAAAAGAAACAAATTTATTTGTTTTATATAAACAAGCACAGTTACATTGAGAAGGATTTTATTCAACTAAAAAATGTTTACCTGAGTATCGTATTGGAAAGAGTGAAGGCAGCATAATTTGCTCTGTTTCTTTCTTAGACCTGACTCCATGTTTTTCAGCCCCTTCCTCACAGCTTTCTTTGTTAGCAGTTACTGGTTGTTTGTTTTGTTGGTTTTCTTGTTTGTTTGTTTTGTTTTTTCACATTTGGTAGTAATAATCTTTCTAGGATTGACAAGATTTAAGTAATTTCAAATTGTTTTCAAAGCCCCCTTTCAATTCCTCTTTTAAATTGCAGTATATGAAGCATGTAAAACACTTGTTTCAATGAGAACATGACTCTTGCATTTAGTATTTACACAATATAAAATAAATCATGTCAGAATTAATAAGGTCTAATTCTATTAATGTCAGAAAAGATTAACATAGGTTCCTTCTTCCAAGCAGACTTCCCCGATACTCTTTGAATTATTCTTGACAGTGTGAAAATTAGAGTAAGCCTACAAATAAAATTGGCCAGCAAATAGATTGAAGTAATAAATTAAGACCTTGTGTAAATAAAGGTGTATCTGGTAGAAGAGCAGAATTTATTTGAAATACCTTAGTAGATTCACCATCAGTCATATACTTATTAGTGTGATCACCTGATGATGCTAGTTACACTTTGAATTAAGCTGCCTTATTTCATGTATTTTGTAGTAAATGGAAGTGTTATGCATGTGAGTAAAAAAGTTTATCATTAAGAAAAACTGTACCAAAGTGAATTAGTATAATTTAATTACACAGTAAAAAAGAATGGGCTTTCAGATTCATTCACTTCATCAGAGGCAGCCACAATACATGTTTTAACCTCACAAATTTTATACAGTCATTGAAAAAATACTGGTGGCTGATTTAACTTGAATGATTAGTTTGATTTCTTCACCTGCTTTCTTTGTTTCTTTCAACAGATCAGGACTCATGGTGGCCTGTTTTCTAGAAGAGGGAAAAGGAAGATGTCTGTCTTATTTAACCTCTTAGTGAACTTTTTCTTTCTATCCATGTGAAATATTTTAATAATAATAAAATATGTTGCTATTTTAAAATATGATTAGAATTCCAAGTGATAATAATAAGGTAACTTAGTATTTTATTAAGCAAAAACATACATCAAGTTGGAAGGGCTGAAAAGAAAAGTAAAATGATCTGAAATAATATGAAATAATGGAAGTAAAATACAGAAACCATGACACCATGTGTTTAATAGACAAAGCCTTGACAAAGGATATTATGATGATGGATAATATATATTACTTTCATCTCGGTGCATATGGTTTAAATTTACATTCTCTCTAGCAATTGTACAAAATTTATTTTAATCCAATGGCTCCAACTAAGTCAAAACAAGAAGAAAAGAGTGATTTGATAATAACATAAAAATGCCATGCATTTCTTTTTTTCCTAAAAAGCATACTTTGAAAACACTGGATTAGTGTTTGCCTTTAGAAAAGAATAAAATAAGAGATGTAGGTAATAATTCAAAAGTGTGTGATAATGTTGCCTGTACCTTATTGTAGACTCATGATGTGTCTATCATATGAATTAGCTGAATAACAACTAATGTGACCTCTGTATCACTGGAAACATACTGAAAATCAAAGATTGTATGCAAGGAGTGCTAACTTAGCTTTATTTAACTCTTGTTGTTGTTTGTTGTTATGTGTCGTCAAATCACCTGCAACTCATAGCAACCCTATGTACAACAGCTCTAAACCCTGCTCTATCCCTTACCAATCTCACTGTTTCTGACACACCTATCCTCATTACCCCAATGACGGAATCAATTCATCTCGAGAGTCTTCTCCTTCTCTGTTCCTCCATCCTCCCAAGCATGATGTCCTTCTCCAAGGATTGATCCCGGCTTGCAACATGCCCAAAGTATGTCTGATGAAGCTTCAGAATCCTTGCCTCCAAGGAGCAACATGGCTTCACCCTCTTCAGGATAAATTTGTTTTTCTCCCAGCAGTCCATGGTTTATTCAATATTCTTCTCTAGCACTACAGCGCAAGGGCATCAACTCTCCTTCTATCATTCCTATCCATTGTCCAGCTCTCTGATGCATAGCAAGTAATTGCAAAGACCATGGCCAGATCAGGAGCACCTTAGTCTCCAGACTGACATTGTTACTCTTCAGAACTTTGAGAGGTCTCTGACAGTAGACTTTCCCAATGCAGTTAGTCTTTTAATTTTCTGGCTGCTGGTACCAAGAGTGTTGATGGTAGAGCCAAAGCAAACTGAAACTGTCAACAATCTAAATCTCTTCACCATCTATCATGATGCTGCCAATTGGCCTAGCGGTGAGAATCTATGTTTTCTTGATGTTGAGCTTCAACCTATATTGAAGACTGCAGTCCTTGACCTTCTGCAGCAAGTGCTTCAGGTTCTCCTCAGTTTCAGCAAGCAGGGTTATGTCATCTGCATAATGCAGATTGTTGACAAGTCAACCTCCAATCCTGATGCCACACTTCTCCTCATAGAGCCCAGCCTCCCAGATAATCGGTTCTGCATATAGATTGAAAAGATATGCAGACAGGACACATCCTTGGCACACACTTTTTCCAAATTTAAACCATGCAGTGTTTCCTTGTCCCATTCAGATGACTGCCTCCTGATCCAAGTTTAATTTTGCAAAAGCACAATCAAGTATTCTGGGTTTCCCATCCTCAGAGTCAGCCACCGTTTGTTGTGATCCACACAGTCAAATGCCATTGCATAGTCAATGAAACACAGATAAAAATTTCTTTAGTATTCTCTGCTTTCAGCCAAGAGTCATCTGATCTTAGCTATAATATCTGTAGTGCCATCATCTCTTCTAAATCTAGCCTCCACTTCAGGGAGTTCTCTGCTGATGTGTTGTTCCAGTTGTTTTTGGAAAATCTTCAGCAGAATATGCTTTCATATGATATCAAAGACACTGTTCGATAATTTCCACACTCTGTAAGATCACTTTTCTTTGGAATGAGACTAAATATAGATCTCTTCCAGTCAGTTTGCCAGTGGTTGTCCTCCAGATTTCTTGGCACAACTTGGCACTATGGAAGTATAGACTACTCTGATTTCATTGTAATTGTATATGTATCCGAATAAAAACATGTCATAGGATCTTCGAAATCACTATACGTTTATATTTTTTATAGTGAGGTGCCTCTCAGAGGACTTTAACTTCCAATTGTTCACTTAGCTGCTGGAGTGTTAACATTTACACCTCATATTAGGGCTGTTGTGTGCCACAGTTGAGTTATGAGTCAGAACAGACACGTAGCTGTATCTCCAGTGATTTTCAGAGGCTATAAATAACACAGGAAAGTGCCCACCTTTCTGCTTCAGAGAAGCTCCTGGATTCAAACCACCTGCTGTAAATTGGCAGCGCTAGGCCAACAGGGAGTTCCCAGAGCATCTTAGAGTGTGTAGGTGTTGAATGCCTTTGAAATGAGCACAACTCATAGCGACCTATGAACAAAAGGCTTGAAGCCTCTCTACAACTATCAAAGTTCATAGAGTTTCCGGAGGCATGTTGTTTAGGAAGTGGATGCCACTCCTGCTTCTAAAGCCTTCTAGAGAGAGACCTTGCAATTCTACACATTATAGAGAAGGTGATTGTTTACCTTTCTCCTGGGGAATGCCGGTGCAAAGTGACCCCCAAAATGGCCCCAGTATTTATGGGACCCATCCACTGAAGAGATACAAAATTCTTGCCTGGTTGTATCTTGGCCATGTGGGTATTTAAATAGATAGATAGATAGGTAGATAGATAGATAGAT
>NW_006399823.1:9295330-9306658 GCF_000299155.1 Elephantulus edwardii | reverse complement strand
TTTTCAGAAGCAGTAAATTGCATTGGAAGATATTACTCATCCTTTTCCTTTGGGTTGGCAGTGCAATTCCTTAGCACTAAGGAGATCTAATGGCGTGGTCTGTAGACAGTCATGCTGGTAGCCCAAAGACAACACCACTCTGGCAGTTCAAATCCATCAGCCAGTTTGTGGAAAAAAGAGTGGTAGGTTTTCCCCATGTGTCTTACAGCTTCAGAAATGCACTAGAGAGTCAGCTAGGGGTCAGTTCCAACTAGATAACAATGACTGTTTATTATAATAATGGAACTAAGGTCCTTCAATTTAGATTTTTAGATGCACAGAGATCTGGTGGCCTACTGGTAAGAAGTTGTACTGCAATCCCTGTTAAATAGAAAAAAGTCGAGAGCAAGAGAAAGAAAGAAGCTTGTCCCAAGGAGTGAACAGGCCATTATTGCATGGTCTGAGAGAGGTGCCAGGTGACTGCTCTCAGAGGGAGGACCAGAATGCTACACAGGTAGACAAAGACAACTTCCTTTACTAGGACTTTCAGAGACACTCAGAGAAGGTGTTAGTTTGCTCTGGAATTTGGAGGTAGATGTCCTGTCAGTGTGAGAACAGGCCCAAGGTCTTATCAGGATATGTAAATTATTAGGATTTTCCTTCCTTTTTTCTTTTTTTTTTAAACAAACAAACCAACCAACAAACAACAACCAAACTAACTCACACTCTTAGTTGAACTGCAATAATGTCACCTGCCTAAAAACAGCAAAGTAAAACTTGAAAGACCAAACTAATACCCAGGCACATTTGCCCGTTTTGGTTTTTTCCAGATAGTCAGGCCTGGGAGTTAGGCCTGTGGATAACTGTGACATTCTTTCTTCAATCCCAAAGACACGTGGTCCAATTGCATGCCATGCTCCTCAAGAAAAGGATAGACAATACCCTCACATGTGTTTTTCTGCCTCTGGAAACCCACAAGAGCATATCTGTGAATCTGTTCAAGATACACAGTAACAACAGACGCATAGTGGTTCCATGCCCATTCCTAGGTTAGTAAGATTTAGTAATGATCACCTTCCATTGCTTGGTTTAAGCCTGAGTTTATAAGCCAATCCATACACATTTGTGGGTCTAGAGAAACCTTGGCGCCAGTATAAGGGCTCTTTTTCTGCTTTCAGCTCTTGGGCAGTGAGGGGCTGTGCTATTCTTACTGCATCTGGCCCTTTCTGAAAGATATTTTCGGTCCTGTGCCTCTATGTCCTGTTTCTCCTACTAGACAAAGGCCTTCAAATACTTTGTGTACAATAGGGAACACTTTGATCAGACCAGCAGATTTAGCACCAGAGGCTGTGCAGTCACATTGGTCACATTGGAAGATACAAAAAGAGAAGGAAAAGCTACAAGCAGAAACAAGCATTTGAATTTGGAATGCAAGAAGTATGAATGTAAGAAAATTGAACATTGTTAAGAAATGAAACACATAAATATTAACATATTAGGCCTTGGCCAAATAAGATGGATATGATCTACTACCCTGGAAATAAAAAAGTGAGGAAAAGCATGTCCACATTCGTACTTAAAAAGATTACTTATAACTCCAGTGGTAAAAGTACATGTGGTTGATAAGGTTTATTTTGTTTAATCAGAGTCTAAACCCTAAATTGTAGGTGAAGTCAACTTTCCTTGTAACATGTACTGTGCAATATAAAAGCAAAGGTAAAGCTAGCAAAGAAGACATGGAAAAGAAAGTTAGTAATAATTTAAATGTGCTGGAAGAGTGAACAGAGAATATTGATCGAAGGTAATTTGTAAATAAGAAAAGGACTTTGAACTACACTGAGGGTTTGAAGCCCATCAGTATCATATCTGAATTGCTCTGGGTCATTGTTACGGCCAAGTGTCAATTCATCTTGTTGACGGTCTTTCTCTCTTCTGCTGATCCTCTACTTTTCCAAGCATGATGTCCATTTCCAAGGACTGGCTTCTCCTTGCAATATGCCCAAAGTGGAACTGACCCACAGCTGACCCACCAACAAGTTTTCAGAGGCAATCAACTACATACAAGGATATTGCTCATCTTTCTCCCACTGAAAAGCTGGTATAGATATGAAACATGTATTTTTGATTTGTCAGTTCCAAGTCATCTGGACCTTTAATCAGTTCTCCAAGGCTGTAAATCACAACTGGAAGGGACTGTTTGTTTTTCATGGTTGAAGCCGCTGGTGAGTTCTGACCCCCAGGAGAGGGATTGTCTTTGAGTTACCAGTGCAAGTTGCTACAATTTAAACTACCACAATGGATGGGGGTGGTCTGGTCTAGTCTAGCTTATCACTACCAGATGTGGTGACTTAGTTTGTAGGAAAATGTGCTACTGACTCAAAGACCAACCCTCTCTGGTAGTTTGAAATCACAACTAGAGCTCTGTTAATTGTTTGATTCCCCCCCCCCACCCGTATGTCTCAACTAATGGGCCTATCTCATTGCTGAGAGTTTTTCCTATAATTTTTCATATATATTTGGGGTTTTTTTGTTTTTGTTTTTATTTTTTTTTTACTTATGCTCTACTGCTTTTCCTTCTCCACAAATAAATAAATACAGAAATTGAGAAGTTGAACAAATGAACAGCAACATAAAAATAGCTTGTGTTGGGGTTTTTTTTTCTTGAAAATTTATATGGCATTGCTTATGCATTTGCTTGCCCAGGGCTTTGAATTCAGGTTTTTTTGATCTATGGGCATGGCAAGTTTTCAGATTGTCGACTATTTTCCCCCAAACTCAAAATTATTGTATCATTCATGAACTATGCTACTTTTTTGAGCCAAATTTTATTCAAAATTCTATGTTGAGTATATTATGTACTAGCATTCACATCTCAGAGGATTCATCTTTCTGTATTTCTGCCAAAAATTTTCTTTAGCAATCACTCAGGTAAAGGTTTATGGTCCAAGAAAACACACCACAGATTAAAATTGATTTGTCTGTCATCCTCACAGGACTGCTGATCTGTTCTTATCACCAACCTACTTCTGATTTTAAGATTCTATGATTCTCAAAATAACAGAAAAGGTAGAAGAGATGTAACAGTAGAATTAAAAAAACAGATAAAATAAAATAAATTAGATAGTCTCAGACTGATAAAGTAGGCTTAAAAAAGAAAAATTAATCTGAGCCAAAAAAACATTAAGAACATAAGTATAATAAAGAAGGTAATATTTATTATTTATGACTAACAAAAATGAAGACAAATTAAATTAAGTAATTTTAAATGTCATATACATTGTCAGAAAATCCTACAAAAGAACTTAGAGATAATTTGCAAATAAATACACAATTTTATTTTCTTGCAAAGAGACATTGTGTATGGAAATGTGGAGAGTGAGAAAGAGAGGAAGACCTCCACTAGATGGATTGACTGCAGCAATGAGCTTCAGTGTGTCAAAGATGGTGAGGATGGCACAGGATAGGACAAGGTTCAGATCTATTTTTCATAAGGTCACTATCGGTTGCACATGATGGCACCTAACAAGAACAGCAACAACAATAACAACAATGTGATTTCATTATTATGAATTAGGTAGGGTGGCATCCACTTCCTAAACAACTTGCCTCTGGAAACTATAAACTCTAATAAATGTCGGTAGTTGTAGAGGGGCTACAGGCCTTTTGTTCATAGGGTGGCTATCAATTGTGCTCGACTCAAAAGCAACCAACAACAACAACAACATAACTAGAAAGATTGTGTCTGCCATATAGGGAACTACTGGTTAGATGTTGAGATCAGAAATAATAAACCTTTTGCTAGCACAAATAATCTGAATAGTTTGTACTTTTTTATTTTTTAATTTTTTAAAAAATTTATTATTAATGTCAATGAAAACTTACAGAGACTTTGGATTTCCATCCATTCATTGTTGCAATTTTCTCCCCTCCCAACTGTTCCCCCTAGTACACTACCCTCTTCTAAAAGTAAAAGAAAAATTCTTTCATTGTTTTACAATTCCTCCCCTCAGGTCTACTCCACTATACAGCCTTCACTCTGGTCTCCTGTCATGACAAAAATACCTAATAATCTTCCCTCTTAAACAGTTTTCTCCCTTATCTGTTTCAATGCAATATACATTATTGAACCTGTCCTTCTCAGTCTCCTCCCAACCCCGAGGTCAGTCCTGCTTTACAACAGTGGCACCAGGCAGTATTTGTCCTTTTGTGACTGAGATACTTCATTCAGCATAATGTCCTCCAGGGCACCTGCTTTGAATAATATTGCATGAGTTCCTTGTTTTTCAATACAGCATAGTAGTCCATTGTATGAATATACCACAGCTTCTCTATCCATTCGTTTGTTGATGGGCACTTAGGTTGTTTCCAATTCCTTGCTATTATGAACAAAGCCGTGATAAACATGAGTGTGCATATATCTGCTTGGATGCCAGTTATGGTCTCTTTGGGGTATATTCCCAGTTGTGAAATTGTTGGGTCGAATGGTATCTCTATGTGCAAATTTTTGAGAAAGAGCAATACTGCCTTCCAGAGTGGTTGCACCATTTTACACTTCCACCAACAGTGAATAAGGGTTCCAGTTTCTCCACAACTTCGCCAGCATTTGTTGCTTGCTGTTCTGTTAAATTTTGCAGTTCTGACTGGGGTGAGATGATATCTCATAGTTGTTTTAATTTGCATCTCTCTTAAAGCTAGGAATTTTGAACATTTCTTCATGTGCTTCTTAGCCATCTGAAGTGTCTGTTCATATCCTGTGCCCCCTTTTCTATTGGATTATTTATCTTTATCTTGTTGTGGTTCTCAAGTATTTTATAAATTCTGGATATAAGTCCCATATATGATATGTCTTTACCAAATACTTTTTCCCAGTCTGTGACTTCCCTTTTTACCCTGCTGGAGAAGTTTTTGGGTGTGCACAGGGATTTGATTCTTAGAAGATCCCATTCACCTAATTTATTTTCTCCTGGTTGTAGGTTGTACTTTGTTTTTAGTCTGTCGTATATTATCACTTAAGAAAAGAATATAATTTTGAAACATACTTCTAAAAAAATGACACTGATTTTTAGCCATAACTATATAATGCACAGCATACCAGACTGGCTTTAATTTTTGTTGTGGAAAATAGGTTTATTTTTCTTTGTTATGATGCAGAAAATATTTAATCAATCCACAACATATTTTCTGGAATATATTCAACTACAAGGAGCACATATTAAAAGAAGAAATTGTAAAGTGATTCTATTTCTTTTATTGGCGAATTATACCTTGTCTCTATCTCCTTAAACTGTAAGTAAATACCACTTTGTAATATTTTATACCTTCAAAATAGAGAACTGATCATAAAAGAGAAATGAAGCACAAATGTCTAGTATTTCCACAAAAACACTTGACTAATATGATGAATAGTGTCAGCCAAACCCATTCTGGGAAAGGTTTTCTAACCTGATTATCTCAGTAAACATAAAACATTGACTTATGCATCTGACAGCCCTCAGTACCAATGTATTAACCTCACAATGTGCTGTCAATCACTTTTCTACTAACATGACACAAAATATAAAAAATGAAAACAGCTCCAATCTTTATGAGAGAGGATCAATCTGACTTTTAACCTGCTTGCATCTTCTCAGTGATGTTCAATAACAATTTATCCTCTGAATGCTACTTAATTTAGCCCTAATTTGTTTTCTGGCAAATGACTCCAGGCAAAGAGCAAGTTTGAATTCAATAAAATCCCATTCTCCCATCTGAACCTTCCTCCACTCCAACCAGGATGAGATAGCTCTAATCCTTGTAGAGTTTTAAAACGTTATTCCTAATGTAATTTATTCAATAAAGGATATCAGAAATTCAAACAAAAATGTTATATTATCAGCTTTCAAAACACAGTGTCTAACCTCTGTTTATGGTGAGAGGGGAAGTTGGCTTGTGACCTCAAAATGGATGCATTTAATAAGTGAATAGATCAAGACAAAAATGATGGCAAACATCCAAAAGCATAGAATTGGAATTCAACAAATGAAATGATAAGAAGTAAAACTGGAAAGTCTGGTTTTTTCTTATTTTCTAATCCAAGTGCTGTTCACAGTGTTTTCAAAGGCCAGTTATTTCAGAAGTGGGTGGTCAATTCTTCTCAGTCTGTATTAATCTGGAAGCTTCTCTGAAAGCTGTTGACGTTGTTTACCTATTGGTAGGAAAATATCAAAATACCAATGGCACAGCTTCCAGCATCACAGCAGTCAGTTAGTAATTTCAGTACAATAAAATGATAAACAAGTACTATACTGTATATAAGATTAAGCTATAAACAAGAAAGCATGTGCAAACAAGCATATACAAGCAAACATATGTGTAATAAGCAAGCACATTCAAGCAAACATATGTATATTTAAATGAGGAATGATGACAGTTTAAAGACTACGATACCACTGATTCAAATCACAGTCTTCCCAATCACGGGCTATGCATTTGTGAGCTAGACAATGAGTAAGCAATTGATGTCTTTGAATTGTGATGTAGAAGAAAACTGATGAATATCCCGTGGGCTGCCAAAAGAACAAACAGATACGTCTTGAAGAAGGTATAGCCAGAGTGCTCCTTTGAAGCATGTGGGAGCCAAATTTCAAACTACACCTCAAGGATAAACCAAATACTATATATCAGGATATAAGGGAGGCACAGATACACGCTGGAATTCCCCCTGCAGTGCATTCACAGGGGTTAAGCCACAAGGCAGACTTTATTTTCACAATTCTTGGATTGTATTTGCTAAATCCTCCTTCCTGAGTCAAGTAAAAGGTTTTCAGTAGAAAGAGCTTAGCTTCATTAGCATAGAATTCTCTTTATGACTCACTCCCTGGAAATTTTCAATTTGGACACAGGGAAGCTGTGTTCGGTGCTTAAGTTCTTCCAACTGTTCAACTCTGCTTTATGCTCTCAGTTTTTTCCTCCATTCTTGGTGTTCTGTCTTGCTCTTTATTCTTTACCCTCGGTCAAGTACAGAAGCAAGGATGGTGAATCTTTCTTTCACATACTTTGGACAAGTTGTTTGGAAAAAATATTCCTTGAGAAGGGACATCATGCATTAAAAGGTAGAGGATCAGTGAAGGAGAGAAAGACTCTAAACAAAATGGATTGATACAGTGTCTGCAGCAATGGGCTCAAATGTGTTGGGGATGGTAAAGATGGTGCAGGATAGGACAGGGTTTGATCTGTTGTTCATAGGGTTGCTATGCATTGTACTCAGCTTGATGGCACTTGATAACAACAACAAGAACAATATTTCAAGTGTGCCACTCAATACTCATTTTTACTCCTTTTTCAGATTCATAGACAAAACTGTACCTAGATGGTTGTGAGAAAAACTAAGGCTTACTCATTTAAAAGCTCTTGGGAATATATTACCAAGCTTGAAATAAAGCAGAAAATTTAAGCACAAAATCTTGGCCTCTTAGAAATAATGAGACCTATATTTGGAATATTAACTTCTCAGGTATTAAATATATTCACAGTAAAAAATGGCACGATGGCAAGCTCTGGTGGCCTAGGGGCAAAAAGCTGCACTGCAAACTCAGAGGTGAGCAGTTCGAATCCACCAGATGCTCTGCTGGAGAAGGAGGAACAATCTTCTCCTGTACCAGTCAGATCTGATTTGACGGTGCACACAAAAATTAATGAAATAAAATTTAAAAAAAATTGTTATTTAAAAAAATGGCAGGATGAACAAGTAGAATAAGACTGGAAGGGAAACAATTTTCTTGTTATTGTTTCTAAAGTAGAATATGTACTTGAAATTGCAGTAAAATTACCATTGTTGTTGTTGTTGCGTGCCCTCAAGTCGCCTGCGACTCAGAGTGACCCTATGTACAACAGCCCTAAACCTTGCAATCTCACTGTTTCTGACACACTTAGCCCCATTACCCCAGTCACTGAATCAATAACCTCATACAGAGTCTTCCTCTCCTGTGCTGTCCCTCCACCTTCCAAAGTATGAGGTCCTCCAAGGTCCCTTCTTGCAACATATCCAAAGTATGTGAGACAAAGCTTCAGAATCCTTGCCTCCAAGGAGCAGCCTGTTTTAACCTTCTCCAGGAAGAACCTGTTCATTTTCTTAGCAGTCCTTGGTATATTCAAGATTCTTCTCCAACACCACAGCTCGAAGGCCTCAATTCTTCTTCTAAAATCCCTAGTCATTGTCCAACTCTCTGATGCAAAGTAAGTGATTGCGAAGACCATGGCCTGTATCAGGCGCACCCTAGTCTCAAAAGTTACATCATTGCTTTTCAGTACTCTGGAGAGGCCTCTAAGAGCTGACTTTTCCATAGAAATACGTCTTTTAATTTCCTGGTTGCTGGTGCCAAGACTGTTGATTGTGGAGCCAAGCAAATTAACAAAAAATTAATCATAGTGCATTTAAAAGTATACAATTTGGTGGCTTTTGTGCATCCACAATGGTGTGCAGTTAACATAGTTCCAACATAATTTCATCATCCCTAATAAGAATATGTTCTCTACCACTATTACTACAACTATCAGAATTTCTCTATTGTTCATAGAGACATAATGCTTGAAAAGGTAAATCAGTCAATGAAGGAGAGGAAGGCTCTTGACCAGGGAGACTGCCACCGTGAATGCCGTGATGGGCTCTTATATGTCAGGAAGAGTGATGATAGTAAAAGATAAGACAGGGTTTGGATCTTTTGTTCATAGGGTTGCTATGGGTCGTTCTCGACTCTATGGCACTTAACAATAACAAGAACAATAGGAATCTATATAGGTAACATCATGATAATATGAAGAAAACTTTGAAGCTGTCAAATATTTAATCATAACTGAATCCACAATTGATATACTTGATACCAGCAGTCAGGATATCAGGAGCTATATTGCACTGGTAAAGTCTTCAGAAAGAGGTCTCTCCAAATTATTGAAAATTAAGGTCAGTTTAAGAACTCAGGTGTTCCCAGTTCAGGTCATGGTCTAATTAATCACTTGCAATGCTGCTGAAATCTGGGAAATATGTAAGGAGGCCAGGAGAAGAATTGATGCTGCCCACTCAAAGACCAGTGATGATTCTAACCCATCAGCTGCTGTGCAGGTTAGATGGACAAAATCTTCCTGTGTGATTTAGGACCTCTGAAAAGTGGTAGGAGGGTCAGTTATGAGTTAATTCAGACTTGACAAATATAGAATAACAAAGAATATTCCATCATACATACAACAGTGTTCATTAGTCACTTTATGGTCACTTGAGTATTTTTTGTTTTTTTTTAGTTTTGTGAAACATGCGTCTACAAACAATGCAAATTAGCATCTGCTTGAATACCAGTTTTCAACTCCTTTGGGTATACTGGATCAGATGGAAATTCTATGGTTAATTTTTGTTTTCATTTTAGTGAATATGTATTCAATACATTATTTTTCACATCAATATTTTTCACATGCAAAATTTAATGGCATTCTTTGTGCCAACATTGTGATGTACAACTAACCATAACCATTATTTGTCTCCAACTTTTTCATCATCTTTAATAGTAGTTTATTATTGTTGTTGTTAGGTGTCACTGAGTATGACTCCAAATTGAAACCTGTCCTATCCTGTGTCACGGTCATCATCTCTGAGACACTAAAGTCAATTACTGAAGTCATAGTATCACTCTATCTTATTGGGTGTCTTCTTCTCTTTTACTGACCCTCCTCCATATTTCCAAACATAATGTCCCATTCTAAGGAATACCCTCACCTAGCTGCAAACCCAAAATATAAAAAAAGAAACTTCATCATTCTTGCCTCCAAAGAGCATTCTGGCTGTGCGCTTTCTAGGATATATCTGTTTGTCCTTTGGGATATTAAATATCCCCCTAAACCCTGAGTCTTAACCTTCCTTTTCACTTGCTCATGATAACCAATAATAACTTGTATGTTGCTCCATATGTGACTTTTGTCATTAACTTATTTCATAACCTTCTGAAAAAAGAACTATGAAGCTAGACATGGGAATTTGTTGATATTCTTAATGGAATGCATTCTGCAATTGTGCACAGTTCAGGTAATTGCAAATCTAAAGTGTCAGATAAGATATCCCAAATCTGGGGAGTTCTGGTGGCCTAGTGGTAAGGAGCTGCAACTACAATCCCAGAGGCGCACTGTTCGAATCCACCAGATGCTCTGCCGGGGAAGGAGGGACAATTTCCTCCTGTACCAGTCAGATCTGATTTGATGGTACACTCACACAAAAATAATAAAATTTAAAAAAGAAGCCTTGAAAAAAAAAGATATCCCAAATCTGTTAGGTTCACTATAATTAGGGAAATTTCAAGAAACAAGAAAAATCACAGAAAATGCTAGTCCTATTCGTCATTCAAATCTTTGGCTAACTGCTAATTATCACAAGAATAGAGATGACATTTTAAGCCATTCTGAACATGCATCTAGAGTAAAGCACTAGAAATGATATAGGCAACTTAGTACCAAAGGGGGGGAAAAACCCAGAGGCAACTCCACATGTTGACTACAGGTAACGTCACAAGAGGGAAGAATACTCCAATTCTCACAAGAAATATATAGAAAATCAATTGCTGTAGGCATTTCCTACAACATTAAGTTTTCAGACTAATTTTTAAACTTTTAAATAAATGAGAATGCAGAACCCATAATGTGAAAAAGAGAGGTAAACAGAGATTGATTTTCTAATTGTTTGCTAATTGCAAACAGAAACAAACTTGATGAAGCTATTTCATACATATACACACTAATAACTAAAAACACAAGTTAAAAGAAATACCAAAAATAAGAATTACTAATAAACAAATTTTGGAAGAGAAAAGTACAACTACTAGAGAAAAAAGAATACCCACTTTCTCAAATTATGTGCTCAGTATATAGATTGAATAGGTATCAGGATCTGAAAAAGACTCAATCTCTGTCATGCAGATGACATAACTTTCCTTGCTGAAAGTGAGGTGACTTGAATCACTTCCTGCAGAAGATCAAAGTTTAGAACTTCCAATATAGATGATGTCTCAACACCAAGAAGACAAAAATCCCCACTATCTGGCCAATATGAATCATCATGATCAATGGAAAAAATTTCAACTTACTCGGACCCACAGTCAACATCCTTAGTACTAGCTACCAATAAATCAACCCACATGTTGCATTAAGAAAGTCTGATGTCAAGTGCCCATGAACAAACAAATAGATAGAGAAGCTCTGGTATCTTCATATAACAGGATGAAATTTTATGCAAAATGGATGACCCTGGAGGACATTAATGCTGACTGAAATATCTCAGGCACAAAAGGACAAATATTTCATGGAACCACTGTTGTAAAACAAAACTGTCCTTGG
>NW_006399823.1:9292798-9294525 GCF_000299155.1 Elephantulus edwardii | reverse complement strand
GCTGTTCCTTGAAAGAAAAAATGATGCTTGGAAAGGAAGAAGGTCAGTTAAGAGGAGGAAAACCCTCAACAGATGGATTGACGTAATGAGTGTAGCAATGACCTCAAGCATATCAGAACTGATGACAATGGTGCAGGATAATGTAGAGTTTAGGGCTGTTGTGATGACTGCCTCCTGGTCCAAGTACAGGTTTCGCATGAGCACAATCAAGTGTTCTGGGAATCCCATTCTCATCAAGCTTAGCCACAATATGTATGATCTACACAGTCAATTGCCTTTACATAGTCAATGCAACACAGATAGACATTCCTCTGGTATTCTTTGCTTTCAGTCAAGATTCATCTGATATTGATGATAATGTCTGTAGTGTCACTGGCCTTTTTTAAAGCCAACTTGTATTTCTGGTATTCCTCTGTTAATGAACTGTTCCAGTCATAATCATCTTCAGCAGGATTTTGCTTATGTGTGACTTTGTTCATATATTATACTGTGTAGGTAGTTAAACAATAAATGAATATAATAATAAAAGTATTATTTTGGTATATCTAAACCATCTTCATGTGGTGTGTGTTTGTATGATTATGTATGTGTGAATAAAATGAGGAAGACAACTATATTTAGTAATTTTTTTATGCGCTGTAGAGCCAGAGGTGATTAATAATTGACCCTGCCGCCAGGTTTGAGAAGCTGTAAATCATATGGGAGGACATTGCTCCTCTTACTCCCAAAGAACATCTGATGAATTCAAACAGCTTGGCAGCACAACTCTCACAAAGCCATCAGAGTTCCCTTATTAAGGAAATAATAGCCCCTCAAAGATAAATTAAACATTGAATAACTTAAAGCATATTGGTATTACTCAACCAATATTAAACAAAATTAATTTCTAAATAAAGATGCATTATTGTGAAATTAGAAAATAGTAGAGATAATAGAGATGCTAGTAACTTACATAAAGAAAATAAGATATCTTATAATGGAACAGTTTAAACAAATTTTTGTATGTAAGTTTGTTAAAAAATTGATAAAAAATCAGGGATGAGGATTACAAGCTTATGATTCACTCAAAATATTGGCATTATTTATTGACTAGGGTGGTGGTGCTGGTGGTGGTGCTGATTGCATTTAAATCGAGCACGACTCATAGTGACCCTATGAACAAAACAAATATCGATATTTATCAACGTGCAAAGTGCATCTTGTAAATTTAGGAAGTGGATGCTACTGCTTCCAAATTGATTAGGGTAGTATGGTTAAAGTATTTCTCTCTAAGCATTAGGAAAAATCAAGACAAGAAGTATAAAACGGAAATATTTTTTTCCTGCGAAAAAACTACTAAGGAAAATTTATAATAAGGAAACACAAGTAAGACGCCTGCAGCATATATATTGAACACGGTGAAAGGATCCAAATCTGATACACATACATTGCCTGATCTTAGCCCCTTTTTCTCTGTGAAAGGCTGTCTCTGGATCGATGTACAGGTTTCAAATGAGAACAATGAAATGCTCTAGAATTTTCATTCTTCATAATATTATAAATAATTTATTAAAAGGAATTGGCAGATACAGAAGAATTTCATGAAATAACATATGAGCAAAAGCCTATGGTGATGAAGGAAGAAGTTGAAGCTGCTTTGAAGGATTAGCAAAAAATAAGGCCCCAGGCATAGATGGTATACCAATTGACGTATTTCAGATAACAGATGCTGCCCTGGATGTGCACAC
>NW_006399823.1:9290276-9291563 GCF_000299155.1 Elephantulus edwardii | reverse complement strand
GGGACATCATGCTTGGGAGGGTGGAGGGACGGTGCAGGAGGGGAAGGCCCTCTATGAGATGGATTGATTCAGTGACTGGGGTAATTGCGATGGGTGTGTCAGAAGCAGTGCGATTGGCAGAGGTTAGAGCAGAGTTTAGGGCTGTTGTACATAGGGTCACTATGAATCACAAACGACTGGACGGCAGATAACAATAACAACATTATCCATTACAGCTGAACGTGTTTGTATGGTTAATAAAAAAGCAGGGCAGTGTCTTAGTGTCATTGTCTGCTTTCAGAAAAGATCCATCTGACATCAGCAAGGATAGCCACCCTTCCAGAGTCTTCTGAATCTGGCATGAATTTCTGGAAGTTCCTTGTGTAAATATTCCTGCAATCACTTTTGAAATATTTTCAGCTAAGTTTTACATTCATGTAAGAATTCTGTTGTTTGAAACTTACTTATTCAACTGGATCACTTTTTTTTTTAAATGAGGACAAATGCTGATCTTTTCATGTCAGATGGCCAAGTAGCTATCCTCTCAATTTCCTGGCATTGATAAGTGAGCATTTTCAAAGTTTCCTTCACTTGTTGAAACATTTAAATTACTTACTCTGTCAACTTTCTAGATATTCCTTTGCTACCAATGCCTTAAATGCAGCATAGACTTCTTCCTTAAATACCATTGGGTCTTCTACCTCTTTGAAATGGTTGACTGATGATCAATTATTTTTGAGACAGTGACTCTGTAATATTCTCATCTTCTTAGGATATTTCTTGATTTTCCAGAATAGTAATAGCACAGGCTTCTAAATTGGAAAAACTAGTTCATTTCAGATAAATAATGTCTAGTGTATAGCATTCTTTTGACCTAGAATTAACGAGTTGTGCTGCCAAAAAAAAGGTGTTGTTGTTGTTATGTGCCGTCGAGTCGCTTGCGACTCATAGTGACCCTATGTACAACAGCCCTAACCTCTGCTCTGTCCTGTGCCAGTCGCACCGTCTCTGATACACCCATCTCGATTACCCCAGTCACTGTATCAATCCACCTCATAGAGGGCCTTCCCCTTCTGCGCTGTCCCTCCACCTGACCAAGCATGATGTCCCTCTCCAAGGACCTATCCCTTCTTGCAAGATGTCCAAAGTATGTTACACGGAGCCTCAGAATCCTTGCCTCCAGGGAGCCACCCGGTATAACCCTTTCCAGGATGAATCTGTTTTCTTGGCAGTCCATGGTACATTGAATACTCTTCTCCAGTACCACAGCTCAAAGGCATCAATTCTACTTCTGTCCTCCCTAGCTAC
>NW_006399823.1:9280813-9289161 GCF_000299155.1 Elephantulus edwardii | reverse complement strand
CCAATTCCTTATGATACAGTGACTCAGTATATTCTTTCCATCTTCTTTTAATACTTCCTGGATCATTTAATATTCTGCCCAAAGCATCCTTGATTATAGCAACTTGAGGTTTGAATTTGTTCTTCAGTTCCTTGAGCTTAAGAAATGCTAAGGTAGGTGGTTCAAATCCACTAGTTGTTCCATAGGAGCTGAAAGGTCATCTTGTGCAATTGATAGCCTCTGAAAGCCCACAGGAGGGTCAGCTATGAATTTGTCCTGACTCTGTGGAATATAACAGCAACAATGCTTAAGGTACTGATCTTTATCACTGAACAATTTAGGGTTTTGAACTCACTCAGTAGTTCTGAAAGAGGAAAAACCTAGAAAACGGCCCATTTCAAAATTATTGAGTAGGAAAAAAACCCCTTTGGGGCAATTCTGCTCAGTCTTCCGAGATCACACTATAAGGGTATTCAACAACAACTACAGTGTTGTAACTACAATATACTGGGAATGATGGGCAGATGGAAATTGTGTTTTATAACTAAACTGGGTGTTAATATAGCAACTAAAATAAACTAGGATTAACAACTAGTGTCTAAAATGGAAACACTAAAAAAGCCTAGTTTAAATATATTCATTTGAAATTTTAAAAGACCTTAGTCAAATCTCTGGAGGATCATGCAGCTATAGGTTTGTTGAAGTTAGGTGCCCTCAAGTTAGCACTGACTCATAGCGACCCTGTGGAAAATTGATTGCAATTTTGATCAGTACTGCACCATTATGATAATCATTATCATGCACAAGCTCATTGTTACAGTCACTGTGCCAGTTCATCCAATAGGGGATCTTCCTCTATTTTGAAAAAAAAAATTTGAGCTCTGTCTTATTCTTTCCTATCCTTATGATCTCCTATATGATCGGTCCCATTGCTGAGGCCACTGTGTCAATCCGTCTTACTGAGGGTCTTCCTCACTTTCATCAATTGTCTTTTAGCAACATGTCAAGGGGATGTGCCATAAAGATGTATCATCTTTGCCTTCAAGTTGTATTTTCTCCAAGGAATAGGTGAGGGGTTTTTTTGGTTTTGCCTTTTTAATTAATTTAAATGAAAGTTTACAGAGACTTAGGGTTTCCAGTCATTCAATGCAAAGATGTACTTTTCTCCCTACCCACCCTCTCCCCCAATTCACTCTTCTCTTTAAAAGAAAAACTCTTTTATTGTTATGCAATCCCTCCTCTTCAAGTCCACCCTACTATGCAGCCCTCACTATGGAATTATGTAATGGCAAGAATACCCATCATATATCCTTTTTAAACAGCTCTCTCCCTCATCTGTTTCAATGCAATATACGTCATTCCTCCCCTCCTTTTCTGTCTTCCCTCAACCCTGATGTCAGTCTCATTTTACAACAGTAGCCCTATGTAATATTTGTCCTTTTGTGACTGAGATATTTCACGCAGCATAATGTCCTCCAGGGGCACCCATTTTGCATAAGACTTCATGAGATCCTTGTTTTTCAATGCTGCATAGTATTCCATTGTGTGAATAAACCACAGCTTCTCTCTCCATTATTGATGGGCACTTAGGTTGTTTCCAGCTCTTTGCTATTGCGAACAAAGCTGCAATAAACACGGGTGTGCATATATCTCCTTGGGTGGCAGTTATGGTTTCTTTAAGGTAAATTCCCAGTAATGGAATTGCTGGGTCAAATGATATCTCTATTTACAACTTTTTAAGAAATCACCATACAAATGAACAAAGCAGCCTACAATTCTCAAAAGTGACAACATGAGGAGAAAGGCCATTCCAGCGGGCCCATTAATTTAGTTGGGGGTCCTATGTAGAAGTATACATAGACAACACCACATGGAATAATTCTAGTTTTATTCAATTAAAAAATGCAAAAACATAGAACCATAATACAAAAACTCTTTTTACACTGATTAGTATTTACAGCAGAAGTCAGTTCAGTCGGGGACTAAGGATTTTCATATATTCAATTCATAATTATAAAGATAAACTAAAGCTCCTTGCTGTTGAGTTGGAACAAACTCATAGTTGATTTTGAGGCTGTAATGGTATAGGAGATGGTTGACCAGCTCTCTCCCGTGGAGTCACTGGTGGATTTGATCTACCAGAGCAGTACCACCTGGGGTTAACAGCTCAACTCACTATAGACTACATACACTTCAAATAACAAGTAAATTAAACTTTCTAGATTAGCTGAATATCACAGCAAATGAACATCATATATGTAATAATTATAATGTGTAAAACAATGTTAGTTGTTGTTAGGGGCCATCAAGATGAGTATGATCTATAGAAAATCTATGAACAGCGGATATGAACCCTGTATTATCCTGAACATCCTCACACTTCCTGATACATTAGAGTGCACTGTATTAATCCACCTGGTCAAGGGTCTTCCATTCCTTCACTGATCCCTTACCTTGCCAAGTACCATGTTCCACTCTAAAGAATACCCATCAAAGCAACATGCCTGAATCATGTGAGGCATACTTTGCCTCCAAAGACCATTCTTGATGAGCCCTCTCCAAGATATATTTGTTTGCTTTTGAGCAACGCATGGGATATTCCGCACTCTTTTCCACCACCACAGCTCAAAGGCATCAATTCTACTTCTGTCATTCTTATACATTGTCTGCCTGTCAGATGTATAGCAAGAGACATAAAAGAGACTATATATGTATAAAATATTACCCTGAAGAAAATTTAAAAATCATAAAATAGTTGTAAAAAAAGAAAGAGGATTTAATTCATAATGTTGACAGGAAGAGAAAATACATAGTATTCAGAACTCATTGGCCCTTCACAAAGATCTACAACCTCATTCTGTAAAGCTATAGTTCAAAAAAATGAATTTAAATAAAATAACATTAGATATGAGGATGGAATAGAAATAATAAGAGATGAGTCAAATATAAAAGACAGAGCCCAGGAAATAAAACATACAGCAAATAATTATTACAAATACTGAAGAAATTGACAACAATAATTTACTAAGGAAATCAGTTTAACATAGATTGATGTTTCTCTTTTTAAACTTGAAAATATAACTTCTCAAATGAAATTGTAGACTGATTTAAATAATAGATACAGTGAAAAACAAAAGTAGCATATATCCATATGTATCTAACAAATAATACCTTAATAAATCACAATGATCAAGTTTATTTGATTAGGTGTAATGTTGTTATGTGCCATCGAGTTGTAACTGACTCATAACTAATCCATCTGTGGTTTTCAGAAGTTGTACACTGCATCTGAGGAGACTGTTACTCTTTTCCCTGAAAAGCAACTGGTGGATTTGAACCACCTGATTTTTGGTTGGCAGCACATCTGCTTACAGATTAGGCCAACAGCAACATTAGGAATTACCCTAAAAATTCCTTACATTACTATCAAAGTAGAAAAATTTTACTTCGTACTTGTCAATACATATAGTGCTATCCCTAAGAAAACAAAATAGGTGAGAAAAAAATAAGCTAGTAAAATTAATTGGTTTCTATTATTGAACTGAATATGGAAGAGTATATAGAAAAGAAAATGGTGGTCATTAAAACTGAGAAAAAAGACTTTATACAGTCCTCACTGTTATTCAACATTTTGAGGTTGTAAATTTTGCCATTGTTTTTGTTGTTAGATGCCATCAAGTCAAGTACAATTCATAGCTCCCCTATTAAACATAGTTCTGAACCTTGGTCTATCTTGTATCATCCATACAATTTTGACACAGTTGAGCCCATTGCTGCAGTCACTGTGTCAATTTACCTGGTAGAAGGTCTTCTTTTCTTTTGCAGCCACACCACCTTCCCAAGCATGATGTCTCCCCCCAGGAATAGCCTCTCCTAGCAACATTCCCAAAGAATGTGAAAAGAAGTTTCATCAGTTTTACTGCCAAAGAGCACTCTGGCTGCAACTTCTCCGAGACTTGAGAAGATCATGGCCAAGATCAAATGCACCTTAGTCTCTAGACTGATATCTTTGCTCTTTAGCACTCTGATGACATCCTTGACAGCAGATTTTCCCAATGCAACTCACCCTTTGGTTTCCTGATTCTTGGTGCCAAGGGTGTTAATTGTGGATCTGAGCAATATGAAATAATTAACCTCAATCTTTTCTCCATCTCTCTTGATACTTCCAATTGGCCAGTGGAAAGGATCTTTATTTTCTTGATGTTGAGATACAATCTATATTGAAGACTGAAGTCCTTGACTTTCTGCAGCAAACACTTCAAGTCTTCCTCAGTGATGAGCAAGATTGGGTCATCTGGATAATGCAGGTTTTTGAGGAGTCTTTTTCCAATCCTGATGCCACATTCTTTTTCATAAATCCAGTAGCCCAAATGACCTCTTCTGCCTACATATCCAAATGTATGGAGAACGGGTAAATCCCTAATGTGTTTCTTTCTTGATTTTGAACTATGTAGTGTTTTCTTGCATTGCTCATTTTGCATCTGAGAATTGGGTCATCACTAAGAATGACAGAAGAAGAATTGATGTCTTTGAGTTGTGATGCTGGAGAAAAGTACTGACCATACCAAGGAATATTAAGAGAACAAAGAGATTCCCTGGAGAGGTTAAAACCAAGTTGATCCTTGTAGGTAAGAATTCTGAAGCTCCATCTCACACACTTGGGGCATGTTGCAAAAAAGGGACCAGTTTTTAGAGAAGGACATCATGAATAGAAGGGCAAAATGTCAGGGTAGAAGAGGAAGACCCTGGATATGATGTATTGACACAGTGACTGACAATGGAGGCAGGTGTATCAGAGATAGCAAGGCTGGTTCAGAATAGGGAAATGTCAGACTCATAGGGTCACTATGAGTCATAGTTGAACTGATGAAACATAACAACAACAATAACAAGTATGTTTAACATTGTTTATATTCTTTTTATGATGTCCATAAATTCTTAAATATTGACATTGAAAATTTGTTTTTTAAATGATGGGGTTTATTTTTGTTTTTATATTGGTAATGCCAAAATACCTTATGAAAAGTGTGGATTTCATTTTTTTTTGTCTTGGAATCTACTCCCAAACTATCTCTTTTGACAGAGTAAGTAGTGTGTATAACTTATTCATCACTAAGAGAAGTAAAATTGAAAATAATTTAAAAATTTAATTGAAATAAAAGAAAAAAAATCCCAACATACAGAAGGCAGTTACTGTTAATTTTAAATAAAAGCTTTACATTTAAGGAATGGAAGCAAGATTATGTTTTGGGTTTTTTTTCCCTGTTGACACTAAAAGTACACAGTGGTATTTTCTTGAGGTAAGTTGGGTTTTGGAGCCTACTGATTTCAAGGGAGGATTTTGCCTTTCTGTCTCCCACAGAACTCGTAGTGGATTCAAATTTGCCTTCCTTCTGTTTGGCAGCACTACTCCTTACCTACCAGAGCATGTTAGACCATCTTAAACAGTGCTCATATTTTAATACACTATTGCTAAAAATAGAGATATTTTATAATTGCGAACACATATGATTATAACTCATCAATTATTCTATGATGAGTGGGAAATTTCTTCTTTTGTGATTTAAAGTTTCTAAAAACTCACTGGAGGGTCAGGTGTGAGTGAGTGGATTTCAACATAATGGCCCATAACTGCAACATGTCAAAGATGTGTATTGGGGAAGCCATCATGCCACACTTATGTAGCACTTGGCTAATAACAGAAGTGTCAGTGGTTAAAACCCATCAGCTGCTCAGTAAGAAAAAGAAAGATGTAGCCTTCTGCTTCTGTAAAGATTACAGCCTTTAAAGTTCTTGTCCTATAAAGTCACTATGAGTTGGAATACACTTAATGACAATTGTCTTGGTTTGACTGTGGAAAGATATATTAAGTCTGTAAGTATTATATTTTAAGTTCTAATCAGAGCGGGGAAGATAAGAAAAAAGACATAAAGATATCCAGATTGGAAATGAAAAAGTAAAATGATCCCTATCATTCGATTAAAAGCCTCAACATACAGAAAAAAAAGAGTTTAAGGGAGATATTTTATTTGCAGTACCATCTAAGGCAATAAATTAATGATAAATTTAACTTTTTGTTATCTGCCATAAAATTGCCTGTGATTCATAGTGACCCTATGTATTGCAGCTCTGAAACATGCCACATGTTTAGCCAGTCTCACTGACTCTGACACACTTACTCTCTTTGTCCCAGGTACTGTACCAATGTATCTCATCTTGGATATTCCTCTCTTCTGCTGTCCTTCCACTCTTCTGAGCATGATGCCCTTCTCCAGTGATTTGTCCATTTTGGCCACATGCCAAAGTATGTGAGAAGGAGCTTCAAAATCCTTGTCTTCAAGGAGAAACTTGGTTTCACCCTCTCCAAAACAGACCTGTTTGTTTTCTTGGTGATTCATGGTATGGTTAAGCCTCTTTTCCAGCACTACAACTTAAAGGCATTGATTCTTCTGTTATACTTACCCCTTGTTCAGCTCTCTGATGACTAGCAAGTTATTGCAGATACTATGGGTTGGATCAGGCACACCTTAGCTGCTAGACTAACATTGTTGCTTCTCAGTACTCTGGAAAGATCCCTGACAGCAGATTTTCCCAGTTCAATTCTTCTTTTGATTTCTTGATTGCTGGTGCCAAAAGTGTTAATTGTGGAGCCAAGGAAGGTGAAACTGTTAACAGCGTCAATCTCTTCTTCAACTATCATGCTAAAAATTGGCCCAGTTGTGAAGATCTTTGTTTCTTGATGTTGGGCTCCAATCCATATTGAAGACTACAGTCCTTTGACCTTTTTGCAGCAACTGCTTCAGACCCTCCTCATTTTCAGCAAGCAAGGTTGTGTCATCTGCATAACACAGATGAGTCTTCCTCCAATCTTGATGCCACATTCCTCCTCAAAAAGTATGCATAAAAAAAAAGTATGCATATAGATTGAAAAAGTATGAGGACAGGACACATCCCTAACTCACTCCTTTCCTGGTTTTGAACCATACAGTGTTTCCTTGCTCTATTCTAAGGATTGCTTCTTGATCCAAGTATAGGTTTAGCATGAGAATAGTAAAGTATTTTGGGATTCCCACTCTCCTCAAGGTTAGCCCCAGTTTATTGTGATCTACACAGTTAAATGCCTTTGCATAGTAAAAAAAAAACACAGATAGACATTCATCTGATATTCCATGACCCATCCAACATTGCAATAATGTCTCTAGTGCCACATTCTCTTCTAAACCCAGCTTGTATTTCTGAATTTGGAAGTTGGAAAATAAAAAAGGCCAAATTTGTTCAACATTTCTTAAGCTGAAGGAACTAAAGAACAAATTCAAGCATAGAGTTGCAATACTTAACCATGCTATGGGTAGAACATTAAATAGCTAGGCAGTATCAAAGAAAGATGAAAGAAATATAAAGAGTCACTGTACCAAAAAGAACTGATTGAACCAGAACAATTTCAAGAAACAGCATATGATCAAGAGGCAATGGTGTTGGAGGAATTTCAGCCTTCTCTGAAGGACTTGGCAAAAACAAAACAAAACAAAACAAAACCACAAACAAAATAAGGCCCTGGAAATTGACGGCATACCAATTGACATATTTCAACAAAGAGATGTTGCCCTGGATATACTCACTTTGTGCCAAGAAATCAGTTGCAACTTACTGGGAAAGATACATATTTATTCCCATTCAAAATTTTTTTTTAAAAAGCACAAAACGTAATCTGAAAGAGCATAGAAATAATTTAACTTGGGATGTGAAAAATCTTATGCAATGAAAATGTAAAACATAGATGAAAAACATTAAAGAAGACTTAAATAAATGAAAAGATGTCCCATATTCATGGATTGAAGGGCATAATACTGTTAAAATATAAATATTACCCAAAACAGTCTATTTTTATTGTTGTTAGGTGCTACCAAGTTGACTATAACTCGTAGAGATCTTATAAACAATAGAGCTGAATCTTGGGCTATTCTGTTTGTCAATATTGTTGTTGTTGTTTTGATTGACTTTGAGTTGAACACAACTCATAACAACCCTATGAACTACAACTATTGGCATTTATCAAAATTCATAGTTTCCAAAGGCATTCTGTTTCAGAAGTGGATGCCACTCCTGCTTCCAATCAACTGTCTCAATATAACCCTATGAAAAGTCCAATAGTTTTCTTTAAGAAATAGAAAGGCCATTTCTTTGAATTTTGTATAGAATGAGAAGTAATCCTACATAGCTAAAGAAAACGTTGAAAGAGAGATAAAATGTAGAAAAACTTTCATTTCTGATTTTAATATATATTTACACATTGGATATGCTGGCAATGACTAGGGATGATAGAAGGAGATTTGATGCCTTTGAGCTATGGTGGTAGAGAAGAGTATTGA
>NW_006399823.1:9255517-9279640 GCF_000299155.1 Elephantulus edwardii | reverse complement strand
TAAGCAGCAAAATAAAAAAGAAATAAATGGTCGATCTTGATAATTAAATATATTTGCTCATCAAAAAGACTCCTAAAAAATGAAGTCTATCAACCAGAAGAATATCTTTGGAAACCAAATATCTGATAAAAATCTGGAAATATATAAGTAAACATGTATATCTTTGTTTAAATTATTTTAGTCAAAGATATCTATGTATCTTTATATCTTTATCTAATTTCTGACAGCTGAAAAACCAAGAAAAAGTTAATTAAATAGACATTTCATAAAAAAAAGTTTTCAAATATCCACCAAGACATGGGGAAAAAATGCTTAGTCATTAGTCATCAGAGAGACACAAGTCAAAGGCATCATGAGGTATCATTTCACTCCTGTTAGAATGGCTAAGACATAAAAAGAGAAAGCAAATGTAACAAATGTTGGCAAGATGTGGGAAAATTAAAGCCCTTATTCACTGTTGGTGGGAAAGTAGGACAGTACAGCTGTTGTGGAAAATATTATGACTGTTGCTCAAAAAACTAAAAATAGAACTAGCAGATAATCTAGTCTTTCTCTCTTAGTATATGCCCAAAGGAATAGGAACAGATACTTAGATGGATACTTAAAACACCAATGTTCATTACAGCACTGCTAGCAGTAACCAAAAGATAAGGAAACTTACATCCTATCAAAAGTTGAATGAATAAACAAAATGTGATACATACATACACATACATGCACACATATATGTTATCCAGAGTTGTAAATGAAGTCTTGATACATGTAATAATATGATAGAACTAAAGTTATAAAGACTATGAGTTCATTTATAAAAGGTTAAAAAAAAGAACAAATCAATGAAGAAGGACAAATGTATAAAATGTAAGGGAATAACAAAATGAAGATAATGACATATTCTTTATGATTCTCAACAAAGAACATTTCAGTCTATTCTGAAGTACAACACTTATACCCATATAATGACAAGGAATACCCAACAAGCTGTTATTCAAGTTTTTGTAACAATCACTAATGACAAAGCTTAAGAAATTGACTATTTTATCAACTTCTGTAGTTGTGTAATCAAGATGCATTGATAATCATTGATAACTGGAATGTAAAAATTAGAAACAAAGAAGAATCATCAGTATTTAGAAATACAGTCTTGGTGCTAGAAATAGTATGATATATTGTATAATGGGATTTTGAAGATGAAAAACTTATTCACTAGAAATACCTTTTTTCAACAACCTAAATGGTGACTTTATATGTGTACGTAAACATGATGGAGTGTGTTGAGATTTTTTTAAGAAAGGAGTGTGTAATGGTTGTAACCTCTCTCCATACCTATTCAACATGAATGCTGAGCAAATTATCAAAGTAGCTGGACTCTATGAAGAGTATTGTGGGATAAGGATTGGAGGAATACTCATCAATAAACTCTGTTATGTAGATGACACAACCTTGCTTGTTAAAAGTGAAGATCAAGACTCTTGTTTTTATCAGTCAGGCGATCAGGAGATGTATTGCCTTGGGAATTTATTGAGGAAGAATGATGTCAGCTTGAGGACTAAAGTGTCACTTATGCAGGCCATGGTCTTTTCAACCATTTGGTATACATCTGAGAGCTGGACAAGGAATAATAATGAGAAAAAACAAATAGCTATCTCTGAACTGTGGTGCTGGAGAAAAGTGCTGAATATACCATGGACTGCCAAAAGAACAAACAAATATGTCCTGGAGAAAGTGCAGCCTGAGTTCATTTTGAAGGCAAAGATAACAAGGTTTCATATCACTTACTACAGGGATGTTTCTACGAGAGGCTATTCCTTGGAGAGGAACATCGTGTTTAGAAAGATGAAGGGTCAACAAAAAAGACGAAGACCTTCAACCATTAGATTGACAGTGACTATTGCAGTGTGCTCCAGTTGTCATAAATCATGAGAATGGCACAGTATAGGACAGGGTTCAGAACTGCTCTTTATGGGGTCAAAATGGGTTGTACTTCATGTAATGACACCTAAGAACAACAACTACTGGATGGAATATAAAATAATCAAATAGATCACACGTGTGGAAAGAAACATTTGTTGTTGTTGTTGTTATGCGTTGTCGAGTCGCTTGCGACTCATAGCGACCCTATGTACAACTACCCTAAACTCTGCTCTGTCCTAGGCCAATCACACTGTCTCTGACACTCCCATCCCAATTATCCCAGTCACTGAATCAATCCACCTCGTTGAGGGCCTTCCCCTCCTGCTCTGTCCCTCCACCCTCCAAAGCATGAAGTCCTTCTCCAAGGACCAGTCTCTCCTAACAACATGTCCAAAGTATGTTAGATGGAGCCTCAGAATCCTTGCTTCCAAGGAGCCACCCGGTTTAACCCTTTCCAGGACAAATCTGTTTGTTTTCCTAGCAGTCCGTGGTATTCTCAATACTCTTCTCCAGCACCACAGCTCAAAGGCATCAATTCTCCTTCTATCCTCCTTGGTCATTGCCCAACTCTCTGATGCATAACAAGTGATTGTGAAGACCATGGCCTGTATCAAACACACCTTAGTCTCCAGAGAGACACCATTGCTCTTCAGTACTTTGGAGAGGTCCCTAACAGCAGACTTTCCCATGGCAATGCACCTTTTAATTTCCTGGCTACTGGTGCCAAGAGTGTTGACTGTGGAGCCAAACAAACTAAAGCTGTGTAGAATCTTAATCTCTTCACCATCCATCCTGATACTGCCAATTGTTCCAGTGGTGAGAATCTTTGTCTTCTTGACATTGAGCTTCAATCAATATTGGAGGCTGCAGTCCTTGACCCTCTGCAGCAAGCGCTTCAGGTCCTCCTCAGTTTCAGCAAGCAGGGTTGTGTCATCTGCATAACACAGATTGTTGATAAATCATTCACCAAACTTGACCCCACATTTCTCCTCCTAGAGCCCAGCCTCCCGGATAATCTGTTCTGCATATAGGTTGAAAATGTATGGAGATAGATACACTAAATTGAAGAAATTTAAAGTAAAGCACTGAACAGATAATTTCAAAGGCTAGTTCAAGAAGACAACATATAATAATGAAATAATATAATATAATAAATAATATAATAATGATAAAAGCTAGTTACAAAACTAATAGGACACACTCAAAGTGATAGAACAAAAATTCATATCTCAAGTTGAAATTGTGAGGAATTCTATAAGAAAGCTATTGAAGAATGAAAGAAGCATCAAAAGTAGATAGATAATACACAGAATAACTGTACCGAATGTAATGGCTCAACCTCCTAACCTTGCAGGAGGAATATGTTGAAAAGTCAAGAGCACTGAAGGAAGAAGTTCAAGCTGCATGGTAAAGCATTAGTGAAAAACATGGCTCAAGAATTGACAGCATATCAATTTATGTATTTCATCTATGAGATATAGATTAGCATTGTGCTCACTTGTCTATGCCAAGAAATTTAGAAGACAGTAAAATTGCCTAGTGATTCATACCTTTGGAATCCAAAGAAAGATGATCTAGAAAACCTACTAACTGGAAAAAAAATATTTGGCGATGATATCTCAGACAAGGGTCTCATAACAAAAGTTTACAGAATACTGTAGGGTCTTGAAAAGAAAATGACTGATAACCCAATTGCAAAATGGACAAAAGGTATGGAAAGACTTTTCACAAAGGAGGGCATTTGTATAGCCAACAGGGCTATGAAGAAATGCTCAACAATACTGACAATAAGAGGGGTACAAATCAAAACCACAATGAGATACCGTCTCACCCCTGTAGCAGTGGAAAACTCAACAGGATAGTAAGCAATAAATGTTGGAGAGGAAGTGCATTGATTAGAATTTTCATACACTGTTGGTGGGATTGTAAATTTGTAAAACCCTTCTGGAAATCAGTTTGTCATTTCCTCTAAAAGCTGAATATAGAATTTCCATGTGACCAAGCTTTTCCACTTCTAGGAATGTATTGCAAAGAAAACAGAACTGAGACACAAATGGAGATTTGTACATCAATAGTCATAGCAGCAGTATTTACAATAGCAAGAACATGGAAATAGCCCAAATGTCCAACCACAAATGACTGGTTGAGAAATTGTGATACGTTCACCCAATGGAATACTATGCAGCACTCAGGATCAACTATTTAGAAAAATTCTATATCACATGTGAGAGACAAGACTGCATTATGCTAACTGAACTACCTGAGTCTCACTAGGAAAAATACTGCATAAGACCATTATTCTAAAAACAGAAGGATAACTAATAAGATGTGCATGGATATCCAGAAGAAAGGGGAAGGGAGATGAGGGGTAAAGTTAGTAATGGAGGAAGGTGAATCACAGGGTCACAGAGTTTTGTGGGTGGAGGAAGGAGTGAAGAATTTAGGACATTTGGGGATCAGAAAAGATGGGGTAATCATGAACATAGATCAAAGGTGATTAATTTCATCAGACACAATGTATGGGAATGATCATATGAAACACAATGTGAATAAACAAAAACAAAAATGAAAAGTAAAAATAAGAAAGATAATCCAATAGAATGTGAAAATTAACTTTAAAATATCATTAAAATAACTGCAGTATTCATTAGAAACAGTCAGAAACTGAATTCAATTTTTGCTATTAGAGGAACCTTGACTGAAACCAAAAAAATACCAGAAGAATGTTTTGCTAACTATGCAAATGCACTGTACTGCATGGATCATGAAGAATTACGTATGAAACTGCAAAGAAGGTGAATTTCAGAACTCTTTGAGATCAACAAGCACCTATACATAGACCAGGGAACAATCATTGAAACAGTATAAAAAGATACTGCGCCTTTAAAAGTCAGGAAATACCCATGTCAGATTTTCATCCTTTCACTATAATTATTTAATATGCATGCTGAGCAAATACTATAAGGAGCTGAATTATATCAAGAAGAACATAACATCAGAACTGAAGACTCATTAGCAAATTTACTTGATGAAAGTTAAGGTGATGTAAAATAATTCCCAGAAGAATTAAAATATTTTATTATTTAATATGAAATACACATTAAGAGAAAAGAAACAAAAATTCTTACAACTGAATCAATAAATCACATAATGATAAAAGTAAAAAAGTTCATAGGCTTTAATTTTATTTGAATCCATAATCAAAACCAAGGTAACAACAGTCAGGAAACCAAACAAAACACGACACTGAAGGAATCTGCTGCCCAGAATCTCTTTAAAGTGTTACAAAGTAAAGTCGTCACTTTGAAAATAAGGTTGCCTCATCCAAGCCATCATTTTTCAATTGTTCTATATGAATGCAAAAGTCAGGCAATGAATAAAAACAATCAAATAAGAATATGATACATTATGATTTGCGTGAAGAAAAATGACTATACCTTGGACTTCCAGAACAATGAACAAATGGCACTTGGATGAAATACAAAAATAGCCCTTGGAGGTGAGAATTTTTCTCATTTACTTTGGACCTGTGATAAAGAGGGAACAGTCCCTGAGAAAGGCATCATTCTTGGTAAAATCAAAGATTAGTGAAGATAGCAAGATCCTCAGGAGAATAAATTGACACAGTGGCTCTAACAGTGGACTAAAAAATAGCCATTATTGTCAGAATTACATTGGATTAGGCAACATTTCATTCTATTGCATATAAAGTACTGTGAGTCAAAACCAATTCAATAGCACTCATATCTAACAAAATGCAGTGAAACGATTAAATAATAAAGTGTAAATATTAAACAGTACATAGACTAACCAATTCATTGATATATTTTTTCCGTTTTGACCATCTATAACCTCCTAAAATATTGTATTATATTAATCTTTTCCTTTAAAATCCAAGCAATGGGGAAAATTCCTCTTTTCTGTTTTAATAACAGTTTGATTAATTAAAGTTGGCCAAAACTGACAAAGAAATTTCTAATCCCATTATTTTAGTTCTCATTAAACTTTTAAATTCACTTGCTCTCTCATTCCCTTGTCTATTTCAAGCTAATTTTCAGCAGTGTTTCTTCTTTGGCAAGTTGTATTTGGAAGACGCACAGATTGAACACCAGTGTGGGAGGAATTCTACAGCTCAAAAACATGCCATGAAATGATCTCGGGTGTTTCAATTTGCTTCAGGATTAATTATAGTTCTACAATTCCCACTTTAACACAGTCTGTGGGTTACAAGTTTGGGCTGAGAAAGTTGTCATCCCAGCAGCAACTTTGAAGACAAATTGCTGAATTTAAAGATGTATTAATTCAATGGAAACATTTTTTAAAAAGTAAGAAAAAAGTTAGAAAAACTGATTTTAGTATTGAACCTCACAAAATTATTCCTTACAAATTCTAAAACGATAAGAAAAATGCAGTTGATATTTAGGGATGGACAAAAAGTATAACCATTAGAACCATTTGGAAATGATAGTCTAACATCTTCTATGTTTAAAAATAATTCAAAGAACAACTTGAAAGCAATTGTTTATTTTGGGAGTTATACAGGGAATATAAAATGTTAAGTATTCATTGAGTTTCTAAAAGTGTAATCCCATGATCATCAAAATATTTGATTGTTCCTGCTGACATTGTTCAGACAATAAAACACATATATAAAGTACAACTTGTTACTTTCCTGCCTGTCATTTTTAAACTGTAAATTTTAAAATGACAAGTCTGAAGAATGAACGTTTACAATTCCACTATGAATTTTCTAGAAGTAAAATACTAAAAAAGGAAAAATGCATTATAAATGGTCATTCTAGCTATGCCTCTCATCTATGTTTGGGATGTAGATGCATATATGTGCATAAATATATCTTTATAGACATGTGAGCATAAGAAGTCATTTTTATAGAGTACATCCTTGGATACTAAGTACTTCATATGAATTATGACTTTAGTAAATTATAGCATTTGCTCTTTTAAAAATACCTATAATATTACTGCCACTATTTTCCCATTTTGAAGTCAAAGAAACAAAGTCAAAACTAATTTTTCCATACATATTAGTAAATGGTAGAATTCATCTGGGGAAAAAAATATTATACAATGTTAAGTGTCATGCCTTTGAATTTTAATAATTAAATAAATTAATAGGAACACATTTTTCTCTTAGACTAATTTTTCTCACTTCATGTTGCTCTTCTTATGTATATTAATAAAACATTGCCTGATCTTGCATTGTGATCACAATTGTTGTTACAATTGAGCACACATCAAGTGACTGTGTCAATCAATCACTTTGATGGTAATACCTTTTCATAAGATAATGTCCCTTACCAGGCACAGTATCCTTCAAGATCCTGTTCCTTTTGATAGCATGTGCAAATAATATACGTCAAATCTCACCACCTTGATATGTAAAGACCATTCTGAGAATGAATTGTATTGTTTTGTACTCTTTGTGTTGTTGTTAGGTGCTACTGAGTAAAGTACAGCTAATAGTGACCCTTTGACCAAGAGATATGAACCCAGTCCTATCCTATATTATCTTTATTATTTATTACATACTTGAGTTCATTGCTGGAGGCAATGTGTCAGTCCATCTTTTATACTTCTTCTAAAATGAATAGTTTCATATTTCTGGCAGTTTATGGTCAGTTCATTATTCTTTGCAAATTCACAATTCAAATTAATCAGTTTGCATTTATTCTTTCATGCTCATTGTCCATCTTCATTATGAAAATGAAATGGTTAAAAAGACCATTGTGTGAGTCAGTTAAATCTTAGTCCTCAAAGTTTTATCTTAGTTCTTGGCATTTATCTTTTTTATTTTATTTTTCACGAGTATTGATTGACAATGTCAATTTTCTCCATTTATTGTGGAGTTGCTTATTGGTGCAGTTGTGAAGAATTTTCTTCACTTTATATTAAAATGTGATTCATAGTGTAGAATGTCATTTATGATCTTCTCTGTTTCATATCCTCTTTGTTTTCAGCCATCAAGGTTGTATCATCCATATAGAAAAATGGTTTAATAACTCTTTATTCCAATCTTGATTCAGTATCATGCTGTACAACTTCACCTACAGGCAGCATAAAGATTCAATAAATTTAGTGAAAAAAATACAACTTCAGTGCATATCTTTTCTGATTTTTAATCACACATCATATCCTGGTTGCTTGATGGTTTCCTCTTGAATCTGCTGACAGTAGAATCTGCATTCTTTGCAAGGTTATTTGTAACTTGTTATGATACACAGAGTTGAATGTGTTTGTATGGTCAGTAAAACACAGGTAAACATATTTTCAGTGTTCTCTGCTTGCAATCAAGATCTATCTGGTATCAACAATGATATTTCTCTCATTCCTTGTCCTTTCCTGAATCCAGCTTGAATTTCTGACAGTTCTCTAGCAATGAATTTCTGCTGCAATTCTTCTTGAGTGATTTTCAGAAAAATTTACTTGCTTGGCATATTGTTTGATAATTTTCACATTTTATTATATCATTTATCATTTTTCTTTGAAATTGACACAAATACCCATTACCCATCTCTTCTAGTATTTTGGCCATATTTTCTTTCAAATTGCATTTCATAAATGACTGAGAGCTTGCAATGTTGCATCAATATGTTGAAACATCCCAACTGACATCTTGTGGATTCCTGGAGTTTCTTTTATACAAATGACTTCAGCAAAGTTTGGACTTTTCCCTTCAATACCTTTCACTTAATCATAAGCTACCTACTGCAATGTTTTGCTCTTGATAAATTCTTTCCCATAAACTGTCCTTGTGTATTCATTCTTTTCTCTTTCCTTCAGATGCTTCTTATTCAATATTCTGCCTAAATAATTCTTCAGCATTTCTTGTCTTTCAGCTTGATAATTTCTAAGTGCAACCTTACTTTTGATTTTCTAAGTCCAAGACTTTATGTGCTTCTTTACACTAGTTAACTTTGTCTTCTCAAGATTCCTCTCAATTTCACTACAATATGTTCAAGAATACTCTTCAGAGTCTGTCCAGATACCTTAACTTTTTTCCTTTTCTTTTAAATAATATATTTCTTTATTGATCTATTGTGTCTTTATTATCATCCCACAGATCATCTGCTCTTTGATCCTTAGGGTCAAATTTATTCTTGAAATGATCTAAAAGTTTAGGTAAGATATTCACAAGGCCATAATATATATGTGTATACTGTTATATGTGCACACACATGCCTAAATAAAATATAATTTGGATCTGTTTATAATTTGTCTATGTATGTTTGTATACACAAAAGTAATTATATAATCAATGAATGTAACAATAGGCTTGAAGAAGACAGTTTGTGACGATTAAGCTTGTACAGATTAAGTCAAAATTCTTATCTTTTGATCATAGTGTTATGATGGCTTATATATGACTTGGCAGCACCTAACATGATCACCACTAACAACAACAAAAACAACAACATTCCTCTGTTTTTTCAATAGAGTGAGAAGCTCAAATCATTCATATTTATTGTCTTGACATACAAATGACATGGAAATTGTGTTCTGCAATGGAAACATTACTTTATTGGTCACTAGAACCTTCAAATCCAGTAAGATCTTAGATTGAAGGGATTAGAAGTAAGTATTTCTCACTGGAAAATTACTGTAATGAACCTTTACCTCATAATTTATGTCTACTACAACACCAGTATATATTGGTAACAGGTTAAAAATGGAAACAAAATTCTTTAAGAATAGCAAATTCACTGTTTGCTGTCCTTCATTTAGTAATGTAATTCAGTCTGCATCAGTTCTGTCCATTATTCTATAAACCAAACTGTTTTAGAATGATGACTAAAATCCCAAGTCCACTGTCACTAAGTTGATTCTGGTGCATACTAAACTTGCATTGGGTTTCTGAGGCTGTAAATATCAACTGAATGAAACCACTTTATAGTGTTCCAGTGGAAGAGTTGGTGGGATCAAATTGTCAATCATCCAGTTAGCAGCCCAAAATTTAACCGACAGAGTACTGCAAACACTTCTGCATTATGCAGATGACACAACCCTGCTTGCTGAAACTGAGGAGGACCTCATGCACTTGCTGCAAAGGGTCAAGGACTTCAGCCTTCAGTATGGACTAAGGCTCAATGTCAAGAAGACAAAGATTCTCACCACTGGACCAATTGGCAGCATCAGGATGGATGGCAAAGAGATTGAGATTGTTCACAACCCTGCTTGCTGAAACTGAGGAGGACCTCATGCACTTGCTGTGAAGGGTCAAGGACTGCAGCCTTCAGTATGGACTGAGGCTCAATGTCAAAAAGACAAAGATTCTCACCACTGGACCATTGGCAGCATGAGGATGGATGGCGAAGAGATTGAGATTGTTCACAGCTTCAGTTTGCTCGGCTCCACAGTCAACACTCTTGGCACCAGCAGTCAGGAAATCAAAAAGCGTATCGCGATGGGAAAGTCTGCTGTTAGGGACCTCTCTAAAGTACTCAGGAGCAACGGTGTCTCTCTGGAGACTAAGGTGCGCCTGATACAGGCCATGGTCTTTGCAATCACTTGTTATGCAACAGAGAGTTGGACAATGACTAGGGAGGACAGAAGGAGAGTTGATTCCTTTGAGCGGTGGTGCTGGAGAAGAGTACTGAATGTACCATGAACTGCCAGGAAAACAAACAGATTCATCTTGGAGAGGATTAAACCAAGCTACTCCTTAGAGGCAAGGATTCTGGGGCTTCATCTGACATACTTTGGACATGTTGCCAGGAGGGACGTGTCCTTGGAGAGGGACATCATGCTTGGGAGGGTGGAGGGACAGCGCAGGAGGGGAAGACCCTCTATGAGATGGATTGATTCGGTGACTGGAATAATCAGGATGGGTGTGTCAGAGGCAGTTGGGTTGGTGAAGGATAGTGCAGGGTTTAGGGCTTTTGTACATAGGGTTGCTATGAGTCGCAAATGACTCAAGGGCACATAACAACAAACAACAACAGTACTACAAACATATTTCATGAGTGAAAGTCTCTCTTCTTTAAAATGAGATATTCTTTGGCATATATTAATAGGATTTTCTGAAAGTCTATGAATGATCTTTTTGGCAGGCATTTTGCCATAAGCAAAGAAGAATTAACACCAACTTTTGCAGAACCAAGTGCTTCATTCTTCCCAATGCAGGGAGTTAGGATAATATCACGGACACAGTTATATGACTGATATATCATAGAATGCAACCAAAACGGTTGCTAAATATTCTTTTACAAAACTGGACATTCTTGCAATAAAAGAGAAATTGAGGGCAGAGCAATCAGGTTGGAGTTGCAGGGATCCAAGAGATCACCTAACGCAAGGGGCCAGCCAAACAAAACCCTCTTTGTCAAAGGTCTGTCTGAAGATACCACTGAAGAGACCTTGAAAGAGTCATTTGACAGTTCTGTTCGTGCCGGGATAGTTACCGACTGGGACACTGGTTCCTCAAAAGGGTTTGGTTTGGTAGACTTCAACAGTGAGGAGAATGCGAAAGCTGCCAAGGAGGCCATGGAACATGGTGAAATTGATGGAAACAAAGTGACCTTGGACTGGGCCAAGCATAAGGGTGGCTTGGAAATCTCTTCAGATAACATTTCAAGGGAAATGCCCTGTTGGTTTTGACTGGATATTTGTATAAACTTTTTAAGAGATGAGTGATAGAGCTAACCATTATCTGTAAGTCTGGAATTTATATTAAGTTTCATCTCATGTACAAAACCATTTTTCCTGCAAATAGTTTTTTGCGCTGGCAGATGTAAAGGAAAGCAGAATGTTTTATCCTGACTTTGGGGACAAATTAAACAGTCGTAAAACTCTAAAACAACAACAACAAAACACACACACACAAAAACAACTGGACATTCAGCAGTTTAACCCAGTGAGTGAAGTTCTATGAAGCTGCCTCCAGTCTGGCAAGCATAACTTCTGTTAATGTTATGGTTATGTACCATCAAGCAACTACAACTCTGGGTGACTCTGTGAACAAAGGCTCTGAACTTTGTCCTATCTTGGGGCATCCTTAGCATTTCTGATATATGTGAACACACTGTTACAGTCTCTGTGTCAATCTATTTTTGGAGGGTCTTTCTCTACATCTCTGAGAGCTAATAGTCATTAAATATATCGAGTGTTTATAACTACTGCATTTTTCCATATTATTTTAGAGCCTATTTTGCAGTGAGCAGCTTCTATAGCATATTTATAGGAAACACAAGTTTCTTCACACTGAATATAATTTCAAAAGGGCTAAATAAACTACCACAACTAACTTTGTCATTGATATTACAATCTTAATTTTTTTGGAGATTCTAATGATCTTCTATTAAGCATGACATATAAATTAGTCTAATTCAATAATTCAGTCCCTATTTCTAGCACTGTCATTATGACCCAGTGTCTTATTATATCCTAATGGTGTATATGTACATAATAATTTCAGTTGTATATGGCATATAGTAATGAGACCAAATGAGATCATCTTGGACAATACAAGTAAATGTCTCAAGCTGATGTCTCAGTATTCCCATGATACAAATGTATTCCCTTAAAATTTACTTTCTTACACTCCTTCAATACATACCTTTGATATCATGAGAGTTCCTCTTAACTGTTAGTATAAAAGAAAAGAAAAAATAAGCACGTAGTAGAAATTATTGTGCATAATATTGTGGCATGAGACAGAAGGAGAAGTCAACTATACAACAAAACTCTCAGTAACGTATAGTCAAGTAGTAATGAAAGAATGTCTTCTGAGTAGATCGTCAATATTTTTATTTAACTGTCCCTTTTATTGATGGGGGAGTTGTTGTTACTAGGTGCCTATGAGTTGTCTCTGATTTATAGCAACCCTATGTGTGAACAGTACAAAACCCTGACTGAACCTGTACCTTAGTTACAATCTCTATTATCTACCAATTATGAAATATTGGCTAATTATTTTTTATACCAGGGGTCTGTACATTCATTCCATATCCTGTTGATTCTACTTAACTCTTTCAATGTTGTACAATATCTTTCAGAGTTGCAACTTGGAGCTTTAATTTGTTCACTTATTTCCACTTGAGAAAGTATGAGTGTGTTCTTTTCTTTTGCTTTTCTCATTCAAGTCTTTGCATATTTTATTATGCTACTTACTTTGTGTTCTTTAACTCTCCTTTTAAATGAGATCTATTTTGATCTCTCCTTTCTTCCTTACATTTTTGACTGTCTCTAGCTTTCTTTGTATGTAATTTCCTTGACAACATCTCACAACTATACAGTCTTTGATAATCAGCTTTAATGGCATAAGACGTAGTCCTGGAATGGTTTATAAATTCTAGAAGGATATACTCAAGGACATATTCTTATGTTTGAGGGCTTCATATGATTGATGAAGTTAAGCTTCTTCACCATCTTTTTCCATAATTGTAGTTGATTTTACTCCTGTGCATTTATTTGGTTAGGTCTGCATATATATTTTTTATTTTTTAAAGTATTGACAATAATTATGTTTTTTACTAAAATCAGAAAATACCATAAAGTGTTTACTTCTGCTTTTGTGACTATGAAAAGTATTTCACTATATAGATAATATAAATTATGGTTGAAATGCATTGGAAAGCTCACTGCGCTTCAATTGTGTCCATGAAGAACATGTATATAAACCAAAAACACAGTAATTCAGAGTAAGAATTTACTGCATGGTTTAAAAATCAGAAAAATTATCTTATTGTTGCATCCTCACACAATATCTATCAAATTTGTATGCTGAGCAAATAATCCAAAAAGATAAAGTACATTTAAAAAAATGTGGCAACAAGTTTGGAGGACATCTATCAACAACTTATAATATGCAGATGATCCAACCTTGCTGTAGAAAGTGAAGAAAATTTGAATTGTTTCCTCAGGAAAATTAAAGACCAGACTTCTGTATGGATTAAATCTCAAAAACAAGAAAACAAATATCATTACAAATGGGTCAGTAGCCTACATTATAGTAGATGGGAAAAAGATTGAAGTTGTCAATGATTTCATTTACCTTGGATCCACTATCAACCCTAATGAAAGCAGCAGTAAAAATATCAGAAGATGTGCTCCATTGTCCAACTCTGATGTCAAGTTTAAAATAACAAAGAAGTTTATTTAAAAATAAAGACATAGCTCAAAATAATTGCTTCATATGCCCATGAAATCTGCACAATGAATAAATTTGATGATTTGATGATACCTTAGCATTGTGGTAGCTAAGAGTACTCAATATACCATGAGCTGTCAAAAGAACAAAAAGAAGAAGAAGAAAATAAAAATGGAAGTAAAAAGAGACTCTGAAAATTGATTGCACTATAGCTTTACAAAATCAAAATATAGGGAAGAGATGCTGAAGTAAAAGAACTCAAAGAAAGAATTCTAAGGGAAGCTCAAGAAGACAAAGTGAAGTATTAGAATATGCAGAGGGCTGGTATTGGAGAATTAAAAGAAAAGAACTTGTTCAGTATTTTTCAAGCTGAAGAATAGAAAAACAAATTCAATTCTGGAGTTGTGATACTGAGAAATGCTGTAGGCAAAAACTTGAATGAACCAGGAAACATCGAAAGAAGATACACAGAATCACTCTAACACTGAAGTATTCCAGGAAGTACCAAAAGATCAAGACCCAATAGTGATGAAGGAAATTCAAGCTACACTGAAGACATTGGCAAAAAAAGAAGGCTCCAGCAATCAAAGGAATTACAACTGACGTGTTTCAACTAAGAAATGCAACTCTGGACTCACTCACTGGTCTATGGCAGAAAATTTGGAGGAAAGCTGCTTGGCTGAGTAACTGGAAAAGATCCTTATTTGTTCTCATTCCCAAGAGAGGGAATCCAACAGAATGTGGAAATTACCAAATAATGTTATTAATATAACATGTTGTTGTTGTTGTTGTTGTTGTTATGTGCCATCAAGTCACTTGTGACTCATAGTGATTCTATGTACAAGAGCACTAAACCTTGCTCTATCCTATGCCAATCTTATTGTGCCTGACACACCTACTTGCCATTGCCCCAGTGACTGAGTCAATCCATCTAATCGAGGGTTTTCCCCTCTTGTACTGTCCTTCCACCCTCCCAAGATGATATCCTTCTCCAAGGACTGGTTCCTCCTTGCAACATGTCCAAAGTACGTCAAAGTTTCATAATCCTTGCCTCCAAGGAATAGCCTGCTTACACCTTCTCCAGGACAAACCTGTTTGTTCTCCTAGCAGTCCATGGTATATTCAACACTCTTCTCCAGCACCACAGCCCAAAGGCACCAATTATCTTTATATCACCCCTATTCATTGTCCAGCTCTCTGACACATAGCAAGTAATTGTGAAGACTATGGCCTGGATCAGGCATACCTTATTCTCCAGCCTGACATTGTTGTTCTTCAATACTATGGAGAGGTCCCTGACAGCCGACTTTTCTAATGCAACTTGACTCTCAATTTCCTGGCTGCTAGTACCAAGAGTGTTGATTATGGAGCCAACCGAACAAAAACTGTTAACAATATCAATTTCTTCACTATCCATAATGATGCTTCCAATTTACCCAGTGGTGAGAATCTTTATTTTCTTGATTTGAGTTTCAATCCATATAGGAGGCTGCAGCCCTTGACCTTCTGCAGCAAGCACTTCAGGTTCTCCTCAATTTCAGCAAGCAGGGTTGTGTCCTCTGCGTAATGCAAGTTGTTTATTAATCTTCCTCCAATCCTGATGCCACATTCCTTCTCATACATCCCAGCCTCACAGATGATTTGTTCTGCATATAAATTGAAAAGACAGAATGGAGACAGAATACATCACTGGCAGACACCCTTCCTGATTTTGAACCATGCAGTATCTCCTTGCTCTGTTCTGAAGACTGTCTCGTGGTTCAAGTATAGGTTTCACATAAGCACAATCAATGTTCTGGGATTCCCATTCTTCTCAGAGTCAGCCAGAGTTTGTTATGACCCGCACAGTCAAATGCCTTTGCATAGTCAATGAAACATAGATAGATATTCCTCTGGTACTCTTTGCTTTCAGCTAAGATCCATCTAACATTAGCTATAATATTCCTAGTACCATGGTCTCTTCTAAACCCAGCCTGCACATCTGGCAGTTCTCTGATGACATGCTGTTCCAGTCGTTTTTGGATAATTTTCAGCAGAATCTTGTTTGCATGTGATTTTAAAGATATTGTTTGTTTTTTTCTGTACACTGTCAGGTCACCACTCTTTGGAATGGGAAGAAATATAGATCTCTTCCAGTCAGTGGGCCAGGTGGTTGTCCTCCATATTTCTTGGCACAACTTGGTTAGCACATCCAGGGAAGTGCCTCTTTATTGAAATATGTCAGTTGGTATGCCATCGATTCCTATGGCCTTATTTTTTCCACTTCTTTCAGAACAGCTTAAATTTCCTCCTTCATCACCACAGGCTCTTGCTCATACATTATTTCATGAAATTCTTCTGTATCCACCAATTGCTTTTGGAACAATGATTCTGTGTACTCTTTCCATCCTTTTTTTAATGCTTCCTGGATTACTTAATATTCTGCCCAAAGCATCCTTAAATATTTCCACTCGTGGCTTGAATTTGTTTTTCAATTCCTTGAGCTTAAGAAATGCTGAGTGTGTCCGTCCCCTTTAATTTTCTGACTCCAGGTCTTTGCACCTTTCATTATAATACTTTGTTTTGTCTTCCAGAGTTAGACTTTTAAATCTTCTGTCCAGCTCCTTACTTTCTAGATTTCTTCCTTTAGCTTTGGTTTCTTGCAATCTAATGCAATATTTAAAGTCTCATCTGACATACATTTTGGCCTTTTCTTCCTCTTCTGCCTTTGTAATGAATTTTTGCATTCTTCACGAATGCTATTCTTGATATCTTCATTTGGAACAATTACTCTGTATATTTCTTCCATCTTCTTTTAATGCTTCCTGGATTATTTAATATAATGCCCAATGCATCCTTAAGTATTTACACTCGTGGCTTGAACTTGTTTTTCAATTCCTTGAGCCTAAGAAATGCTGAGCGTGTTTGCTCACTTGGTCTTTCCTGATTGGTGTCTAAAACCTCAAACCTGTTCCTGAGAGATGGTTTTGAAATTCAAATGGGATCATATGCAAGCAAAATAATGCTGAAGATAATTCAGTACATAGAGAACTGTCAGAAATTCAAGCAGGATTTAGAAGAGGCTGTGGCACTAGGTATATCATTACTGTTGTCAGATGGATCCTGCCTGAAAGGAGAAAATACAGGGATAATGTCTGTTTGTAGACTACTTACTAAGCAAAAGCATTTGACAGTGTGGGTCCTGACAAATGATGGACAACATTGAGAAGAATGGGAATCCCAGAATATTAATTTGCTCATATGTAATGCATACCCAGACAAAAAGGTTGTCATGTGGACAAGCTGGGAAATACTACATGGTTTAAAATTAAGAAAAGAGTGTTATCCTTTCTCCATAAATACTCAATACATATGCCGATCAAATTATTCGAAAAGATGAATTATATGAAGGAGAATGTGGTATCAGGATCAGAGGAAGACTGCTTAACAAATTATGTCAACAGATGACACAACCTCACTTGCTGGAAGTTAGGAGAACTTGAAGTGTTTGCTACAGAAGACCTACAATTACAGCCTTATATATTAATTAATAAACATCAAGAAAACAAAAATTCTTACCACTGGTTCTATAGGCAACATCATAATAGAGCATAAGATATTGAAAATGTCAATGACTTCATCTAACTAGAATCCACAGACTACACACTTGGTAACCACAGTCAAGAGATCAGGGACAATTGCGCTGGGAAAGTCTGCACTCAGGAATCTTTCGAAATTATTGAGGAGTAATGATGTTATTGCAAACTTAGGTACATTTGATTCAGATCACGTGATAAGAAACTGGACTGCAATTCCAAAGGCATGTGGTGCAAATCTACCACATGCTCCCCAAGAGAAGGACAGGCAATCTCCTCCGATGCAATTAATGCCTCTGAAAACCCACTGGACGGTCAACTATGGGTCAGTTCTGACTTGAAAGCACACAACAAAAAGAATGTGCTGGACACTGAGTAGGGATGACAGCAGAAAAATTAATTGATGCCTTTGATCTGTGGCATTGGAGGAAAGTACGGAATAGTCCATGGATTGCCAAAGGAACAAACAGATATGTCTTAGAAAAATGCACCCAGAGTGCTTCTTGGAGGCAAAGATAACAAAGGTTTATGCTTTGTACTTTGGTCAAGTTGCTAGAAGAGAGTGTTTCTTGGAGAAGGGATCATGGTTGGAAAGGTGGAGGGTTGCCAAAAGAGAGGAAGACCCTTGACATGATACATTTATATAGTGACTCTAGCAATGGGCAAAAGTATGTCATAGATGATGAAGATGGCACGGGAAGGGATAGGCATCTAACAACAAGAAGAGAAGAAGTACGGTCAGGGCTACATGTCACATGTTTGGGTATTTTGTCAGGAGGGATCAGTCCTTGAAAGGTAATATCATACTTAGAAAGAATCTCAGTGAGAAAAAAGGAGAACTAGGAATTGAATTGACACAGATTGTAACAAAGGGTTACAATGGTAAGCTCACAAGAAAGTGTGAAAGTGACACAAGAGTGGGTACATTTTTCATGTTTGGAACATTTGTACCTATAAACTAAAGTTAATTTAGATGACACATGATAAAATGAGAGTAGTGGTAGCCTAGTGGTAAGAAGCTGTGCTGCAATTCCAAAGGCACGTTGTTCAAATCCACGTTTGTCTGTGGGAGATAGATGGGCAATCTCTTCCCATGGAATTAATTGCCTCTGAAAATCCACTGGAGGGTCAGCTATTGTATAGGTCAGTTCTGTGTCAATGGTAACAGTAAATTGTTGATAATAAAAAAACATTATTTGATCTCTTTCCTCATTTTTCATCAAAATGTTCTTTTTAACTACTTGTCTGGGTTTTTTTTTTTATCCCATACTTTTCCTTTATTTCAAACATTTAGTATTAATGCATCTTGATTGCATCTTTGCTGAATTTCAGACTACAGATGTTGCTAGAAATCCTGAGTTTCCTCATCTTTGGCTTAGATGTTACTGCATAAATTTGAATAATTATCCTATCAACAGATCTTTTGTGTAAATATGTAAATTATTCTATCACTGACAGAATTGTATTTCAGAATGGATCATGAACTGTTCTTTTTGATGATGAATGAAACACCCCTCTTCGATTTGCCATTCTGTCAAAGTAGATCATATAACTGTCTGATTCCAAATGTCTAATATCAAAGTATTTCAGCTCATTAGTGCCTTGAATCATTACATTTTATTCTGAGGTTGTTATGTGCCATCAAATCACCTGCAATCCATAGCAACCCTATGTACAGCAGCTTTGCAGCCTGCCCTGCTCTGAGCCAGTCTCACTGAGTTAGATACATCTAACCTCATTTCCCCAGTTATGATATCAATCCATCTCATCCAGGTCTTCCTCTCCTCTGCTGTCTCTCCACCATTCCAAGCATGGTATCTTTTTTCAAGGACTGGTTCCTGCCGGCCACATGCCCAAAGTTTGTGAGATGGAGTTTCAAAATTCTAGCCTCCAAAGAGAAACTTGGTTTCACTCTCTCCAAGAAAGACCTATTTGTTTTCTTGGCAGTCCATGGTATGTTCAAGACTCTTCTCCAGCACCACAACTCAAAGGCATCTATTCTTCTTCTGTCATCCTTAGTCATTGTCCAACTCTCTGAAACATAACAAGTAATTGAGAAGACCATGGCCTAGATTAGGTGCACCTTTGTATCTCAACTGACATCATTGCTCTTCAGCACTCTGGAAAGGTCCCTGACAGCAGATTTCCCCGAAGCAATTAATCTTTTGATTTTATGATTGCTGGTTTTAAGAGTGTTGACTGTGGATCCGAGCAAGCTGTCATTGATAACAACCTCAATCTCTTCTCCATCTAATATGGTGCTGCTTAATTGGTCCAGTGGTGAGAATCTCTGTCTTCTTGATATAGAAGGTTATTTTTTTACATCATTTCTTAGATTTACAAAGAGTAAAGCAATGTATTCACTTAACAAACATAATTAATATTTTTGTTGTTGTTGTTATGTGCTGTCAAGTCACTTACGACTCATAGCGACCCTATGTAAAAGAGAGCTAAACCCTGCTCTATCCTGTACCAACCTCACTGTCCCTGACTACCTTAATCACTGAATTGATCCATCTAACTGAGTGTCTTCTTCTCCTGTGCTGTGCCTCCACTCTCCCAAACATGATGTCCCTCTCTAAGGACTGGCCACTCCTTACAACATGCCCATAGTATATCAGACAAAGTTTCAGAATCCCTGCCTCCAATGAGCAGACCAGCTTCACCCTCTCCAGGACAAACGGGTTTGTTCTCCTAGCAGTCCCTGGTATGGTCAACACTCTTCTCCAGCACCACAGCTCAAAGGCATCAATTCTCCTTCTATCATCCTTAGTCACTGTCCAGTTCTCTGATGCATAGCACACAATTGTGAAGACTATAGCCCGGATCTGGAGCACCTTAATTTCTAGCCTGACATCATTGTTCTTCAGTACTCTGGAGAGGTTCCTGACAGCTGACTTGACTTCCCCAGTGTAATTCGTCTCTTGATTTCCTAGCTGCTGGTACCAAGAGTGTTGACTGTGGAGCTAAGCAAACTAAAACTGTTAACTATCTCTTCACCATCCATACTTATGCTGCCAATAGGTCTATTGGTGATTTATCATTAATATAACATGCAAGTAAAATCTTGGTGAAGATTATAAAAAAAAAACAAACAAACCTGGAATGCTTCATCAATAGGCACCTGCCAAAAATTCAGGACGAATTCAGAAGAAGTTGAAATATTAAAGCTATCATAATTGGTGTCAGGAGGATCTTAGCAGCAAACACGGAATACCAAAAAGATGATTACTTGTGTTTTATTGACTATCCAAAGGTATTTATCTATGTTGATAATTACAAATTATAGCTAGCATTGAGAAGGATGGGATCCAGTAAATGTAGTTGGGCTCATGAGAAACCTATATATAGACCAAGAAGTAGTTGTTCAAAAAGAACAAGAGAACATTTAATGGTTTAAAGGTGTGAATCAGGGTTGCATCTTTCCCCTGTACCTATTCTATCTGTGTGCTAAGCAAATCATTCAAGAAGTTGAGTGGTATGACTAAGAATGTGATGTCAGAATTGGAAGAAGACTCATAACAATTTGTGTTATGTGGATGACACAACTTTCCATACAGAAAGTGAAGAGGACATTAAGCACTTAATACAGAAGATCAAAGCCTACAACTTTCATTATGGATTACATTTCAACCTCAGGAAACAGTAATCCTCACCACTAGACCAACAATATCTGTCAAGGACTTTTGCAACATGCTAACGTATCAGAATTTAGGTATCACTATTAAGGTGTGCCTGATGGAAGTCATGGCATTTTAATTTGTTTCCGATGTATCTGAAAGTTAGACCATGAATAAAATTGACAGAATAACTAATGACTTTGAATTATGGTGTTACAGAAGAGTAATGAAAATTTCATGGACAAAAGAGCAAACAAATAAATGTTGGAAGAAGCAAGGAAATCTCACTTCATATATATTAGACGTATTTAAAGGGTGGGCCAGCCTTTGGTAAGGTGCAGGTCAGAAAGAGAAGAAAACTCCCAACCAGACCAATTGACATCATTATTACTTTACAAGAAGCTTGTGATTGCTCAGGATAGGGCATGGTTCAGTTCTGCTGTTCATAGGGTAGCTATGAATTGTAGTCTGCCTGAGGACACATAACAAAAACAACCTAAAGAAATTCAAATCAAGTTTAGAAAAAAAACAAAGAAGATTAATATGAACTCATAGAAGTGATTTATAGCATGTTTTGTAAAATGAAGAAATAAAAGTGCAATGGAGTACCTGTGGTATTTTTTCTCATAGAAAGACAGGTGTTTTAGAAATAATTTCTCACTTGGCAAAAGAAAAAACAAACAAAATCTAGTAACATGAAAAATAAACTATAAAGTCCTTATAGTCTTACAGGAGTCAGGTGAAAAGAGATAGTAAGTCTGGGAAATGGAACCAGAGTTGAAGAAATTTGACTATTATTTTGATTGTTATGATTTTGATGATTTTTCACATAATTGAAAATTAGTAAATCGTTAGCTTGAACCAGGACCTACGTGAAACTCAAAATGAAATATGAACTCAAAAGGGGGCATAAATGCAAAATATCTAATTGTAGTTAAATTAGCATAACTACTTAACCACCCTAATGGAAAATGGTACAATATTAAATAACTTACACAACATTTAAACTATAAGGGAGTTCCAGGAAGCCTAGGTTGTAGGCAATTGAGTTACTGACCTAACTTCTAGGTTTGTATGGCATTTTGAATCTACCAGTTGTTCATTAGAAGAAAGATGGACAATCATTTTCCATGTGACTGACAGTCTAAAAATTTTATGGAACATCAGGTAGGTTTTGGTTTAAACTTGACAGCAAAGAGAGAAAGAGGGAATTTAAGACCAAAGACAAAAAGAACTCTAAGTAAACATACTCTAGCACAATGTTTTCACAGGCACTTGAGTAAAAGCTCTGAAAACAATTCATTTGTATTCTACAATATGCAAAGAAGCACACACAATGTGCATAATGAGAACTCAGATCCTCAGAGGATAGAACTGCAAATATGCAAAAAAGAGAAGGAAAAAAAAAATGCCAGTGGTATTGAATTTGAATTGGAAGTGTCAGAAAATACCCTTTTTCCAAGGTGTATATACATTTATAATAAAGGATATTTTTGCTTAAAACTACGTATCTTTTTCTCTAGCTGTCCACTTAGAGTGCATTTAGAAGCACTGACAGTCTGGTAGTAATGTGAACAGTTATAGCAAGATCATGGCCTTTAGATGTCATATGATTGATTCTAGGCTAGACAGGGAATATAACAAGCTAAGCCTGGAACATCTCATAGAAGAAAATAAGAAAGTGTTGTGGTTTTTTTTTCTGTTTTGTTGTGTTTTTTTTTTTAAATGGACATATTAAAAGGACAGAGAAATAAATTTGAAGATAATTCCAATTATCATATCTGTGACAATTCAAACTTCTTGCTATCCAGGGAGAACTAGATCACACCTGATCCACCACTGGTTTTCCTAGTCTGTAAATTTCACAAAGGAGATTTCTCATTTTTCTGCCTTGGAGAGGCTAATGGAATCAAACAGCGAGAGAAGTTGGCCTTTGGGTTAGCAATGCAATTATCTGCAGACTAAACATCCAAGACTCACTTGTGAAAACTAGAAAAACAAAATTTTAAAAATTAAAACAATTGTTTATAAACATTATTGAGTTGATTCCAACTTATAATGACTGAAAATGTAATAGACAAAACCAATGGGTTTTTCTTGGCGGTAATCTATATGGAAGTTGTTCTCTCAGCTTTTTTTCTACAAAGCCATGGGGGAGTTTAAGTGATACCCTTGAGGACAGCAGCCCATAGCAAACCACTTTAATAAACTCTAAAATAATAAATATTTATAAAGCCATATCAATATATTGTTGAACACTCATGGCTTAGTGGAGATTCATCGCCAATCCAAAGGCATATTGAATTCACTAGCTACTCTGTAGAAGACAGACGGGCAATTTCTTCCCATGTGATGGTTAGCTATGAGTTGGTTACAACTCAACAGTATATAACATTTACAGCAAGAGCATTAGCATATAATTAAATAAGCAAATAACTCAATGATGTGAAAGCCAAAAACATTTCTTAAATAGTATTTTGTTTCAATTACTTAAAGTAGAAGAAAAGATAGAAAAAGAGGGGAGAAGAATTTGGCAAAAGGAAAGACAGAAAAAGAGGGGGGAAGAATTTGGCAACCTTTATAGTTTCTAGTATAGTTTGGCAAATGCAACAGCACACAAGAACAATATATTAACTATTTCATTAATATTTTTTAAATTTTATATTTATTTTCATACACAGTTCATATACATTGTTTAATACAATAATTCTTATTCATTATGTGTTATAAAATCAATCACCATTAAACCACATTCTTCATTATCCTGTCTTTCAAAATAGATCCCTGCCTTATCTTTCCAATTTCTTTTATCCTGCTTCTTTCCACCCACCAAATTGTGTCATCCTATGGTTTCTCCTCTGCTTACCCTCACCTTTCTGTTCCCACTCCTTCCCACCTTGGATCCCAT
>NW_006399823.1:9249267-9255055 GCF_000299155.1 Elephantulus edwardii | reverse complement strand
GCATAACAAGTGATTACAAAGATCATAGCCTGCATCCGGCACACCTTACTCTCCAGAGTGACACCATTGCTCTTCAGTACCATGGAGAGGTCCCTAACAGCAGACTTTCCCATCGCAATACATTTTTTTTTTATTTCCTGGCTACTGGTGCCAAGAGTGTTGAACATGGAGCCAAGCAGGCTAAGGTTGTTAACAATCTCAATCTCTTCACCCTCCATCCAGATGCTGCCAATTGGGCCAGTGGTGAGAATCTTTGTTTTCTTGACGTTGAGCCTCAATTCATACTGGAGGCTGCAGTCCTAGACCCTCTGCAACAAGTGCATGAGGTCCTCCTCAGTTTCAGCAAGCAGGGTTGTGTCATTTGCATAACACAGATAGTTAATAGATCTTCCACCAATCCTTACGCCACACTTCTCCTCATATAGCCCAGCCTCTTGGATATGTTCTGTATACAGGTGAAGGGGTATCCTAGTGAAGGGTAGAGCTGGAAAATAAGTGGGTCAAGACACTAGGCCAAGTCATGTAGTAATTTTCAAAATCATTGTTCCTGAGTATAACGTAGTATTCCATCATATGAGTGTACCACAGTTCCCAATCCGTTTGATTGTGGTTGCACATTTGAACTGTTTCCATGTACCTGCAGTGATGAATAACACTGCTATGAAAATTGCTGTACAACTCTCCATTTGTATCTCAGTGCTAATTTAATTAGGGAGTATCTCTGGGAGTGGAATAGCTGTATCATATGAAATTTCTATGTTCAGCATTTTGATGAAACACCAAACTATCTTCCAGAGTGGTTGCATCATTTTACAATACCACCAACAGTGCGTGAGAGTTCCAATCCCTCCATGTCCTCTCCAACATTTATTGCTTGCTGTCCTATTAAACTTTGCCATTGTTACTTGTGTGAGATGGTACCTAACTGTGGTTTTCACTTACATCTCTCTTATTGCCAGTGACTTTGAGCATTTATTCATGTCTCTTGGCTATCTTAGTGTCTTCCTCTGTGAAAAATCTTTCCATATCTCTTGCCCTTTTTGAAATTTGGTTATCAGTCTTTTTCTTGTGAAGGCCCTGTACAATTCTATAAACTTTTGTTATGAGACCCTGGTCTGAGATGGTATTGCCAAATATTTTTTCTCAGTCAGTAGATTTTCTTTTTACTTCATTGGAAAAAGTTTTTGAGGTACCCAGTCATTTAATCTTTAGAAGGTCTCATTTATCAAATTTATCCTATCCTGGTTGTATATTTCTGGCTGTATTTATCAGCTTCTTTAATAACATTGGTGAGGCCTTCTAAACATAGTCCCAATGTATCTGTTACGATGTTTATCGTTTTGAGATTTACACCTAGGTCTTTGATCCATCTTGAGTTGACTTTTGTGTATGGCGAGTGGCGTGGATCCTTCTTCTGCTTTTGCAGTTAGCAATCCAGTTTTTCCACCACCTGTTTTTTCAAGAGATTGTCACTCCCTCATTTGATAGATTTTGTTTCCTGCTCAAACATCAGTTAATTAACAGAATTTCTGGGTTCAAACTTCAGTTCTGTTGGTCTATATTCCTGTCATTGCACCAATATCATGCTATTTTGATCTACATTTGAAGGTAAGAATTATCAACAAATATGAAATATGTAGATTAAAAATGTAATGAGATACAGACTATTCTATCTGTACCATGTAAAGTACATCTCCAATAGGAATTTATTAATGACAGAAAAAGTACTGACACATAGCAGAGAGACCTGACAACCATTAGTCAAAGTTAGCACCACTGATTATGGTGTGCGTGAGCATTATACACTGCCTTCTATGATACACTGATAGAACAACATCCCCCCATTGATATCTTTTTGTATCAGAGTCATAACAGCAATGTAATCTTTAAAAAAATCAGAAAAATCCATAAATAAAGGATTTGTGTTGTGTACCACAGAGTCAGAACTGACCCATAGCTGAGCCTCGAGTGGGTTTCAGAGGCAGTTAATCACACTGGAGGAGATTGCCCATCTTTCCCCTGCAGAGCAGCTGGTAGCCTTGAACCATGTGCTTTTGGGATTGCAGCAGAGCTTCTTGTCAATAGAACACCAGAGCTCCCTTAAATAAAGGATATTCTACAAAATAAATTACCACTAAAAAAAAGGTGTTCTGGTAGATAGAGAGCTAGCTGTACTGACAACCTAAAGGTTGGTAGTTCAAATCCACCACCAGCTTCTTAGGAGAAAGATTGACAATCTCCTCCCCTGTGATTTACAACCTCTGAGATCATACTGAAAGGTTAGCTATGTATCAGTTCTGGCCCAGCAACAATGAATGAGTAAGCGAATTACTTAACAAAAAAAAAAAGGAATAGGCAACTTTATGACAAATAAAAATGATCTATCCTAAATTGGAAAAGAATTTAAAAAATGTGACATTTGAATACATGTAAGGAGACCTGGTGGTGGCATAGAATGTTAAGAGTTATATTGCTAACTGGAAGTTCATTAGTTTAAATACTATAGCTGTTCCTTAAGAAAGAGATGAGCAGTCTTCTATTAAAATTTACAATGCTGGAAACTCAATTGGTGGTTACAAAGAGCCAGAAAGGACTGGACAGCAAACAGGGTTTGTTGTGTTGATTTAAATGTCCTGTGAAATTATAAGTGGAAAAATGGATGATAAATTGTTTGTTAATGGTATTGTGGTAGATGCCGTTGAGCTAACTATGAACACTAGTTGGCATAGTAACACTATGAACACTAGATCACACAGTAACACTATGAACAACAGATCACATGGTAGTAAAGTATCAACATGCAACAGCAAGAAAATCATGACAGATTCAGGAAAAATAAAACAACAACATGGAAACAGGGATGTTCTTGCTGATGTCATAGGCATCCTGGGGTCAAACTAAAAATACTAGAAAGCTGTTAAATCATGTTTTATTGAAGAAGTGTAAGTTTTATTGAATAATTGAACTATGTGAATCAGATTATGGATACTCGCATGAAGAATATGTATCTGAAACCACCTAACTGTGTTTTTGCAGAATCTGTGCATAGATCAAGAGCTAGTCATTCAAGAAATGAAAGGGAGATGACATAGTTTAAAATCAGGAAAGATGCATAGCAAGGTTGTATCCTTTCACAATATTTATCAAATCTGTATTCAGGGTTATTTTTTTTATAAAAGCAGAATATATAAAGAAGAGGGGGCATCAGAACTGGAGGAAGACTCATTAACAATTTAAGATAGGCAAATGGCCACTTTGATGAAAACAAAGATGACTTGGAATATTTACTGTTGAAGATCAGGGACCACAGCTCTCAGTATGAATTACACATTAAGAAGAAAACAAAACCTTTCACAATTAGACCAATAAGCAACTTCACAATAAGTGATCAAACCATTTACATGGGCAAGATTTGGGTCTATGTGGATAAATGATAAATGCCCCTTGAAGCAACATTCAAGTAACCAATGAGTACATCTTAAGCAAACCAACTCCTTAAAGTTTTGGAAACAAAATGCGTTACTATGAAGACTAATACCTACTTTAACCATGCTATTTTCAATCACTTCATATGCATGTGCAAGGTGGACAATGACTCAAAAAAAAGTCCAAAATGAATTCATGCATTTTGTTCTGCTATTGGCAACGAATACTAAATACACCGTTCATGGCTGGAAAAATGAACAAATCTGTTTTGCAAGAAGTATAACCTGAATGATGCTCAGAAGGGAGGATGCTGACACTTTGTCACTTAAACATTTAACATGCTATTAGGAGAGAATAGCCCCTGGAGAAGGATATCATGGTTGGTAAAATAATCATTGAAAAAAAATAAGAAGACCCTCAACAACAAAGATACATATAATGACTAAAAGAATGGGCTGAAACTTTTGTGAGAGAATGGCATGAAATCAGACAGTGTTTATTGTTCTGCATGAATGAGAACAGGCTTGATGACAGTAAACAACAATAATCTCAACAAAATAATTTTATGATCTGCCTCCAACACTCTGGCTTCTCTTGTGTGGCTAACTTCAGTCCCTCATCAACAGTTACTTCTTTTTGTAGGGGTACATTCCTTTTTCAACACTTCTGCTGTTCACCATATGTATGCTTTCGCAATATACAGTCTCATATTTTTAATAGTGTCCTGTAAATTTCTAATAACTTAGGTTTATCTGTTTATGGTAATTTCATTACAATGTTATTTTCTTGGTGGGGTAAAAAAGGGAGTCATTGTCTTCTTTTTTACTGCAGTGTCTCAGGCCCTAGAAAATATAACACCTAAAAATTTTCTAATGGAGCAAAGAATTCTTTAGTTAGAAAATGAATCTACATGTGTTATTGTTGCCTATAAGAAGGAAAGGTATGTTTGCAATTCAAGAGAAAGGGAAAAAAAAATAATAGGCTCAGAGGAGGGAAATTTTCAAAGCTGGTAATAATAAATTCAGACAACTCCCTTAAAATTTGACAGCTCCTTTTAAAATTGGAGTGTCTTCTTAGACAGGATCCAGAAACTGAAGGAACAGTTACAGTCAGTCTTTGAACACTGAAAAGAGGTCATCTGCTAATAAGGTAAGAATCTTAATGGGATAGCTATTTTGACAACTAAATATCAGTGCTCATATTTAAGGTCTAGAATAAACTAGGCATTGATAATCTAAGAACTAGTTGGTGGAGAAGAAACATCTCACTAAAAAAAACTATTAGCCTAATGAATGGATAGAGAAGATTTAAACAGCAAATAACTATCCAGGGCAAAGTCAACACAACAACAAAAATAAGAAAAAAATATATAAACAAAAGTCAATCAACTCAGTAAACTGTATCAAATCAAATCATGACCAATGCTTATTTTTAAAATGTATAGCTATGACCAATATAATCAGCAGAGAATTGTGCTGGAGGTTTGACCCATCATTAACTCCTCGCAAGAAAAATAGCCAGCCTCTTTGCAGTACGGTTCACAGCCTCAAAAAGTCAATGGAGGGTCATTGGGTGCTGGAAACTACTCCATGGCAGTGAGTTGAACTAAATTGTGTGTTGCATGTGCCACTCTCTTAATTGCTTAGAAAAATATTTCAAAAACTGTTTCCACAACTTTAGGTAAGTTGGAAAACGAGAACTTTCTTGATTCTGGATCTGCTGATACCTGGCAGAATCTTCTTTTTTGATATAGAGGAGGGGGTGAGGGTTGAGGGGTGTGGTTAGATCTTTTGGAAATTTTTTAGATACAACAACATGTTGTTATTGTTTATTGTTTATTGTTTATTGCTGTTGAGTCCAGCACGACTCAGTGACCCTACGAACAAAAAGCTTGAAGACTTTCTATACGTATCGTCATTTCCCCATGTTCATAGGGTTTTCAGAGGCATGTGGTTTAGGATGTGAATGCCACTCCTGCTTCCAAATCTGTCTGAAAAATGGAACTCCACCAAACACTGTCTACCATAGGCAGCTATTATGGCACTTGACCTCGAATGGCACAAAGTTCAGCATCACAGCAAACCTGGGTTAGCTCAGTACAGCAAATTGACAGAGGAGTGCTGTACAACTTAGAAGAATGTTCCTCCAAAGTAAAATAACACTAGATTCTTGAACCAAATCAACTTTTAAATAAAAGGGAGCTAGATAGATACACACACACACACACACACACACACACATACAGAGAGAGAGAGATGGAGATAGATTAGATAGATAGATAGATAGATAGATAGACAGATAGATAGAGACAGAGACATAAACAAAAGGTCTGAAGCCTTTCTATAACTATCGTTTCTCCAAG
>NW_006399823.1:9247564-9249167 GCF_000299155.1 Elephantulus edwardii | reverse complement strand
ACACACACACACACACACACACACACACACACACTCATACAGAGAGAGAGAGAGATGGAGATAGATTAGATAGATAGATAGATAGATAGATAGATAGATAGATAGACAGATAGATAGAGACAGAGACATAAACAAAAGGTCTGAAGCCTTTCTATAACTATCGTTTCTCCAAGTTAATAGCATTTCCAGAGGCATGTGTTTTAGGAAGTGGATGCCATTCCTACTTCCAAACTTGAATCAGTCTTGAATCAATCTGTGAGCTCCACTAACCATTGCCCACGATGGGTAGCCATTATGGTGTTTGACATACCTATGGCAGTTGTTCATTATGGCATTTTACATACAAATGGCACAAGATTCAGTGTCACAGCAAACCCAGATTAACCTATCACACCAAATTGTGCAGAGTGCTGTATGACTTAGAAGAATGTTCCTTCAAAATATAGTAACAAGGGATTAAAATATAATCACTCTGGCACATCTTTTGAATATAAGAACCCCCGGGAGGTCTTGTTGACTCTAAAGAAGAGGTTTAAATACAAAAAAAAAAAAAACCAAAGAATCCAGACAGATCCTTAATAAAAAAAAGAGCAACACTTGTAGACACCAGCCACTTCATCCAACTCTAAAATGGAGACAAGGACTTTGGTGTTATATGCTGTTGTTAAATGTCATCTAGTACAAACTCTATAAACAAAAGAACTATTGTCTTTCTTCTAAGTTCATAGACTTTCCACAGGCAACATAGAAAACAGCATAGCAATAATATAGAGAACTAATAAACTAGAAAGGAAGCTTTAAGACATCCAAGACAGGTAATCCTTTCCTTCTTGGGATGTTTAACATAGGGACCTTACTTTATATCTCAATTAAAAGGACTTGAAAAGAGCCCTCCTATCTCCTCCAGGTAATCGAGGAAGAAAGAAACGTGAGACATTCGTTCCGGCTGGCTGCACAGAGGAAGGGGTAGGCATCTGACAAGCTGAAGGCTGGGCAGATTAGAGAGCCCTCCCATCTCCTCCAGGTAATCGAGGAAGAAAAAAACGCGAGACATTCCTTCTGGCCCGAGGGCCACACAGTTCAACAGGATGTATCACTTTTATTCGGGAAACATTAGGCTAAACTTCACAGACATTGATCCCAACATAAGGAACTACCATCAGCTGATGTGTTTGGAATCACAGAAGCCATGGAACTTCATATATAAATTATTGGATGGAGGGCTGGTCAAAGGAAGATAGATGTGAAGGGAGGGGGTAGAAGAGGCTGGGTATCCTGGTGGATGATGGAGCAGGGAAATAAGTGGGTAAAGACGCGTGTGAGAAAGGCAGGGACAACACTGACACTAAAGTTAACGCCGCAATAAGGGATATAACTTTAACTTGCTGGTCTGTCTGATACTTCTCTAAATCTGAACAGTCACATTATGACAGACTAGGAAGAAGGATTGGCCATCCACTTCTGAAATAGCAGGCCTCTAAAAACCCTATGTACAACAGAACACACATTTAGATAACAGAAACGCAAAGGAGGTTGAGTTTTCAAGTATGGAAATACAAAGAAAGAGGAACAGTTGTAAGCAGACACTGGTGATTGGGACATG
>NW_006399823.1:9241168-9246812 GCF_000299155.1 Elephantulus edwardii | reverse complement strand
GCAGAGCGGAGTTTAGGTCTGTTGTACATAGGGTTGCTATGAGTCGTAGGCGACTCGACGGCACATAACAACAACAACTTTGTTCCGACATTATTAATAGCCAACCAGTTGTAATGGGAGAATTCACCAGAGGAAAAATCACTACTCAAAAACATTACTAATGAGGTTGACATATTTTTTTTCTCCCTCCTTAAATGTTATAGTAATACAACTCTGTCGCAACTAAAGCCTGATTGCTCAGGAATGCACAAAAGCAACAGCTATCAAATTCTTCTTTCCTTCATTTAAGGAAATGTACTATTTGAATTAAGACTAAAAACATTCATCTGAGAAATGATTGGCTAACCCCTTCATGTTCAGTTCAACAATCATCTTTTATCACTTAGGGGATTAAAATAGAAAAGTAAATGTACGCAACTCTGAAAGATTAGATTGACTTTAAATTCTCTATTGCTCCAGACTCAACAGTATTTTGCCAAAGCTCAATAATCCTGCAATGGGACTCTACCAAAGTTCGAAGCCTGATGAAAATATCCTAGGTTGGCTGCATCGGATCCCTGATGACACTTTGTAAAGCAAATAGGATCTAGAATTTGTCAATGATATTGTTATACAATTGAGGAATGCCAGTAGATGCATATATGAAATAAGAATTTCAATAATAAATTTACAGATAACAAAATTGTTTTGCTTTCTCCTAATAAATCAAGTAGGGTTAAAATTACTACTAAAGCAAAATAACTCAATAGATAAGTAGATAAACAAAATGTTACGTATACACGTGCGCGCACACATACACACACACACACACACACACACACACACACACACACACGGTGGACTATTACTCAACCATAAAGGAAAATGAAGTCCTGAAGTGTATTATAATATAGTTGAAACTAGAAAACATTATGATGTATGGAAAGAGACATTTATAAAAGGATATATATTATATAATGTCACTTTTTTTTTAATTTGAAAAAAAGTAAAGATTAAACCCAAACCTGAACTTCCATGTAGTTAATTATATCTCACGGTGAGCTTGATTATGTTTCCAAATTTTAAGAGAGGTTTCTGACCAGCCTTATTCTCTGCAGTGCCTGATGGACTTGAACTGCTGATTTTGGCTTAGCAGTGTAACATCTAATGTTTACCAGGGATAACGTATGTTTACCAGGGATAACATGGAGTCACTGAGGGAAGACACTAAGTTTCTATTAATGGTGGTGAAACAATTTAGAAAAGAACAGTTGTAGTAATTATAAAACATGGTGAATATAATCACTGTCATTGAATTATACATGTTAACACTGCTGAGTTCACAATGTTTATATATGTGAGGGGGGAAAATTATATATCTATATATCCATATCTACAGATGTTGCCCTGGATGTGCTCACCAAGTTGTGCCAAGAAATCGGGAGAACAACCACTTGGCCAGCTGACCGGAAGAGATCCATATTTGTTCCCATTCCAAAGAAAGGTGACCCAACTGAGCGTGGAAACTACAGAACAGTGTCATTGATTTCACACGCAAGCAAGATTCTACTGAAAATTATCCAAAAACGATTAGAATAGCACATCAGCAGAGAACTGCCAGAAGTCCAGGCTGGGTTTAGAAGGGGTCGTGGTACTAGGGATATTGTTGCTGATGCTAGATGGATCTTGGCTGAAAGCAGAGAATACCAGAAGAGTGTCTATCTATGTTTCATTGATTATGCAAAGGCATTTGACTGTGTGGATCATAACAAACTGTGGCTGACTCTGAGAAGAATGGGAATCCCAGAACATTTAATTGTGCTAATGCGAAACCTATACTTGGACCAAGAGGCAGTAGTCAGAACAGAGCAGGGTAACACTGGATGGCTCAAAATTGGGAAGGGTGTACGCCAGGGATGCATCCTGTCTCCATACCTTTTCAACATGTATGCAGAGCAGATTATCCGAGAGGCTGGGCTCTATGAGGAGAATTGTGGCATCAGGATTGGTGGAAGATCTATTAACAATCTGCGTTATGCAGATGACACAACCCTTCTTGCTGAAACTGAGGAGGACCTCATGCACCTGCTGCGAAGAAGGGTCAAGGACTGCAGCCTTCAATATGGACTGAGGCTCAATGTCAAGAAGACAAAGATTCTCACCACTGGACCAATTGGCAGCATCAGGATAGATGGTGAAGAGATTGAGATTGTTCACAGCTTCAGTTTGCTCGGCTCCACAGTCAGCGCTCTTGGCATCAGCAGTCAGGAAATCAAAAAGTGTATCGCGATGGGAAAGTCAGCTGTTAGGGACCTTTCTAAAGTACTCAGGAGCAACGGTGTCTCTCTGGAGACTAAGGTACGCCTGATACAGGCCATGGTCTTTGCAATGGCTTGTTATGCATCAGAGAGTTGGACAATGACTAGGGAGGACAGAAGGAGAGTGGACGCCTTTGAGCTGTGGTGCTGGAGAAGAGTGCTGAATGTATCATGGACTTCCAGGAAAACAAACAGATTCATCTTGGAGAGGATTAAACCAAGCTACTCCTTGGAGGCATGGATTCTGGGGCTTCGTCTGACATACTTTGGACATGTTGCCAGGAGGGACGGGTCCTTGGAGAGGGACATCATGCTTGGGAGGGTGGAGGGACAGCGTAGGAGGGGAAGACCCTCTATGAGATGGATTGATTCCGTGACTGGGGTATTCGGGATGGGTGTGTCAGAGGCAGTGCTGTTGGCGCAGGATAGAGCAGGGTTTAGAGCTGTTGTGCAAACGACTCGACAGCACATAACAACAATCTATATCTATCTCTCTTTCTCTATCTATCATCTGTCTATCTATCATCTATTTATCTATATCTAATCTATATACTTATTGAGCTCTGGTGGTCTAGTGGCAAAAGGCTGCATTGCATCTCAAAGCCTTGTGGGTCAAGATCACCAGCTACTTTGTGGAAGAAGGTTGGGCAATTTCCTCTCTTGTAATTAACTGTCTATGAAAACCCACTGAAGGGTCAGGTATGGTTCGGTTATGACTCTACAGTACACAACAATAACATATATTCATATATATGTACCATAGTAAAAAATTCTGTATATCACAACATAAATGGAGATTAAATTGGGAGAATTACAGACATATTAATTTTAAAGCAGCCAAAAATACAGATAGAATAAAATCAGTTGAGAAATATATTGTTGTTGTTGCTACATGACATTGAGTCACATGCAACTCATAGCAACCCTATGTACAACAGCCCTAAACTCTGCTCTGTCCTGTGTCAATGGCACTGTCTCGGACACACCCATCCCAATAACCCCAGTCACTGAATCAATCCACCTCATAGAGGGCCTTCCCCTTCTGCACTGTCCCTCCACCCTACCAAGCATCGTGTCCCTCTCCAAGGACCTGTTCCTCCTTACAGCATGTCCAGAGTATGTTAGATGGAGCCTCAGAATCCTTGCCTCCAAGGAGCAGCCCAGTTTATCCCTTTCAAGGATGAATCTGTTAATTTTCCTAGCAGTCCATGGTACCCTCAATACTCTTCTCCAACACCAAAGCTCAAAGGCATCAATTCTCTTTCTATCCTCCTTAGTCATTGTCCAACTCTGATGCATAACAAGTGATAGCATATGCTCCCAAATATAAAACAATTCTGATCTGTTCCCAATAACAAGAAAATATATCAAGGCACAAAGTTCCTAGATACTATGTAGATGGGTAGATAAGGATTTGATATTCAATTAGAACAACAGTATAGGATCTTACTGTATTTGTTTCCATTTATATCCTATTTATCATGTGTAAAACAATTTCAATATCTCTAAGACAAGCACAAAATCTTGATAACCATTTCTAATATAAATACTTTCCCAGCTAGCTATCTCACCTTTCAGATAAGACTAAATTGAAATGTCTAGATAGAAAGTATAGATTTTCCCCTTTTAGACTTCTTATATTCTGTTTTGTATACATGTCTGAGGAAGCATTTCTGTTAGAGGAACTGCAGCAAGGGGATATTTATTTAGCATTGGTTAAAAAAATAAGCTGCTTCTAATCATTAGAATAGATGAAACTTTATTTCCTTGAAGGTATTAAATTATTAGGTTTTAACCCAATTAAATACATGTTGAAATCCCCAGATTGGTGTATTTATTGTTAGAGTAGTTGAATGTTTCCTTTATAGTATTTAGATTCAGAGACAACTTGGTACATGTGTTTCTAATTTATTCACACTTAGCTCATGGAAGTCTGGTTTTATGGAGCAAACACAATGTCCAAGAAGCAATTGCGAGACTCTTTTCTTGGAAAAACTAAGTGATACTCTTTTATTTCATAGTTCACAAAGTAACATCTAAAGATTTGAATGTATTTCAAATGTATGAAATCACAAGTTCAAGTATTTCTAAATTTGGCAATGCATTCTTAGATTTCTGATTAGGATGATCTCACAATATGAAGCTCAAGGCTGAGGAATGACAAGCTCCCTTGGTACTGAATAAATTTAATTTCCAGTATTATTTTCTTTTGAAACTCCCTTAGAGAGAAGCCAAAGAGTCTGTGTAGACATTGTCAATTCATGATGTCATATTTCTCAGTAACTTTAGAACAAATTTAAAACACTTTAAGCAAAATTAATTTTAAAATTTTCAAAGATTGTGTTGCTTAATCAAGTTCTTCTAATTTTTAATAAATAGTATTCTTAAGTTCTTGGAAATTCCATGTATATGGTGAGTCATGTATCACATAAGGTGGCTATAGAGAGTAAGAGTGGTATGAAGATTAGAAAGAAATCTTAGATTCACAAACTTTTGGTTTTGCCTGTTTCCTCAAATATAAGATCCTATATAAAGTATTTTATGACTGTGCATCAACTTCCTCATATTAAAATTCTGGAAATAGTCATGTGTAATTTTGTTGGGGAAGAAAAAACATAAGACCATACATGAAAAACAAGTATTTGTAACATTCATCAAACACAAGTTTTCTTCCATTTCACTGTATTTAAAATTGGAACAGATGAAAGGAAAAAAAAACTGCCTAAACGGAACTTATGATTAGGAATTATATGTACAACAGCAGCTCAGAATAGGAGGTATATCATTGCAAAAAAGACCGGGTGAGGGTAGGAGGTAGGTAATTGTGCAACAATGAATAAATATTAAAAAGGAAAATGAACTGGGGGAGGGGGAGGGAGAGGAATAAAATGTGTAACAATGAATGAATGAAAAATATAACTTCTCTGTAAATGTTAAAATCACAATTAAAAGAATGTTTTATTTAAAACAAACAAACAAATATAAAAATTCTTCTGACATTATTGACAACCAAGAGCTCTGGTGGCCTTGGTAGGGAGCTGTGCTTTCAACACAAATATAAAAGGTTTGACTTCACCAGTTGCTCAGAAAGAGAAAGCTGTACAATAGCCTGATACCCAGTTGGAGGAATAATTATGAGTCATTTATAACTCAGTGGCACATAAAACAATAATTTAAGCATTGAGTTTTGTTGAATAACAGGAATTTACTTTTTATCTCATCTCAAGGAGTAATATTCCTATGGCACCATATTTGTTCCTGGAGAATTCAAGGTATCCACTAGATATTAAAACTCCATTCAATATTAGAATTTAGCCGTGTTGTTGTTGTTGCTGTTATGTGCCGTC
>NW_006399823.1:9231428-9238282 GCF_000299155.1 Elephantulus edwardii | reverse complement strand
ATGGTATACCAATGGAAGTATTTCATATAACAGATGTTGCCCTGGATGTGCCATACTTATAATAAATTTTAATTATCATTATTATACTTTTGACCTTTCTACAAAGACTTGCGTTGGTTCGCTCTTTCTGTACAATTTATAGCCTCCGAATACTCACTGAAGGGTCAGCTACGTGTTAATCTGACTTGTTGACAATTGGTTTGAGCTTACAAGACTTAAAGACTTGTAAGAATCCCAGTCACAGCCACCTTTCCCCCCCTTCTCTTGCTCTGAGCTTTTCTTTTATTCTTTCTGCCTGTGTAAGAATATTAGAAGCACAACATTTCATCACTCGCTGGAGGCTATTCTACTAGAAGCCTACTTAATAAGAAATTGCTTATTTGGATATTGGAATAAATGGCTTATTCCACCACAAATAAGCCTTTGTTGATAGCCAAGATAAATAACATGCATGCATACACATGTAACCATAAATTAAAATAATTTTAAAATCTATTCCATATGTTTGAGTCTTGAAAATGTTTTAAATTTGTTACTCGGTTATATAAATATTTAATGTGGAAATAATCTTTATTGTCATTAGACATCTTTACAGTAGAGATGGACATAGCCAAGTATAAAAGATCCACAAAATGTACTTTAATTATTATGTCTATTTTCTATTTTCATCATGATGTTATGTTATGTTATGTTATGTTATGTTATGTTATGTTATGTTATGTTATGTTATGTTTGTTATGTTTTGTTGTGTTATGAATACCTTTCTTGGTCACTACTACAAACTCTTTCAGCAATAACCAGTAATCTCTCAGCACTACTTATATTTTAAATATTTCTTCTCTCAAGAACTTCTCAGTACAATGACTAGGACTCATAGAGTCAACATATGCTGCTTTTCAGTCAGCATGATATCAGATAAATGGTTCTGAAAACCCACAGTAGTGTTAGCTATGGGTCGGCTCCGATGTGATGGTATACAACAACAAGTATTATAAATAGTTGTTGTTATTAAATGCCATTGACTACGACTTATAGCAACCCTATGGATCTGAACCCTGCTCTATCCTTTGCCACCCTGACCATCTTCTGACATACATGAGCCACAATGAAAGTCACTGTATCAGTTCATCTTTTTAGAGTATCCCCATCCTTCACTGGTCCTTTACTTTTCCAAGTATTATGGCCTTTCCCAAAGATTGACCTTTTCTAACAACACGCCCACAGTATGTGACCTGAAGTTTCACTATCCTTGCTTCCAAAAAGAACACTGTCTGCATGTTTTCAGAGACCACATGTAAGCAAAATCCTGCTGAAGATCATTAAAAAATGACTGGAACAGTACATAGATAGATAATTACCAGAAGCTCAAGTGGGATTTAGAAGAGGCTTTGGCACCAAGGATATCATTGCTGATGTCAGATGGATCTCACCAAATGTAAGGAATATCAGAAGATATATTTGTGATTTATTGACTATGCAAAGGTATTTGACTGTGTGGATCATGACAAGTTGTGGCTGACTTTGAGAAGTATGGAAATTCCAGAGCACTTAATTGTACTCATGAGAAACCTATACCTGGAGCAGAAGGCAGTTGTGGGAATGAAGCAGGGGAGCACTACATGGTTTGGAATTGGGAAGGGAGAATGTCAGAGTTGTATTCTCTCTCCATACTTGTTCAATCTCTATGCTAAGAAATTACCTAAGAAGCTTAACTCTATTAAAAGGAATATCTGCATAACCTGTGTTGTGCAAATGACACAACATTACTTGCTGAAAGTGAGGAAGATTTGAAGCACTTGAAGAAGAACAAGGAATGCAACCTTCAGTATGGATTGTGTCTCAATATTAAGAAAACAAAGATTCTTACTACTGGGTCAATAGGTAGTGTCATGATGGATGGAAAGGATATTGAAACTATCAACAACTTCATTTGCATTGGGAAAATTTGCAGTTAGGGTCCTTTTCAAAGTATTGTGAAGTAGTGATGTCAGTTTGAGGACTAAGGTATATCTGACTAAAGCCATAATCTTTCTGATTAAAAGCTATGCATCCAAGACCGGGGCACTGAATAAGGATGACAGAAAAAGAATTGGCACCTTTGAGCTGTGGTGTTGGAGAAGAGCACTGAATATCCCATGGACAACCAAGAGAACAAACAGGTGTGTTGGAGAAGGTGCAGCCAGAGTGTTCTTTAGAGGCAAGAATGCTGAGGCTTCGCCTCACACACTTTGGACATATTGCTAGGAGCGGCTATTTCTTGGACAGGGTGATGAAAGAAGGGTGGATGGTCGGTGAAAGAGAGGAAGACCCTCAATCAGGTGGATTGACATGGTGACTGCTGTAATGACCTCTTGTGGGTCAGGAAGTAAGAAGATGGTGCAGGACAGGACTGAGTTCAGATCTTGTGTTCATAGGGTCGCTGAATCATACTTGACTCAATGGTCCTTAACAACAAGAACAACAACAACAATGTATCGTTGGCATACACTGGTAGCCCCTATTCAGCACTCTTCTCCAACACCACAACTCAGAGGCATCAATTCTCCTTGAATCATCCTTACTCATTTTCCAACTTCCAGCAACATAGAAAGTAATTGAAAAGTTTATGATTTAGATCATGGGAAACCAAGTCTTCAAACTGACATTATTGCTATCAATACTTTGGAGAAGTTCAGACAGCAGACTTCACCAGCAAAATGTTTTTTGCTTTTTGCTTGTTTAAAATTTCCTGCCTGGGATCCGAGGGAGATGAAATAATGGACGATGTCTATCTCTTTTCCATCAGTCACAATGTTACCTATTGGCCCAGTGGTGAGGTTCTTGTTTTCTTAATGTTGAGATGTAACAGATATTAAAGGCTGGTTTCCAGTTAATGCATCCTTAGCCATTTGTGGCTAGGTCCAAATGGACATCAGCTGCAAATTCTGGAGTTGACACTTCTTCCTATGTTTCAGACTGGCTGGTTGCCTCACTTAATTCCAACTCCACATGGCCAAGTCAATGCATTAGAGATCCTCAGGACTCCCTGCTCTGTAAACCAGCAACCATTATTCATTTATCCATCCATCATGGTCAGTGGACAGTGGACAGTGCTGAAGGGACACATCCAAATTCAGCCTGTCTCTTTGTTACTGCATATTTCCCACTTCCATTCATCAAATGGATATTGGTGGTCACCATGAATTGAGTATACTCTTCACCTTCCTTTAACTTAAACATCCTGTAAAGGGAGTTCTGATTCTTCCTTCTTCTCTCATTGAGTAGATCCTGGTGATCAACACAAGTTAACCACTCACATCAGATTTGTTTTGCCTATGTTTATTACCAATGCCTAATTTATCTTTCTTTTTTTTTTTATCTTCTTTCATATGTACCTTTCCTCAGAATACTGAGAAGGGCTTAATTCCCAGACTAAGCTCCATACTCTATACCAAATTCTACTGCTTAATGTAAACATTCTTTTAGGGTAAATTTTCCCTTTTGAATTTACAATTAACTAGCTTACATTTTTCCTCTAAGTTATAATGTGTCTCATCACTATAACATCCAGTATTCATTAAAATTGCTACATCAATATTCATCAAATAAATAATACTTTTAACAAAACTCTTAATAATTTCTTAGAATTTATCTTAACTTTATGATCACCAAAAACTAACCCCAAAACAACAACAACAACAAAAAAGCAGTATTCATTAAGCTAAATAAACAAAAATCTTAACATTAAACCTTTCAAGGAATTCAACTTCTCTCTCTACCCTTTTGTCTTGGGCCATAAAATACCTTCTCAACTTTTCTTTCCTTCTTTGTAGTCATACAAGTAACCTAACTTTATATTTGCATATATCTATGAGTCTGGAGCAATGAATCCCATTTCTTCTGACACCAGTTGTGAAAGAAACTGATGCACTATGGGAGAGACAGCCAAGTCTAACTTTTACCCATTTCATAAAGGGAACAGTACTCAATAATATTCATAGCAGCAATAAGTGTCTGCTTGGTCAGCCACGGCACACTGCACGCTCCTGAATCTCTTACTACCAATCATTCAAGTCTGATATTCACTGTTGACTCACGGCCCTTAGTCACAGTTGTGGTTCTGAGAGTGGAGTTTATTATGAAAGTTGGAGAGTCTGAGAAGCAAAGAATATGACCCAATGCAAGCCTAAGTGTTAGCCCAGTAGTCCAAAGGCACAATTCCCCAATTAGCTCAGGCTCCAGTGTCAATTCAGCAGTGAGCTTTTCCTTCCATCATCTAGGAAGAGCAGCAAAACCTTCAACTATGGTGTTTGTCTCAGAGTTGTTTGTTTTTTTTTGTTACACATTTACCACAGTTTCTCCACAGCAACGTCATCACCATTGCCAGAGTCTCACCACCAGGATTTTACCCTCACCAAGGTCTTACTCCAGTCTGCATCAAGTCCTGCTGTCCGGTATGAGAAGCCTCTCTCTCTCTCTTTCTCTCTCTCTGTAGTTGATGATTTGCAAGATCTTATGTCTATAGATAAGGTAGCTGGAGACCAGAAGGGGCTAATATAATAGCTTGAAAAATCAGCTTTTAAGTTAACATTGCACATCTAAATACCCAACTTTAAATACTCAAACTCAATCTCATTGCATCAAGACAGAACTGATTAATATCTAACCCTCTTGCGGGTGTTTTGAGGCTGTAAATTACATAGATCAGTCATCTTTCTCCCACAGAACAATTGGTGGATTTGAACAGTCCACCTTTGGGTTAACAGCACAACTCCTTATTCACTAGACCACTAGAGCATCCTAGACATTGCAAATTTGGCTTTATCTACAAGATACTTCTCCCTTGTTCCGCTTATGTTGGGGGGAAAACATTAATTGTCTAAAGACACACACACAGTATGAAATTAACTTTAAAAGTACTTAAGTGAGTTTAGTTATTAAAGAAAAATTGAAAATTCGTGAACACTCAATGAGGAAATTTACTATATGCCATTATTTTAAAGGAACTCTGATGATGCACTGTGTTGTGTGTTGTGATGGTGACTGAAATGTTCATGGTTCAAATCTTCCAGCTGCTCTTCAGGATAAAGATGGGCATTCTCTCCCCATAAACATTTACAGCCTCATAAGTCTAATGAAGGCTCACTTTGAGTCACAAATAACTCTGTAACAGTTGATTTGTTTTGATATTTGGGGGTCAATAGGGACTAGTCATTAGTTGTAATCAAGTTGGTCCCAGAACTACAATGAAATTATACATAATAGAAAATAATGTTTATAAATCTTGTAGCATCCTGGACTCTTGTGGATCAGATTAGTGTGATACATAGAGTTTTCATGATGAATTTCAGAGGTAGATCATTAGTTCTTTCTGCCTCCTCAGTATTAGTTGGAAAGCTCTGCTGAAACTTTATCAAGAGCAAATGTATTTACTGATACATGGTGGTAGCTGCATATGATAGGCGGTAGCTTTTACTGACACATGGATAGTAGCTGTGACTAAGGGTCAAAACAGATATCTCCCATGGAAGGTAAGAATTCTTCACGGAGTTGCCAACTCTTATTAGTTAACACTCCAATGTAAGCTAACTATAAAAATAATAATTGTGAGTTTCATAGCCTCCCTCTACTCATAATTGTATTAATAATACGCTAGACAGTTGTTATTGTATACTATCGAGTCAGAGTCAACTCATATCTGATCCACAGGTTTTCAGAGCCAGTTAATTGCACAGAAGATAGCCCATCTTTCTCCTGCGGAGCAGCTAGTGGATTCAAACCACATGCCTTTGGGTTGGCAGCACAACTCCTTACCACTAAGCCACCAGAGCTCCCTAAACTTTGGCAGTAGTACTTCCAAAAATAGACACTTTGAAAAAGAAAGGTTTTCTTTCTTTTTCTGTATTTCAGATTTTATACATGCAATTTCTTGTGGCCTATTTTCCCAAAGGAGTCAGGGACTTGATGGTGTAGCTGGTTGCATCTGCTTATCTGCTTAAAAGGCTGGTTGATTTGAGACTGCCTAAAGAATAAACAGATATGCCTTGGAAAAAGTGTAGCCAGAATGCTCCTTGGAGGCAAGAATAGTAAACATTCATCTCACATACTTTGGGCATGCTTCCAGGAGAAGCTCTTTGCTGAAAAAAGAACATCTGCTTATAAAGGTGGAGGCCCAGTGAAAGAGGGGAAGATTCTCAATGAGATGGATTGACAAAGTGATTGTAGCAATGGACTCAAGTGTGCCAGAAATGATAATGAGGATGGCACAGGATAGGACAGGATTACAGATCTTTTGTTCATAGCATTGCTATGAATCATAGCCAACTAGATTATTACCTAACAACAGCAAAAGTTTCCCCAAAGACCTACTTGTCTGCAATGACACCATGTTGTTGTGGTTGTTGTAATGTGCCGTCGAGTTGTTTGAAACTCATAGCTGTAGCATTATTATTTGCTTCTAGGTTTTTAAAAATTACTATTAATTTTTAAAGTTAATTTTCAATCGCTTCTCTAACAAATACAATTTGGAAGAAAGTACATCAAATTGACTTGCACATGAACTCAGTATTCATTCATAGCTCCTCTTTCTTTTCCTCTAAGTTTGTTATTCTTTAAGTATCACAACTTTTTCTCATACCTTTGACTACTCTCTAGAGCAAAGATCAAAAGATGGGAGATGAAGTGAGATTTTCATTAATTGCTATTTTCATAATTGCATCAACCACCAAGAGAAACAAGGTTATAGAATTAAATTGTTTAGAATAAGACTTTTTAGGCTTGGATTATTTTATATTCAAGCCTGAAATATTCTTTATTTTGAGGTGGCTGTAATGTGCCTTATAGGATGTCCAACATCATCCATGGCCTTTACTTAC
>NW_006399823.1:9224782-9226678 GCF_000299155.1 Elephantulus edwardii | reverse complement strand
CAGCCAGGATATTAAAACATGAATTTCATTGGGAAAGTCTGCTGTAAGAACCTCTCCAGAGTACTGAAGAGCCACTATATCAATCCGGAGAGAAAAGTATGCCTGATCCAGGCGATTGTCTTCACAATTACTTTCTCTGTATCAGAACGCTGGACAATGACTAGGGATGACAGAAGGAGAATTGATGCCTTTGAACTCTGATGCTGGCTGGAGAAAAGTATTAAATACACCATGGCCTGCTTAGAGATAAACAAACAAACAAACAAAAAACATATTCATCCTAAAAAGGGTGAGAGTAGGCTGCTCCTTGGAGGCAAAGATTCTGAATCTTCGTCTAACATACTTTGGACATGTTGCAAGGTGGGACCAGTCCTTGGAGAAGGATGTCACGGCTGGGAGGGTGGAACAACAGCTCAAAAGAGGAAGACCCTTGATGAAACTAATTGATTCAGTGAGTGAGGTAATGGGGGTAGGTGTGTCAGAGACAATAAGATTGGCACAGGAAAGAGCAGGCTGTAGGGCTGTTGTACTAGGATCTCTATGAGTTGCAGGCGACTTGACAGCATACACACACACACACACACACACACACACACACACACATACATAATTAATGCCTGCTGTTGATAGGTAGGGTCACTGTGAGTTGTGGTAATATGAGGGCACATAAAACAAACTATGATGTTGTTGTTGTCATGTGCTGTAAAGTCACTTGCTATTCATAGCAACCTTACACACAATAACTCTGAATCCTGTTCTGTTCTGAATTCTGAATTCTGCCCCTATGACCTCAGTCACTTTGTCAATCCATCTCATCCTGGGTTGTCCTTTTCAGCTTTATCCTTCAAACCTTCCAAGTATAATGTCTTTCTCCAATAACTGTCTAGTCCTTCCTGGCAACCTTCTCAAAATATATGAGATGGAGCCTCAAAATCCTTGCCCCCAGAGAGCAATTTTGTTTCACCATTTCTAAGAAAGAGTCTCAGCAGTCCATGCTTTGTTTAATACTCTTCTTCAGCATCACAGCTCAGAGGCATCAATTCTTCTGTAATCCTTATTCATTGACCAGCTTTCTGGTGCACAGCAAATAACTGTGAAGACCATGGACTGAATCAGGAGCATCTTAATCTCTAAATTGACATCATTGTTCTTTAGCACTTTGAGGAGGTCCTATACAGCAGACTTTTCTAATGCAATTCATCTTCTGATTTCCTGTCTACTGGTGCCAAGAGTGTTGATTGCAGACCCAAGCAAGCTGAAATTGTTAACAATCTCAATTTCCCCATCTATCATGGTGCTGTGCCTTGGCCCAGTGTGTGAATCTTTGTTTTCTTGATGTTGAGTTTCAATTCATATTGAAGACTTTAATCCTTGACCTTCTGCAGCAGACACTTCATGTTGTCTTTATTTTCAGCAAGCAAGGTTGTGGTATATACATAACGCAAGTTGTTGATGAGTCTTTCTCCAATTCTGATGCCACATTGCCACATTCCTTCTCATAAAGACCAGCCTTTCAGAGGATATATGTTTTGCATATAGATTGAAAAAGTATAGAGACAAGACCCTTCCCTGATGCATTTATTTCCTGATTTGGAACCATATAATGCTTTTTTGCTCTGTTCTGGTGACTACTTCCTGGTCCAAGAATATGTTTTGAATGAGCACCATCAAGTATTCTGGGATTCCAATACTTCTCAAGGTTAGCCACACAGTCAAATGCCTTTGCATAATCAATGAAACACAGATAGACCTTCCTCTGGTACTCTACTTTCAGCCAAGATCCATCTGACATTGTCAATGATGTCCCTATTGCCATGTCCTGTTTTACCCAGTTTGAATGTCTGGAAGTTCCAGTCATTTTTGCATAATCTTCAGCAAGATTTTGCTTGTGTGTGA
>NW_006399823.1:9211921-9218272 GCF_000299155.1 Elephantulus edwardii | reverse complement strand
CAGGACAGAGCGGAGTTTAGGGCTGTTGTACATAGGGTCACTATGAGTCACAGGCGACTCGACGGCACATAACAACAACAACATGCAGAACAGATGATTTGGGAAACAAGGCTTCATCAGGAGGAATGTGGCATCAAGATTAGAAGAGTACTCATCAATAACCTATGATATGCAGATGATATAACTTTGCTTGCTGAAACTGAAGAAGACTTGAAGTGCTTGCTGCAGAGGTCAAGGACTATAGTCTTCAATATGGACAAGAAGACAAAGGTTCTCATCAGTCAGCCAATTGGCAGCACCATGATAGATGAAATAAAGATTAGCTTCACAATCAACAGTCTTAACACTAGCAGCCAAGAAACCAAAAGATGTATTGCATTGGGAAAATCTTCTGTCAAAGACCTCTCCAGAGTGTTGAAGAGCAACGATGTCATTCTAGAGACTAAGGTGCCATGGTCTCCATAATTACTTATTATGCTTCAGAAAGCTGGGCAATGATTAAGGATGACAGAAGGTTAATTAATGTTTTTGTATTGTGGTGCTGGAGAAGCATCTTTAAAGGATATAGGTCTGTTTTTGGAGAAGGTCAAACCAAGTTTCTCCTTGAAGGTTAGGATTTTAAAGCTCTGTCTCACATACTTTGGGCACATGGCCAGGAGAAACTGGTCCTTGGACAATGCTGGAGGAACAGTGGCAGAAGAGGAAGACCCTTGATGAGATGATTTGATACAGTAACTGTGGCAGTGTGTCTGGATTAGTGAGACTGGCTCAGGATAGGGAAGGGTTCAGAGCTGCTGTACATAGGATTAGTATGGGTCACAAGTGACTGAATCACACATAACAAATATAACAACGAAGTTATAAGTTGTATAATGTTTGGTTGATTGTTTTTTTATTTAAGTCTCTTGTTTAGAGTCAATAGGACCTGGTGGAGGGCCTTCATATTTTAAAGTCAATTGGGCACAAGGGCCTGGGCCCTCTTGTCTAGTGTTGTATTTTGGAGGAAAATTCTTCTAAGTGGTACAGCACTGGTCTGTCAATTTGCTGTAAAGAGGTAACCTGGGTTTCCTGTGATGCTGAACCTTATACCACTGGTGTGCCAAATACATAATTGTCACTCATGGTAGGCAATATTTGGTGTGCTCCCAGATAAAAACCAGTTTGAAAGCATGAGTGTCATCCATCTACTTCCTAAACAACATGCCTCTGGAAACTCTATGAACTGAGAGAAATGTTAATAGTTATAGAACATGTCTTTTGTTCATAGGATCCCTATGAGTCATACTTAATGGCAATTAACAATAACTAAGCCACAACTTGAAGTTCTTACTGATAAAAACTTACACATATTAAATTGAAAAATAGTGTTCCTATTTCATAACTTATATTTTACAATTAACACATTTCTTCTGAATAATTTGATCCTTATATATTGATTATGCATATGATAGGGAGTTGTGCTGAAGGCAGTCAACCTGAAGGCAGGTGATTAAAATCAACTAGCTGTTCTGCAGGAGAAAGAAGGACAATGTCTCATGTGATTTATCACCTCCGAAAACCTGCGGGAGGGTCAGCTCTGAGATGGTTCTGACTCGAGAGCAAAGAAGACAATGTGAAGTATTGCATCATATAGTTACAATAATTCATTATCAATCTGGATGTATACTATTATACTGTTTGACTCCTATCCTCAAGATTGGCTGTTGAAGAGCATTAGCCACTCTATGAAAGAAAGATGAGGCAGTCTCCTTCCATAAAGACATATAGTCTTGGAAATACTTTGGGGCCATTCCACTCTTATTCACTAGATCTTCTCTATGTACCTAATGTTATTACTGTTGTTTGCCACCAGGCTAATTGTATGTCATGGTGTATAGAGTAGATGAGCTTGGTTTGCACTGTTTTCAAATTCAGTTTTCTAACCTTTTAGAAGTAGATCACTCTGCCTTTTTGTTGTCTAGAATAATAAACTCTTAATTTTTTTAAAAAAAATTTTAATGTCCTAAAAAATTAGACAACATAAAATACTAAATTTATCATCATTAAGTATTTTGAAAAGTTACTATAGAGCTATTTTTTCAAGAGTTTTAAGAATGTATAGGCCACCTGTTCATTCAACAATAATTTAATTATATGATATGCTAAAGTCTGTTTACTGTGTCTGTCACTAGGGAACCCTGGTAATGTACTGTGTAACCTATCAAGCTCCAAACCAAAAGGTTAGTAATTTGAATCCAGTAGCTACTCTATGGGATAAATATGGGTAGTCTTTTCTTGTGAAGAATTAAAACCTCAAAAATCCAGTGGAGGGTGGTTATGCATTAAAACCAACTTGGTAACAGTGTGCTTGTTGGGAAGAAGAGTGTTATTAGTAGGTTTTAAAACGTAAAGAATTTGGACAAATTGATATTATGTAATACATAATCTAGACTGTGGAGGAGGAAACAAATATATAAATAAATATGTGAGCCAAGAAAACCACCGTGGTGACATAGTGGTAAAGCAATAAAGAAAATTAGTGAACTTTTTGTAAATTATAAAGGGCTATGTATGACAAATGGGAGGCAGAGATTCTCTACCTCAAAGGATCTCAGAAAAGTTGAAGACTGGACTCAAATTTTATTTCACATGTGAAGCCCGAAAAGTAAGATAATGGATGGTAGAAGTATCAAGTACATAAAAAAGAAGAGAAACAGAGTATTTCTAAGTATCCTAGAGAAACTTAGAACAAATTAGTATGTCTAGATTCAAGATATTCAGGATCCTTGTGGATTTCATTTTCAATGTATTTGAAGAAGTATGGAGGAATATTAAGCAATGAAAGCATTTTAGGAAAAGTTCACAATTTCTGCTGCATGGAAAGTAGATTGCAAAGAAGAAGTCTCTTAGCAAGTCTATCACTTTGAAAGCTGTTTTACAAAGGCCAGAGACGGTGGCTCCATCTAGCTTATTTTTCGAGAAGGAGATACATTTGTGAATTCCCGACATGAGTTATAAATTGAGCCTTGTACAAACAGGGCTTTCTTCCATATATAGAAATAATTCATGCGCTTACATTGATGGTCTTCAGTTATCAAATATTTTCCAAGTTTTGATTTGTTTATTAATCTTAAGTGTTAAACCTAATAGTTAATAGTTGCACTGCTGACTCAAATGTGGCACTTTTCTGGTGGACCAAATCCACCAGTAGCTCTTAGGAGAAAGATAAGCAGTCTCTTCACCTGCATCTTATAGCCTTTGAATAATCAGTTAGAGGACAGGCTATGAACTGATTCTGTGTCAGTGGTAATGATCCTGACCATGTCTTCATGTGTTTGTTGACCATTAGAATGTCTATTTTTTCTGAACTGACTTCTCAAGTCTTATGCTCATTTTGTAATTGGATTGTTTCTTTTTTCCTTGTTGACATGCTGAAGTTTTTTCTAAATTTGAGAGATTAGTCTCTTGTCATATAATATCCTTGGGAAATATTTTCATCCCAGAAATGTTAGCAAAGTCCAATAGAAGAGTAAACTACAAAGGCTGGGGAAGATACGAAGAGTTTGCAACCTTGACACATTGCTGATGGGAATGTAAAATGGCACAACCCTAAAGAAAGTAGGCTAGGGTTCCCTTAAAAAATTGAAAACAAAAATATTAGTTGATTCACCTATCCCACTACAAAGCATATAGCCTAAGGGAATAATAGTTTTAATATGAACTGATATATGCATATCCATGCTTATTACAGTATTGATAATGACAAAAAGATTGAATAAACTCAGGTGTCAACAAATAGATGAATGACTCCACACAGTGGAATGAGTATATTGCAGCATTAAAAAATCATAAAGAAATCTTGAACCATTTCACAGTATTGATGAATATGGAGAAAATGTTATTGACTGACATAGTCAATTGTAAAAGGATAATTATATTAAAAGACTATTATTCTAAAAAACTAAGGAAAACTTTACACACAGATGGGATCAATCTTACTGTTACTAGGAATAAGAAAGTAAAAAGATAGAAGAATTAATTAAAAAGAAATAAGTAGTCAAACTAGATGTAAGGAAAAGTAATTTACACTGAACTGCTGATCACACATTGTACTTTATTAAACACTTTAATTGTAGTAGATGTAAAACAATATGTACATGAATGCTTGAATAAAAAAACCCAATGATTTGCAAAATTCCACTCAAATAGAAATAATTTTTAAAATAAACACATTATTATGATGATCAAAGTTCAAGGAATAATAACAAATACTTAAGTGATTAGAGACTACTGTGTATAAATTTAAAGGTTGAATTTATTTGATGCTGAGTGATTAAGCAAACAGATTCATAGTTCAACCCAACAACAGCTCATGTTCAATGTTATCTACAAAAGACAACAAGAATATATTACTTCTATATCTGAGCTACAGTAGGAAGAAATAGATAATTCTGTTCTGACAGATGGTATTTCACAGAATGTAAAATTTGTCCTCAATCTTGAAACTGAATACAGTTTTGAAAATTAAGTAAAGAGAAGGAGATATTATAAAGAGCAAATGCCATAAGAAATAGTATGAAGATATCGTATATCTGAAACTATAAGAGAAAGTAAGTGACAACCAGTATCTATGGTAAATAAAAGAACATAGCAGGATATAAAGTTTAAAAGTTGGTTGAGCTTAGGTTATGAAAATCTCCACATTTCATATTGAAGAATTTGGATTCTGTTCCTTGTTGTACCTATGTACTGTCAAGGTGGAAGCTATTTATAGCTTCCTTCCAGCAGGTTTTCAGGGACAGTAGATTGCAAAGGAGGAGATTGCCCATCTTTCTTGTGTGGGGCAACTGGTGGATTCTAACCATGTACCTTTGAGATGGCAGGACAACTAATTTACCACGATCCCACCATAGCTCCCAAGTTTGTAAAAATTTCCACATTTCATGTTGAGGATCTTGGATTTTACTGCTAAGGCAATAACAAATCTATGAATAATTTTAAAAAAGAGAGTAAGCCAATTGAATCTACATTCCAAAAAGATTAACTCTGAGTCAGACTGTATTTTCCTCAAAACTAGCTTTTAAGAAGAGAGAGAGAAAATTTGAGCAGTTCAGAGCAACACACAGCACAGCGAAAACCCACTGGGACAGTAAAGATTGGTATAAACTGTTGTGTGTATATGGATTCAGGGGAACATGGTGTTACAGTTATTGGCTAGACACAGCTATAAAAAGACAAATTGCAGGAGAAAAAAAAGAATTTTGTTCTTACTTGTCCCCAGACTCACATTAGGACGATTATTGCTGTCCAATCACTTTTAAATTGGCAAGAAAAAGTCATTTTAGGATAAGGACCTAATGAAAACTGGTTGACTAGATGCATTTACTTTTTTTCTCCTGAATAATCCCTGCCTCTCCTGGCCCCTCTTCAAATAACAAAAACTAGTGGAACACAGCTAAAGTAATGTATCCATCAAATATGAATCCTCTTGAAAGAATAAATATAAAACACTGGTAGAGTGGTTTATAGTTCTGCAGATAATCAGCAGTGCTTCTGCAATCTTTGATACACTCCACTTGAACCATGCCTCCTCTCTCCAATTTAAAATCATCTACAGGCACACAAACTAGGATTCATCCTTTGTTGTTGTTTTATTTTTGCTTTCTGTTTCTTTGATTTTGTCTTGTTCTATGTGGTTTTTTAAAAAAACACATTATCAGAAGTAATAGGTAAAATCCTAAGAGAAAATGAAATTATAGGACAAGTGAATTATAATCTCAAGAATTCAACTAAAACAAAAATGCCAGTATAACACATGAAGCAGTGTACACTATGAGAAGAAGCTCTCTTCTTGTAACAGATAAACCCACTGTTTTACAACCCATAATAGCCAATTCAAATTCATAATATCTATAAGGGCCAAAAGAGAAGAGCATCTTAGTTCTAAGGCTCTATCTCTTTAGAGAAAACATCATCTCTTTTCTATGTGGAGCAAGTGATGAATTAAAAGTGGTGATCTCTTCCTACATGGAGCAGGTTGTGGATTCAAATAGATAATCCTTTAGTTAATCCACTGTTTCAATAAGGTGCCTTCATAAAAGGCTAAGACATTAAAATATTTTAAGAGATAACAGAGTGTATTTTTCATCTGAAAATAAAGGAATAGGATGTTATAAAATGTAAAAAATAATTATTAACATAAAATTTCAATTCTAACTTAGATATATTTATCCATATTATAAAATTATTACCACTAAAGTACAAAAATGAGTGACATGACATATAAGCCAAAAGGCAATAAATTCATAGCTAGTATTTGTAGATGGTAGGAATCTCTGGTGGACTAGTGCTAAGGAGATGTGCTACCATACC
>NW_006399823.1:9209592-9211821 GCF_000299155.1 Elephantulus edwardii | reverse complement strand
TGCTATTGAATCACCTATGGTATATAGCGACTCTACGTACAGAAGCTCTGAACCCTGCCCTGTCCTGAGCCAGTCTCACTAATTCTGACACACCAGTGGCTATCGTCCAAATCATTGTATCAATCCATCTAATCCTGGGTCTCCCTCTCTTGTGCTGTCAGTCCGCTCCTTCGAGCATATCTATAGCTATCTAGCTATCTCTATCTCTATCTATCTATCTATCTATCTATCTATCTATCTATCTATCTACCTATCTATCTTTCAAACTTAAATCCAAAACTGTTAAATCATTTCCAATGCACAGCAACATTATAGGACATAATAGTAGTACTTTATAGTGTTTCAAAAGCCACAGTCATTATGGAAGCTGTTACTTCGTTCTCTCAGAGACATTCCTTCTTTGCAATAAGCCTTACACTTTTTCTGTGCTCTCATCAGTGTTAAGCAGTACATCTCATTGATTGCCTTTTCTGTGTTTTACAAAGATCACTCACCATTGTGTATTTAAATGCATTTTTGCCATTTAAACTGTCACTTCAGGAAGTAAATGACAGTGGAGTTTGCCTTTAACCCATGGAAAATATTACTTTGCTGTACAGTTTTTGCTTTTCACTGATGAAAATTGATTTTTAGTATGCCAGCACAGAATTGTCAAAAGAGAGAAATGTACAATGAATACAATTATTATTTTATATGTCATATGACTCATCTTAGTCACCCAATTTTCACTTAGTACAGAAGTAGACAGACTTTTAATTTTCATTAAAATAATCACATTTATCCGTGATAATTTCTCTAGAATGTAGCCATGCTATCAGAAAAATCTGTGAGAGACTTGTCCAGTTGAGAGAGTGGATATTCATAAGTCAATGTCAAGTCACAGATGCACTAGTATGAACTGAAATTAAAACTGTGTCTGAAGATTGATTGACATTCAAGGCCAAGTTTATACCATCTCCGACAATTGATGATAGGATTTAACTGGACAGGCTCATCTGGACAACTTGAAAAATTATTTCATATCCTGAACTCAGATGATTAATAAGTATTTTATTCGTCTCAATAAATCACATGCTTATTGAAGATATATGAACAGGTCCAAAGTGCATCAATAAAGAATTTTACATATGTTAAGGAAAAAGTAACTTCCAAGTTATAAATGTTATACATGCTTTTGAATTCTTGAAAGAAAGTATTAGGAACATCTTTTTCACCACAGCCAGTAATTTTTTTTGTGCTGTAAAAACTATGCATAATCAGGATCAATCTACAATATGTTATATTTCTACAAGTCCTCAGTCACTGTCTAGAAAGAAGTAAAACTTTTTGTGTAACAATGAAAACTGTCAACCATAGGTTTCATAGATCATTTCAATCCCCATCAAAGTCAGTATCTCACTTAGTAGTTCTCTGTGTTACACATTTAAAGAAAAAAAGAATTCAGAAGACAAAGTTTCATTTTTAAATAAGCACATATCGGAGACAGTTACATAACGTACTTCTCAAGAGCAAATGAAGGGATTGGTAACACAACTGTAAATGTTAAATAAGAGTTGTTAATCAAAGAACAAGACTTATAAATAGAGTAAGGACAAATTTCCATAAAACTGTCATTATTCCTCTGCTAAAGCCTGAATATGCTCACCAATTTGTGCCAAAAAACCTGGAGGACAACCACTTGGCCAACTGACTGAAAGAGATCCTTATTTATTCCCATTCCAAGAAAAGTTGACATGGAAGAGTGTGGAAATTATCAAACAATATCAGTAAAATCAAACACTAGCAAAATCCTGCTGAAGATTATGCAGAAATGACTGGAACAGTACATTGGCAGAAAACTACCAGAACTATAAACTGGGTTTAGAAAAGGCTGTGGCACTACAGGCATTAGTGCCAAGGTCAAATGGGTCTTGGCAGAAAGCAAAAAGTACCTGAAGAATGTCTATTCATGTTTCATTGACTAGGCAAAGGCATTTAACTGTGTGGATCAGAACAAATTGTGGCTAACCTTGAGGAAAATAGAAATCTCAGAATACTTGATTGTGCTTATGCAAAACATATACTTGGACCACTGCCTGGTTCAAAATCAGGAAAGGAGTGTGACAAGGATACATTCTGTTTCCATTTTTTTTTTTTAATCTGTACTAAACTTCAGAGACACTGATCCCAACATAAGGAACTACCATCAGCTGATGTGTTTGAAATCACAGAAGCCATGGAAGCTTCATA
>NW_006399823.1:9180669-9201958 GCF_000299155.1 Elephantulus edwardii | reverse complement strand
AGAAACAAAGTGAAGCAATTATTAGAATAAACAACAATATCATAGGTAAGATAGCTTAACAATAATATAGCAACAGTAGTAATTTTTTTAACTAAGCAGTAACAAACCAAAAATGTAAAACAGGAATACTTCTTTTTATTGCATTTAAATTTGTTGCACTTTTCTGATACTGCATCCATTTTAACAAAGTGAATGTTTAAGCCAGCCCTGTGTCAAGCAACTCTATCATATACAACTTTTTAACAGCATTCTACATTCTTCTTATAGTCAAGTTTTTTGAACTGTGTGCTCAGCATTTATATTGAATAGGTATGGCGAAAAGATACAACCTATACACACACTATTCCTCGTTTTAAGCTATGCAGCACTTCCCTGTTTGGTCTGAAGAATTGTTTCTCGGTCTACAGGCAGGCTCCACAATGAGCACTGTAAAGGATTTTAGAATTCCCTTCTTTCAAAATTATGTCCTTAATTTGCTACGATCCATACAAGTAAATGATTTTGTGTATTTAAACTTCTCTCAGCTATGCTTTATTTTAAGGCAAGATCCATCTGACTTCAATAATGATATCCTTCGTTCCACAGCCTCTTCTGAATTCAGCCAGAATCCCAGTAGTTCGTGCTCGTGTACAACTCCACTTGTTTGTCAACTATTTTCAGCAAGATTTTACTTGAAAGTCATATAAATACTATTCTCGTGTGATTTCCATATTTTGTTGGATTGTCTTTTTGGAATGAACTGTAAATCTTTGTTGAACCGCATTAACTAGTTCCCTGTTCATATACTGCTGCAGACATTGTTTTATTAATAATTTCATCATTCCTATACATTGTTCTTCAGGCATATACATTGTGTTTTATATAATCTTTTATTTACATTATATTTTGTTCATTTATATTGTGGGTGGGCTTTCACTTACATTCACTCTCTGAATAATTTCTTCCATGAAAACATTTAAGAAAACTATGTCATGCCTCATTCCCTAATAGTCCCCTCTTAGATAACTGATTTGCAATTTTTAATAATCTTCAGTAAGATTTTGCTTTGTTTGTTGATGTTATGTGCCATTGAGTTGCCTGTGACTCACAGAGACCCTGTGAACAACAGCCCTAAAACCTGCTATATTCTGTGCCAATCTTATTGTCTCTGACACACCTACCCCCGTTAACCCAGTCATTGAAGCAATCTATCTCATTGAAGGTCTTGCTGTCTTGCCTTCTACCTTCCCAAGCATGATATTGCTCTCCAAGAACTGGCCCCAGCTTGCAACATGTGCAAAGTAGGTCAGACAAAGCTTCAGAATCCTTGCTTCCGAGGAGCAGCTTGGCCTCATACTCTCTAGGATAAACTTGCTTATTCTCCTGGCAGTCCATGGTATATTCAATACTCTTCTCCAACACCACAGCTCAAAGGCATCAATTCTCCTTCTGTCATCCCTAGTCATTCATTGTCCAGCTTTCCAATGCAAGCAAGTAATTGCAAAGACTATAGCCTGGATCAGGTGAACCTTAGTCTACAGACTGATATCATTGCTCTTCAGTACTTTGGAGAAGTCTCTGCCAGCAGACTTTCCCAATGCAATTATCTTTATATCCTGGCTGCTGGGACTAATAGTGTTGATTGTGGAGCCAAACAAACTAAAGCTGTTAACAATCTCGATCTCTTCACCATCTGTCATGAAGCTGCCAATTGGCCCAGTGGTGAGAATCTTTGTTTTCTTGATGTTGAGCTTCAATCCATATTTAAGGCCGCAGTCCTTGATCTTCTGCAGTAAGCACTTCACAAGAATTTTGGGGGTCTAGTGGCAAGAAGATGCACTGCAATCCTGAAAACATTGGGTTCAAGGTCACCAGCTGCTCTTGAAGAGAAGGATGGACAATCTCTGGAGGATCAGCTACGGGTCAGTTCTGACTCTACGGTAAGCAACAAGATTTTGCTTATAAGTGATTTTAATGATACTGTCGTTTTTGTTGTTGTTATGTCACATTGAGTCACCTGAGACTCACAGAAAACCTATGTACAACAGCTCTGAAGCTTGCCCTCTCCTGAGCCACTCTTACTGACTATAACACACTAACCCCAATTACCCTATTTACTCTAGCAATCCGTCTCATCCAGGGTCTTCCTCACCTTCACTGTCCCTCCACCCTTCTGAGCATGATGTCCTTCTCCAACGATCAGTCCCTCTTGGCACATGCTGAAAGTATTTGAGATGGAGCTTCAAAACTCTAGCCTACAAGGATAAACTTGTTTTCACCCTCTCCAAGACAGACTTACTTGTTTTCTTGGCAGTCCACGGTTTGTTCGATTCTCTTCTCCAGCACCGCAACTCAAAAGCATCAATTCAACTATAATCCTTAATCATTGCCCAGCTCTCTGATGCATATCAAGTAATTATGAAGACCATAAACTGGATCAGGTGCATCTTAGTCTCTAGACTGACACTGCTGCTTCTCAGTACTCTGGAAAGCTACCTGACAGCAGATTTACATAATACAATTCATCTTCTGATTTCCTGGTTGCTGGTGCCAAGAGTGTTGATAGTGGGGCCAAGCAAGCTGTAATTGTTTAGAACCTCCATTTCTTCTCTATCCATTATGGCGTTGCAAATTTGCCCGGTGGTGAGAATCTTTGACTTCTAGATTTCGACTTTCAATCCATTTTGAAGACTAGAGTCGTTGACCTTCTACAGCAAACACTTCTCTTCCTCCTCAGTTTCAGCAAGCAAGGTTGTGTCATTATTAAATAATTTACACATTTTTTTAAATTTACACATTTTGTTGAGTCATCTTTTCTTCGAATGGGAACACACATGAACCTCTAACAGTTAGTTAATTATGTAGTTGTCTTTCAGATTTCTTGACGTAGTTTAGAAGCACTTTCAGGGTTGCATTTTTTTGTTAAAACAACCCAACTGGCATGCCATCAATTTGTGGGTCAGGAAAATAAAATTTCCTAATGCCTTCTGTGAAACTGAACTTCTTCTTTCATTGCCATTGGTTCTTAATCATATGTAACCTCCTTAAATGTCTCAGTGTTGACCAATTCTTTTCAGTGTAGTGACTCTGCACTGTGTTTTCTGTGCATTCTTCCCATGACCTTTGAAGATTCCTGAATCATTCCACATTATGCCCATAAAATCGTTCAATATTGCCACTTGAGGTTTGAATTCTTTTTTCAATTCTTTCAGCTTGAGAAATGCTAAGCATGTTCTTCAATATGGGTTTTCTCTAGGTCTTCGCACATTTCATTACAACACTTTCCTTAATATCCTTAAATAACCTTTTGACATAACGCTGGTTAACTCTCTTACTTCATCATATCTTCCTTTTAACTTAACTTCTTTAGAGTCAAGAGAAAGTTTCAGACTCTCTTCTGAGATCCATTTTGATCTGTTTCCTTTCTCTCTAATAATGTAAAAACATTGCAGTCAGTCTGAGGGTGGCCATGTCTGACCTCTACAAACTCCATAAAGGGAAACAGGTTCCACCAATAACATCCACAACATAAAACTAATTCTTATGGGATCAGGCATACCCCAACACTCTCCATACCTTTTCCTATTCTTTCTAACCACAATCCTTCCTCCTGGGCCTCTCACTCCTCTGTTATTGGGTCCACTAATACATTGAAATGGTCACACATAACTCACAGATCACACATACAATGATGAGATTTACTAGGGGAATAACAAGTTACATTTCAGGTTGGAAACAGGATGAGATTCTTCATTCAAAACAGCTGTTTATGTGCTATAAGATCCTCTGACCTTGAGCCTTGTGACTTTTGTTCAGTGTTACATAGCTCTTCTGTCCTGTCATTACGCCATTTTCTTCCACTTCTTCAGTGCTCCAGCCAGCTTGGTGAGAGCTCTAGACTCCAAGTCTAGGCAGCAGCTCGATTTCCGCTCTTTCTCACATTGATACCAGGTTCTCTGCCACTTCAGCTACTGTAAAGTCTCATTCTCAGTCTGTCTCCATCCCGCACAGAAGTCTCTGACTTTGAAGGATGTGCACTGCACTCTTTGCTTCTTATTTCTTTTTAGTAGAGCAATTCCCATTTCATGTCTCTCAATTTAAATACTCAATTTAAACCCGGTAGAGTGGTAAGATTAACTAATCTGTTGGTAGCCTAAATATGTTGTTGGTATGTTCCCACCCAAGTCTATTCACCTATTTTATACCATTGTCATTTTCCTACCTGCTGGATCATAACGCAACACCATGATAGATGGAGAAGAGATTGAAGTTGTCAATAATTTGATTTTAGTTGGATCCACAATCAGCATCCTTTGTAGCAGCTATCAAGAAATTAAGGCATGCTGGTTATGCTGAGAACTAACTAAGTCCCACAAGGACAAACATTGTATAAAATCATTATTGGAGAATGAGTATGAGGATCCAAGGGGAGATGGTGGAAGCAGAGAGATGAGAATGTGTGTTTGGGGGGATTAATTATGAGGTTGTACAATTTGATGAGGGAGAGTGTGAGGGGAAATCAGAAGAATCTGGTCTGAAAAACAACTTATTCAAATTTTGTAAATAAACTAAGTGTATTACAAATAAAAAAGACATGCTGAGTTGAGAAATTATGCTGTCAGGGACCTCTCCATATTTTTAGGTGTGCCTAATAAAATCCACGATATTTTCAATTATTTCCCATCCATCTGAAAGTTGGACAATGAATAAGGGGGACAGAAGAAGAATGTGTTGAAATGTGGTGTGGGCTAGGAGTATTGAATAAACCGTAGATTGTTAAAAGAACGAGCAAAACTGTCTTGAAGGAAGTACAACCAGAGTACTTCTTAAAGGCAAGGATGGTGAAGCTTACTATCACTTACTTCGGGAATGCTTTTAGGAAAAACCTGTCCTTGGAGAAGAGTTCATGCTAGGACAGGTAGCAGGTCAGCAAAAGACAGTAGACCTTCAACAAGAAGATGTGATGCAAGGGCTACCAAATTGGGCTTGAGCAGGACAGCGATTATAAGGATGGCACAGGAGAAGGCAAGGCTTGGATCTCTTGTTCATAAGGTCATTATGAATTCCAGTTTATCTGATGTCACTAACTAGGAGGCAGTCTTCAGAACAGAGCAAAGACACACTGTTGTTGTTGTTAAGTGCCGTCGAGTTGCAGGCAACTCATAGCGACTCTATGAAGTAGAGTCCTTGATGTTTAGGTGCCTTTCATCCTCTCTCCAGGTTCACAGGGTTTCCTGAGGAAAGCTATTATGGAAGTTAATGCCACTCTTCCTTCCAAGCTTGTTCAATTGGGGAGCTCCACCCCACTCTCTGTCCGCATTGGGTAGCCAAACATTAACGCATTTGACACATCATTGAAGGACACGCTGTTGTTGTTTGATGCCATAGAGTCGTAGACGACTCATAGCGACCCTATGAACGAATAGCCTGAGCACTGTTCGTACATAGAGTTTCCAGAGGCAAGCCATTTCGGAAGTGGATGCCGCTCCTGCTTCCAGGCTTGATTTAGTAAGGAAGCTCCAGCCAACACTGTCCACCATGGGTGCCCTTTACCATGATTGGCACATCACTGTCACAGTCTTCAGCATCACAGCAACCACGAGTTACCTCTGTACAGCAACGCACAGACCAGGAAGAACACACTAGATGGTTCAAAATCATGAAAGGTACACACTAGGAATTCAGCCTATCTCTAGACCTTTTCAATCTATATGTTGAAAAGATCATCTGGGAGGCTGGGGTCTATGAGGAGGAATGTGGCATCAGGACTGGAGGAAGACTCCTCTACATAATTTATGTTTTTGCTGCAGAAGATCAAGGATTGCAGCCTTTAATATGAACTGAAGCTCAATAGCAAGAAAACAATTGGGAAATAACTGGGCCAGTTGGCCGCTTCATGATAGTGGTGAAGAGATTGAGATTGTTAATAGCTTCAGCTGGCTTGGCTCCACAATCAACACTCTCGGCACCAGGAGCCAGGAAGTGAAAAGACAAAATGCATTGAGAAAATTTGCTGTCAGGAACCTCTCCAGAGTACTGAAGAGCAACAATGTTAATCTGGAGACTATGGTGCACCTAATTCAGGCCATGGTCTATGCAATTACTTGTTATGATCAGAAAGCTGGACAATGACTAAGTATGACAAAAGAAGAATTGATGTCTTTGAGTTGTGGTGCTGGAGAAGAGTATTGAATATACCATGGACTGCTAGGAGAACAAATAGGTTCATCATGGAGATGGTAAAACCAGGCTGCTTGTTGGAGGCAAGAATTTTGAAGCTTTCTGACAACTTTGGGCATATTGTAAGGAGGGACCAGTCTTGGGAGAAGAACATCATGCTTGGAAGAGTAGAGGGACAGCACTAGAGAGGAAGATCCTGGATGAGATGGATTTATTCAGTGACTGGAGTAATGGAGGTAGGTGTGCCAGAGACATTGAGGTTGGTTAAGGTAGAGCAGAGTTCAGAGCTGTTGTATATAGGGTAAATATATGAGTCACAAGTGACTCCACGGCACATAACAACAACATGTGTGATAGGGTACTCATGTCAATTATTTAGTTTGTATCTTAATGTCAACTAACACATTATTTTAACTGATTTCTGTGTCTGAGGATGCTACGTTGTTTGAACACTCCAGTGTTTTTAGTCTCCCATCTTAGCATGTCTCTGTAGCTGTTGATAACAGTGAATGAAGAAAGACCAAGTCTAATGAATAAGGATAGCAATTGTGGCAAGATGTGGCATTCTCTAGGTAATGCTTTCATATGTTGTTGTCAAAATATTGGAGATACTTTAAAAGATAATACTTTCATTAAGTCAAACTGCTATTAATTGGTGTTTACTATTAGTAATAATTTTAGAAAATAAACATAAACAACATTTTAAAATTTTTATTCTGCAATTGATGAAGAGAGTATATATGAAATAATAGTATACTATATTGAATTATTATTTTGGAAAGAGAGAATACTACTAAGCAGTGGGGTTATGAGGATTTTAGATTATGTAGTTAATTATTCTTTTGATCAATAGAGGTACACAACACACTGACTTTCAGAACAGCAGCATGTAAAATGGATTTTTAAATGTATCTGCATAGGGTCGCTATGAGTCGGAAACGACTCGATGGCACATAACAACAACAACAACATGTTGAGACTAGATTCCCTGAGAACAAAAATTTCAATGCTTATCCTGCTTGATTTTTCCTATTTATCCTGACTCTCAACTCAACTTGTTCTCACTGAGTGCAAACTAACTCATAGCTGACCCTTTTGCAAATTTCCAGAACTTGTAAATTACATGGGAGGAGATTACCAATCTTTTTTCCATAGAGCAGCTGATGGATTCAATCGGCTTGCTTTTGTTGTTACAACACAACACTCTTCCCAAAGTCCCTTATCCCTCCCTATTCTTGACTATAATAACTAAAATACAAGCCTATTGCCACTAAATTGAGTTTGACATAGAACTACCCTCTATTGGGTTCTGTGAAGTCTGCACACTTTTATCCAATTGGCAGCTAGTTAACGTGAATCAACAACCTTTGGGTTCACAATTCAATATGTTAACACTAAACCACCTGGGCCCCTTTGAATCTAGGTTTTGTTATTACTCAAGGATTGCAGCCTTCAATATGGATTAAAGCTCAACATCAAGAAAATAAAGATTCTCACCACTGGGCCAATTGGCAGCTTCATGATAATGATATAGAGATTGAGATTGCTGATAGCTTTAGTTTGCTTGGCTCTACAATCAACACTCTTGGACCAGCAGCCAGAAAATTCAAAGATTAATTGCATTGGGAGAGTGTGCAATCAGGGACCTCTCCAGAGTGCTGAAGAACAATGAAGTCAGTCTGGAGACTAAGGTGCACCTGAACCAGGCTGTGGTCTTCATAATTACACGCTATACATCAAGAAAACTGGACAATGACTAGGAATGATAGAAAAAGAATTGATGCGTTTGAGTCGTAGTGCTGGAGAAGAGTATTAAACACACCATGACCTTCTAAGTGAACAAACAGGTTCATCCTGGAGAAGGTAAAATCAGGATGCTCCTTGAAGGCAAGGATTCTGAAATTTCATCTGACATATTTTGGATATGTTGGAAGGAGGGACCAGTTCTTGGAGAAGAGTCATGGTTGGGAGGGTTGAAGGACAGTGCAAGGGAGGAAGACCTTGGATGAGATGGATTGACTCAGGGACTATGGTAATAGGGGTAGGTTTGTCAGAGATAATAAGATTTGCTCAGGTTAGAGCAAGGTTCATAGCTGTCACTATGAGTTGTGGGCGACTGCACATAACAATAACTATTGAGTCAATACAGATCTGTAACTAGCCCTCCAGTGGGTTTTCAGAGGCAGTAAATTACACAAGAGGATATTGCCCTTCTTTCTCCCATAGTGTCATTGGTGGATTCAAACTGTTTACCTTTGGCTTGCCAACGTGCTCCTTACCACTAGGCAAACAGGACTACCTCAATAAAACATTCTTGAAAGTCAATAACATCTTGTCATTGGCCATTGAAGTCTTCTCAATTTATTTTTAAAAGCAGGATATTCTGAGAAGTTGATAATATTTATATGTGCCAGGTGAGAACAATAAATGTCAAAATAAAAGCACTAATTATGTAACTACTATATACCTAGCATCATTAGGTTGGTAAAACCAATGCCAAAACCACCATAATCTAGTCAATTCTAATTCCCTCCAGCTCCCCCTCACCCAGGCTTTATCTTATTATAACTGAGTTGGAACTGATTCATAGCTGACCCTCTGTTGGGTTTCGAAGGCTGTAAATTACACAGAAGGAGACTGTCCATCTTTCTCCTGAGATGTGGCTGGTGGATTTAAACAGCCAGAGATAAGTGGTCTTGGAGTGAGTAGTACAGCTTCTTAAGGATGAGGTCTCCAGAGAATGCAGATTTATAGTAATTTTTTTTAGATTTATAGTAATTTTATGGTATAGGGTCAAACTGTCCCTTAGGATTTCTAAGGATGTGAACTTTTATAGAAGTAAAATGTCATATCATTCTGTTTAGAACAACTAGTAAGTTTGAGCTGTCAAATAGTGGTTAACGACTGGGCACTTTAATCAATGTGCAACAAGAGCTTCTTTATTGGCACATCTACTAAACAATTGTGGAACAGATGGAATTTGTGACTATAAAAGCAGGTGTCTTTCTCTATCCACCCACACACAAAAAAACAGCAGAAAAATAAAATTCTCCCTCTTCCCCCGCCACCAAGGACATCGTTTGGATGTGTTAGTCAAACTTGGAGCCCCTCCAAGAATAAAGCTACTTACTAAATTTAGAACTAATGAGATATCTGTGCGTACTAAGCTGGAAAGCACACATTCTTTGTGTTAGCATGAAGGCACTTTTATTCATTATAAATTATTGCCAAAGAGAATATGAATGTTTCTTACATATTATCATTGACTTAGAATATTGTCATTTTTTTAAGTCCTTGGGAGGAAATATGAATATATTCATCAGAAAAAAACAATAACTTTGCAGAGAAAATGAACTTCAGAGTTTCATAGAGTTCTCCATCTAAAAGGACTTTTAAGCATCTTATAGTCCAGTACTCAATGACTGCTAAAATCTTTTTCCAAATAATTACCCTAGGTGACCATTCAATCCTGTAAATATTTCCAGATACTCTTGTGACAACATACCTTAACCTCTGACTAACTCAGAGCCCTTTTAGCATGATGTCGCTGTTGTTGCTGTTATGTGCCTTTGAATCACTGAAGCCTGCCTTGTCCTAAGCCACTCTCACTGACTCTGACACACCTACCCCCATTACCCCAGTTACTGTGTCAATCCATTTCATCCTGGGTCTTCCTCTCCTGTGCTGTCCCACCACTCTTTGAAGCATTCTTGAAATACTGGTCCTTTTTGGCCATTTGCTCAAAGTATATGAAACAGAGATTCAAAATCTTTGCCCCCAAGAAGAAACTTGGTTTTACCCTCTTCAATAGAGATCTATTTGTTCTCTTTGCCATTCTGTGATATATTCAATACCCTTCTCCAGCACCACAACTCAAAGACATCAATTTTGCTGTCATCCTTAACCATTTTCCAGCTTGCTGATGCATAGCAAGTAATTATGAAGACCATGGACTGGATCAGGTGCACCTTAGGTCCTAGACTGACATTGTTGCATCTCAGTAGTCTGGAGAGGTCCCTGACAGCATATTTTCCCAGTGCAATTGATCTCTTAATTTCCCGACTGCTGGTGACAAGAGTGTTGATTGTGGAGCCAAGCAAGCTGTAATTATTAACAACTGCAATCTCTTCTCCATCCATGGTGTTTCTGCCTATTGGATCAGTGGTGAGAATCTTTGTCTTCTTGACATTGAGCTTCAGTCCATATTGTAGGCTGCAACTCTTGACTTTCTGCAGCAAGTGCTTCAGGTCTTCCTCAGTTTCAGCAAGCAAGGATTTATAGTCTGCATATCACAGGTTGTTGATGAATCTTCCTCCAAACCTGATGCCACAAATCTCATCATAAATCCGTGCCTCCCTAATGATCTCTTTCACATATTAATTGAAAAGGTGTGGTCATGGGACACATCCCTGATGCACTGTTTTCCTGATTTAGCACATACCATAATCCTTTCTAGCTATCTCTTTTCAAATTCCTCCCTAGTTTGCCCCTGTAGAAATGCTGTTGTTGGGAGGTACTGTCTAGTCACCTCTGGTTCATGGCAACACTATGTTCAACAGAATGAAGTGTTGCCTGGCCCTCAGTCGTTTTCACAATTTTTGTTTTGCTTAAGTCTACTGTTGTAATCACTGTGTTAATGCATTCCACTGAATGGCTTCTCTTTTGCTGGTTTCCCATTTTTTCACTCATAATGCCCTTCTCCAGGGACTGGTCCTTCCTAAAGTGTGAGACAAATCCTCACCATCCTTGCTTCTAAGGAGCACTGTGGTTTACCTTCTTATAAAACAGATTAATTTTTTGAAAACCGTATTGTTGTTGTTATGTGTTATCAAGTCTCCTGCAACTCACAGTGACCTGATGTACATTAGCTTTGAAAGCTTCCCTATCCTGAGCCAATCTCACTGTTACCAGACAGACTTAATTTTATTGCTCTGGTCACTGAGTCAATCCATCTCATCTGAGGTCTTCCTCTCCTGCATTGTCTCTCCACCCTTCCAAGAATGATGTCCTTCTCCGAGGACTGGTACCTCCTGGCCATGTGCTCAAAATATGTGGAGATGGATCCTCAAAAACCTCGCCTAGCAAATTGATTTCATCCTCGCCAGGATAGACCTGTTTGCTGTCCTGGTAGTCCATGGCATGTTCAACACTCTTCTCCAGCACCACGATTCAAAGGCATCAATTCTTCTTCTATCACCCCTAGTTATTATCCAGCTCTCTGATGCATAGCATGTAACAGTGAAGACCATGGCCAGGATCAGACCAGGATGGACTGTACCTTAGTCTCCAGACTGACATCATTGCTCTTCAATAATATAGAGAGGTCCCTGTTCTTTCCCAGGGCAATTCACCTTTTGTTTTCTTGACTGCTGGTGCCAAGAAGTTAACTGTCTAACCAAGCAAGCGGAAATTATCAATAATCTCAATCTCTTCTCCATCCCTCTTGAAGCTGCCAATAGGCCCAGTGATGAGAATCTTTGTTTTCTTGATGTTGTACTTCAATCCATATAGAAGATTACCGTCCTTGAACTTCTGCAGAAACAATTCAAAGGGATAGCTCCATCATTCTTTCTTTATTCCTGGCCTAATTTTCACATGCATATGATGCAAAAGAAAATATACTTGTTTGGGTCAGGTGTACCTTAGTCCTTAAAGTGACATCTTTACTCTCAAACGCTTTAAAGAGGTTCTTGGCAGTTGATTTGCCCAGTATAATACACATTTGATTTCTTGACTACTGTTCCAATAGAAGATAATTGTGGATCCATAGAAACAGATTACTCTTTCATATAACTATTTTTCTTAAATGTTTGATGGCAAAGATCATGTGTTCACACTCTCCAGTTTTAATTCTTTCCTGAATTCTCCACTAAAATCTCTAGTTCACCAGCTACTTATCACTTATTCTGTTGTATAATTACTTTATCATTCTGACCATACTTCTATTACTATGGTCCAAGAAATACAACTCTCATAGCAAAAGCATTTTAACTTATAAAAGAAGCTAATTGTGGCAGGACGTACTCAGGACCCAAATATTGCTTATGACTAAAATGAACAAATATTATGAAGCAAACTTGGCATGGAGAGGTAAGAACAGATCCATAACTATTTCATGTACAGATCCAAAGAAAGTAATACACATTTAGATTGCATAAGGTCCAGAAGATGAAAGGCTCAAAGACTTTCTGAAGTTCCATCCAGGGAGAATAGAAAATACCAATAATTTTAAACTAAAATACTAAAGAATAGACTTACAGGAAACAGGTAAGATATTCCTATTGTTTATGTGTAGATCATAACAAGCTGTGGCTGACTCTGAGAAGAATTGGAATCCCAGAGTGCTAATGTGAAACCTATACTTGGACCAGGAGTCGTCAGAACAGAGCAAGGGGAGACTGCATGGTTCAAAATTGGGAAGGGTGTACTCCAGGGATGCATCCTATCTCCATACCTTTTCAACCTATATGCAGAACAGATTATCCGGGAGGCTGGGCTCTATGAGGAGAAATGTGGGGTCAAGATTGGTGGACGATTTATCAACAATCTGCGTTATGCGGATGACACAACCCTGCTTGCTGAAACTGAAGAGGACCTGAAGCACCTGCTACAGAGGGTCAAGGACTGCAGCTTCCAATATGGATTGAGGCTCAATGTCAAGAAGACAGAGATTCTCACCACTGGACCAATTGGCAGCATCAGGATGGATGGTGAAGAGATTGAGATTGTTCACAGCTTTAGTTTGCTTGGCTCCACAGTCAACAGTCTTGGCACCAGTAGCCAGGAAATTAAAAGGCTCATTGCCACAGGAAAGTCTGCTGTTAGGGACCTCTCCAGAGTACTGAAGAGCAATGGTGTCTCCCTGGAGACTAAGGTGCGTTGATACAGGCCATGGTCTTCACAATCACTTGATATGCATCAGAGAGTTGGACAATGACCAAGGAGAACAGAAGGAGAATTGATGCCTTTGAGCTGTGGTGCTGGAGAAGAGTATTGAGAATACTATGGACTGCAAGGAAAACAACCATATTCATCCTGGAGAGGGTTAAACTGGGTGGCTCCTTGGAGGCAAGGATTCTGAGGCTTTGTCTAACATACTTTGAACATGTTGTGAGGAGAGACTGGTCCTTGGAGAAGGACATCATGCTTGGGGGGGTGGAGGGACAGTGCAGGAGGGGAAGGCCCTCTATGAGGTGGATTGATTCAGTGACTGGGGTATTCGGGATGGGAGTGTCAGTAACAGTGCGATTGGCACAGGACGGAGCAGAGTTTAGGGCTGTTGTACATATGGTCGCTATGAGTCACAAGTGACTCGATGGCACATAACAACAACAACATATGAATAGCTAATTAGAAAAGCCTTCTGAGCATTTACATGCTACATGTATATTTTGTGGCTCATTTCCTGTTCCCTCTTTCAATCCCAGACCATCATCTATAGTAGTTTCTGTACTCAAGTTATTGAAAGTGCAGTTGAATGCTTCTTTCTCACAATTGATATTCTTTTTTTTTTGCTGAAATTGCAGTTACAGACACCATCATTGACACTGTTTTGTCATGCCTTAGTTCTGATTTATCTTTATTCCAATATTCAATCAGTTTTCAAATTTTATCAATTAATTCCAAAGATGTCCATCACATCTGGACTACCCTCCAATTCTGATACTGTGGCATTAGCTCTGTCACTTTACACTAGTTTTCAAAATCATTTATTATTTCATAGTTTCTTACTTACTTACTTATAAACCGTTATGCTTCAGCATTCATTGTTCAGGAACCAATTTGTTGTCCTTCACAAATCAATTATGGACTATGTGAGAATATTCTGAATTTGTTGTTAAATAATTGACAGCTTGGAATTGGATCTAATGGAAGCATTTATAAAAAGGAAATTGACAAATTTCATAAATCAGAAGTTCCCTCTCCTTTTTCAGAATATCACTGCTTTTGCTTTGCCAATCCAACTACTACATCAGTATCAACATAGTCTTCATTTAAAAAAATCCCACCATCTAATAAATTATGTAATAGTTTTCTAATAAAAATGTATTATTAATTTCCTTATATATAGACAGTTCAGATAGTAGTTATTCTGATGTTAGTGAAGCAGGAGAGAGATTAAGCATTGGGATTATAATGTTTTTATGCCAGTATACTTTGTTAAATAACTCTCTTAATAGGATTAGAAATCTTGATTAAATGTTTCCAGTTGCTCTATGTTTTAATAATCAACTATTATCTCCTGAGATTAATATACAGAGAAGGTGAGCAGTTGCTAATCTTAGAGTGAGGGTTATTTTGTCTATGTACTCTCAAATTCCAATTTATTTGTCGTAAATGAAAATTCTGATTATATTCAGGGTCTTTGCCCCAGGCGGAGTGAAAAGATCTCTTTTAAATGGATTTACTGAAAACCAGATAGTGAAATAGAATTTTGAAACTTGCAAGGCCAATTGTGGTGTTCGGGAGATGAAGACAAGGGGTCACCTAACCAATTTACTTCTGTCACACCACTTGTTTCTTTATACAATTTTCTACAGGTGACCACATACTGTGGCAGAGACATTTTTAAGAATTCTCTGTAGACAGATAATTTCTATTTGAATTTTCTGTTAGTAATAACTATGGACTCATCCTTTAGCTTCACTTAACAAAAACAAACAAAGTAAACCAAATAATGTCTTTATCGTAGTTGAGAATGTGTACTGCAGGCTGTTTATCTGTTCAACAAATTCTACTTGTACACTTCAGTTAACACTGATTTAACAAAACCTACATCTCACTGCTATTGAATCAAAACACCAATCATATTCTTTAACGTATGCAATCATTCTTACTCTCTTTCCAAATTGTCCATCCTCTGGTAACATAAGCTCATGCCTTCTTAAATTTCCTCTCTAAACTATCAGTGTCAATTGTATTCCACATAGAGAAAATATAAAATAGAATTTCAAATTCTATTGTAATATATAAATTCAAGAGCCACAGTGGCTGGATATTTTGCCTTAAAATAAATATGAAAGCTGTAAACAAAAACATCCAATGAAATATTCTTAAAACCAAACAACAATTTAGCTGAATTGGAAATGAATATCTGATTTGAACATTGTCATGGGTCTTGTTTTTAATAGGAGAGAGAAAATAAATATCTAGGTAGATAAGTAAGAATTCAAGTCCTGTTATTCTCCCCTTAAGGCAGTTAGTTTTATGTAGAACTTTGCTTCTCAAAGTGTGGTGTATAAAACAACCCCTAGAACTAGTTGCTGCTGAGTCGACTCTACTTGATGGCAGCCGTAAATGTGTCAGTACAGAACTATACTCCAAAGGGTTTCCAATGTTGTTGTTGTTATGGTTCTGTCATTGAGTTTACTGTGACTCACAGCAACCCAGTGAATAACAGAATTATGCTCTATCCCGTACCATCCACATGTTTCCTAATATCCTCAAGTCCATTATTATAGTCCCTGTGTTTATCCACCTTGTTGAGGGTTTTCCTCTCTTTTCCTGACCCTCTATCTTTCCCAGGAAGATACCTTTTCAAAGGACTGCTTGTTGGAAGAAAAGAGTCGAGAGAAAGAAAGAAGCTGGTTCTAAGAAATAAACAGGCCTTACTGAGTGATCTGAGAGAGATTCAAGGGTCAAAATGGGATGAGGACGATCAAGGACAGTTCTTTTTTATAAGATGTTTTAGGGAGGACTAGGGAAGATGATATTTTGCTCAGAATTTGGAGTGGGGTTCCTGTTAATTAACTTGGGTGTGGGCTTTTGTGAGCAGGCCCAGAGCCTCCTCATGATCCAGTCCCTGGTCTGGTCACCTTAGACATTATCTGATTTCTTCAAGCAGTGATCAGGCCTGGGGGCAAATGCAACATTCTTCCTCCACTACTCATTCTCAAAATAAGTGCCCAAAGGATATGAGATGAAGTTTCATCATCCATCTCTAAGAAGCACCTTGCTTTTATGCTTCCTCCAGGACAGCTTTCTTTGTTCTTTTAGCACTCCTTGGAATATCAACAATTCAAGTAGCAGGATTTCTTTTGGAAATAAATAATTATTCCTTTACTGTAGGGTGCTTCTGAGTAGATGTAAACACTTGATCTCTTGGATATTAGGTGAATGTTTTAACTTTAGAACAACAGGATCAGAATAACCGAGGAGTTTACTATAATTTCTGAATGTTAAACTTCACTCTAGACATTTCAAACAAGCATCTGCATTTTACCAAAATTTTGGTTGATTTCCATATACTCTGTGGATGATAAGTGTTTATTTATTATAAGAAAATAAACATGGGATCAACATACCTTAGAGCACTTTTGAATGAAGAAACTAAAAATTCTTTGTGACTCAATTTAAAAAATTATTTTACCAGTTAAGACATTAATATAAAAATAATTTTTAAAGTGATATACCATGCAAATAAAATTCTTGTTGTTATGTGCTGTCAAGTCGCCTTCAACTGGTAATGATTCTATGCACAACAGCTCTGAAGCCTGCTCTGTCCTGAGCCATTCTCACTGGATCTGACACATCTACTCCCATTTCCCCTTTTACTGTATCACTCTAGCTCATTGGGGTCTCCTTCTCCTGCACTGCCCCTCCATCCTTCTGAGCATGATGTCTTTCTCCAAGGATTGTTCCCTCCTAGCTACATGCCCCAAATATGTGAAATAGAGCTTCAAAATCCTAGCCTCCAAGGAGAAACTTAGTTTCACCCTCTCCAAGACAGACCTATTTGTATTCTTGGTAGTCTACGATATGTTCAAGACTCTTCTCCAGCACCACAACTCAAAAGCATCAATTCTTTTTCTGTAATCCTTAGTCATTTTCTAGGTCTCTGATGCATAGGAAGTAATTATAAAGACTGGATCAGATGCACCTAGTCTCTAGACAGAAACCGTTGCTTCTCAGTACTCTGGAAAGGTCCCTGACAGCAGATTTATCTAAATTCATCTTTTAATTCCTTGACTGCTGGTGCCAAAATTGTTAACTGTGGAGTCGAGCAAGCTATAATTATTAACAACTTCAATCTCCTCTCCATCCATCATGGTGCCCAGTGGTGAGAATCTTTGTCTTCTTGTTGTTGAGCTTCAATCCCTATTGAAGACTACAGTCCTAGACCTTCTGCAGCAAGCACTTTAGGTCCTTCTCAACCTCAGCAAGCAAGGTTGTGTCATCTGCATAACACAGGTTGTTGTGGAGTTTTCTTCCAATTCTGATGCAACATTCCTCCTCATAAAGCCTCCTGAATTATCTGTTCTGCATGGATTGAAAAGATATGGAAACAGGACACATTCTTGACACACTCCCTTCCTGATTTTGAACCATGCAGTTTTCCTCTTCTGCTCTGTAACATTACAAATAAAATTATTGTATAAATAGGACAAGGACATAATTATTTACATTTTGAGATGAGCAAATCCCCTTAAATGCTAAAGAAATAGCATTTGCTGAGAAGCATTTTAAACCCAACACAAATAAATGAAAGGAAATATAAATGCTTCATTTCACGTTATATGTGCCAATGTTAATCTTACACTTCTCAAAAATTTATTAATAAATGACAATAAATCCAATGACTTAAAATACCAACAAATGGATGGTTTTTTGAAAAATAGTAGAGTTCTTTATTTATTTTTTAATTCATTGTTACACATTTTCTTTACTTTCAGCTCCACTCTGCAATATACCCCTTGTTCTAGATTTTTTCATACATATAATGCTTACTCATATATTCCTTTCAGACAATTTTTCCTCTCATCCATTCTAGTTCAGTGTCCATTATGTATGTATTTATCCGCTCTTTGTCATTCTTCCCCCAAAAACTACCCCATGTCTATCAACAAATGAATGGATAGAAAAGCTTTGATACTTCCACACAATGTAATATTATTTTGCAATGAAAAATAATGAACCTGTAAAACATTATACAATATAGGTGAGTTGGAGGATATTGTTGTTTTGTTGTTATGTGCCGTCGAGTCAGTTGCGACTCATAGCGACCCTATGTACAACAGCCCTAAACCCTGCTCTATCCTGTGCCAATCTCATTGCCTCTGACACACCCATCCTGATTACCCCAGTCACTGTAATCAATCCACCTCATAGAGGGTCTTCCCCTCCTGCACTGTCCCTCCATTCTGCCCAGCACGATGTCCCTCTCCAAAGACCTATCTCTCCTTACAACATGTCCAAAGTATGTCAGGCGAAGCCCCAGAATCCTTGCCTCCAAGGAGCAGCTGGTTTAACCCTTTCAAGGATGAATCTGTTTTCTTGGCAGTCCATGGTACATTCAATACTCTTCTCCAGCACCACAGCTCAAAGGCGTCAATTCTCCTTCTATATCCTCCCTAGTCATTGTCCAACTCTCTGATGCATAACAAGTAATTGCAAAAACCATGGTCTGTATTAAGCACACCTTAGTCTCCAGAGAGACACCGTTGCTCTTGAGTACTTTAGAGAGGTCCCTAACCGCAGACTTTCCCATCGCAATACGTTTTTTTTATTTCCTGGCTACTGGTGCCAAGAGTGTTGACCATGGAGCCGAGCAAACTGAAGCTGTGAACAATCTCAATCTCTTCACCATCTATCCTGATGTTACCGATTGTTCCAGTGGTGAGAATTTTTGTCTTCTGGACATTGAGCCTCAGTCCATATTGAAGGCTGCAGTCCTTGACCCTCTGCAGTAAGTGCATGAGGTCCTCCTCAGTTTCAGCGAGCAGGGTTGTGTCATCTGCATAATGCAGATTGTTGATAGATTGTCCACCAATCCTAACACCACAGTTCTCCTCATAGAGGCCAGCCTCTCGGATAATCTGCTCTGCTATGTTGAGTAAAATACCTCAGTTACAAAAAAAAAAAGCAAAAAGATAAGTATGTAGAACACCAATGTGGTGAAATGATATACAGATTGTAAGAAACTCTGGTGACCTAGAGGCTGCACTGTAATCCCAAAAGGCACTTGGTTCGAATCCACCAGATGCTTGATGGAAGAAGGATGGGCAATCTCCTCCAGGGTGTTTTTTTGTTGTTTGTTTATGTGCCATAGATTCAACTAGGATTCAGAATGCTCCTATAGCAATGATTTTGTATCTTGCCTTATCACGAGCAACCCTCACTATTTCCGATGCAACCCTCACTATTTCTGATACTTCTGACCTCACTGCCATAGTCACTGTGTCCATCCATCTCATCAAGGGGCTTCCTCTTCTGCACTGATCCTCTAGCCATCCAGGCATGATGTCTTTCTCGAAGGACTAGTCTCTCCTGGTAATACACTCTAATTATCTGAGATAGAACTTCAAAATTCTTCCCTCCAAGGACCAACCTGATTTCACCTTTTCTAGGACAGACCTGTTTGTGCTCTTGGTAGTCCATAATATGTTCAATACTCTTCTCTAAGTAACACTACAGCTAAAAGACATCAATTCTGCTCCTGTCTTCCTTAGTCCAGCTCTCAGATGCATAACAAATAATTGAAAAGGCCGTGGTAAGGATCAGGTGCACTATAGTGTCTAGAAGGACATTGTTGCTCTTTAGCACTCTGTTGAGAGTCTTAACAATAGATTTTCCCAGTGCAACTCATCTTTTGATTTCCTAACTGCTATTGTCAAGGGTGTTGATTGTGGACTTTAACAAGTTGAAATTATTAACAACCTCAACCTGACAAAAGCTTCTTGGTCTAGATTTCACATGAGCACAATTAAGTGTTTGTGGTTCCCAAACCCCACTCTAGGTCCAGCTATGAGTTAGCTCTGACTCAACTGCATACCACAATCATACTGATTTTTGGAATTATTACTGTGATTATAATTTTGCTTAAAGTACATTGACTATAAAGTTATTTAACTGATACTGCCCTAAATATGTTAAAGAAAAAAAATAATAAATTACTTTCTTAAGATTTTTTAAAATTAAGTTTTGAGATAACTACTTCTAAGGGTCTTATAAATGCAAGTTCACTCAGTATTTTCATTTGTAGTTTAAGTAAGCATGTTATATTTATTGAGTCTTATTTAATATCTCCTTAGGTATGAAAAAAATAGTTACTGCATACAACAATTTACAGACTTTCTTTGCCTTTATGGTAGATTTGATTGAATGGTTGTTTTCCCATTTTTCTATCCTGTCTAGTTATCTATTGTTATTGTTGTTAAGTGCCATACAGTTGTGGAGACAAGCTATTTTGGAAATGGATACCATTCCAGCTTCCAAGCTTGTTTTAATTAGGGAGTTCCACCAAACACTGTCCACCATTGGTAGCCATTACCATATTAGATACATCAGTGTCACAGTGTTTAGCATCACAGCAACCATAAGTTACTTCTGTACAGCAGACAGACCAGTGCTATATCACTTAGAAGAATGTTTGATCAAAAACAATTAAAACCAGGTCCGAGTCCCACAGATTAAAATTACTACCTCAGACTTGGTAGCATAACTTTCTATCCACCAAGCTCACAGAGATCTCTCTATGTTGGTGTAGTTGTTAAGTGCTGTTGAGTCACAGACGACTCATAGCAACCCTATGAAAGAAGGACCCAAACTTGCATAACTTACATCGTTTCTCCAAGTTCACGGAGTTTCCGGAGTCAAGCTATTATGAAATTTATAGAGTTTCTTTGACTCTATGGTAGGTTTGATCGAATGGCTGTTTTCCTATTTTTCTCTCCTGTATAGTTATCTAATGGTGTTAGGACAAAAATACGACAAGTGGGTGACTTTGACAATGGGATCTATTCTCTAACAGTTTAGAAGCCTAGAAGTCTGAATTGGAAGTGCTGGACCTACGTGTAATCTCTCTCTGTGTTGGCATTGAGGGCTTTCTCTCTGCTTACTGATGTACATTCCTTTTTTTAAGGTTTTTTTGTTTGGTTAGTGTTGTTTTCTTGTTTGGTTGTTGGGATTTGGGGTTTTTTTGTGGGTTTGTTATGGGGTTTATTTGTGTGTTTTTTTTTTTTACCTTTTTGTGGTCTTTTACATCTCAAAAGATGTTGAATTAAAATACAGTAGCCGACATCCAAGCAGATATATGCACACCCATGTTTATTGCAGCTTTGTTCAAAATAGCAAGGAGTTGGAAACAACCTAAGTGCCCATCAACAAACAAATGGCTAGAGAAGCTGTGGTA
>NW_006399823.1:9132489-9179799 GCF_000299155.1 Elephantulus edwardii | reverse complement strand
AAACAAACAAACAAAAAATTAGTAAACCACAAAAAAAAATACAGTAGCCACTATTGTTGATTCATTAACATAAAAAATATGACCTATCCCAAATGGTATCATAAAGGGTAGGATTTATACATATAAAACTTTTATAAAAATAATTTTCAAGACCTTTTAATGCCAGGAAACTCTGGTGGTGTCATCCATGGGGAGAAGATCTGCTAGACCAAAGGTCATAACTCTTTCGTGACCCAGTTTACCAAATGCCAGTGCAATCTGTGGCATCTGCAACCCAGTGGAGAATCAGTTGTGAATCTAACCCAACTTGATATCAATGAGCTTGAGATGAAAAGAATGCTGAAAATTCTAAACTGTAGTGAGTTAGTGAAGGAACATGCTGACTATCCTTTCTATTTCTGTGAACTGAACACCTGAAATGTTTGCAAGTGAAAAAATTATGGTTATTTTTTTAAAAGAAGAGTCTCATTTATCATATCACTGCTCTGGAAGTAATCACAATCTTTAAGAGCAGATTTCGTGAAAATTACTCCTCCACTTTTATGTCTATTTTCCAATTAGCACATGACTTGAATGATATGGTGGTTTTAAAGGAATATATATTGTTGAAAACAAACATTGAATGAAATCATACTCTTTGTAATCTGCTCATAGGTATTAAAATACAAGAACAATTACTTTACCATTTCATTGAATTGAAACTACTATTTGGTTGTTTTCTAATTAATGAACTATCTTATGAAATTACACAGAACTCAATGATTTAAAAATCAATGGTTTGCTTAGGCTTTAAAATACTATTCAGTACTGTTAAATAAAAATAGCTTTGTCTTTAAAGATGAACATTTGAAAGTAATTAGTTCTTTTCATGAACAAACTTCTGCTGCTATTTAAAGCTAAAATTAAACTTTGTTGTTCTTTCAATGTGAACAGGAAAAATTATGCTCTAACATAAAGTTTTTCAAGACTCTCTGGTGTTTTCCTCTCTGTGTATGCTATGTTAGTCAGTTTAGATTCAAGATCATCTCACTGATGATTAGTAATCCAAAGTATCTTGCGTAAGCTTTAATACCATTGATACAGAAGAGACAGTGTTGTCTATTGTGTCAATGATTTTTAAATTACACAAATCCTTTTTGTATACTCAGTTATTAATCAGTCATAATGCCTCCATTGAGGAAATACTAATTAATAAACCTTTATGATTAACTTCATGATATCTCCCTGAATCAATTTTCATTACTAAGCATTGTTTAACATCTTTTATCATTTTGTACAAATTGTCTCTGAAGAGTTTGTTGGCAATGCCATCACTTTCCCTACACAAAGAAAAAGGTCCTACATTTGAATAATTATCAACTTGATGTTCTGAGGTTAATAAAATTAACAAGTGAAAGCCTCATTCAGCTTGCATGTTTACAGTGATAAAGAAAAAGAGCATAGAGTTGAGAAGGCTGGGATTGGAATTGTGCTGTTTTGAAATCTTTATTTAGACTTACAATGCACATATTTCAGCAAACTTGAGCTGACAGCTAATGTCACTGAGAAACTTGCTTATTAATGTAAAAAATCAGGATATCTAATAAAGTGAAAAATCAACATAACCAACAATACGATGTCTAGGATTATAGAAAGTACAAAATATATTTAATTCTGTGTTTTACTTTATGCCCTTCCATTCTATTGAAATATCTCTACAACTCAGTGAACTTTGAATCTAGGGGCAGCCTCTTGTTCATGCATTCTCCGTGAACCTTCTTAGCAACAGAGCACTGGTAATCAATCAATGCCATTGCTTAATTTCTAAATTCTATGTATTAAACAGGAGAAAATAACACTCATGTCTTAAGCTATAGAGGGATTTACTGTGCAAATATTAGATGCTACATATAATTCTTAGGAAGATCTAACAATTATAATAAACACTATGGCCTAGTGGCAAGAAGCTGCACTGCAACCCCAAAGGTGTATGGTTCAAGGCCATCTGCTGCTTCACAGGAGAGGGATGGGCGATCTCCTCCCTTGTCATTAACTGGCTCTGAAAACCCATTGGAGAGTCTGCTATGTGTTGGTTCTGAATCTATGGTACACAACAACAACAACGACGAGCTATAAACATATATGCCACGTACATACAAATGATGCTAAATGATCATCACTGGCATTACATATTGACGTTATTATCTTGAACACCCAATATAAAATTTTAAAAATCACTGCTGATTTCATTCCCACTACTAACCTCACCTCATTATAGATGGTTATACTAGATTATAGAATACTGTATGTGACTACATTGTGACTCAAATTAATACTTACCAGATTATCAGGGACCAGAAAATCTGCATAATGTTCAATTCTACCAAATACATCTTTAGTACTCTAGCATCTATTGCTTCATGTGGCCCAATCTGAAGGACCAGTTTGTCTATATCCTCAATCTACCTGAAAATTATCCTCTGCTCTGGCTTTTCTCAGATTGATAATATCTATCCCCCACTCCTAAAATAAACCAAACCCACCTTGACTAGTAAGTTATAACTCATAATGATCTTAATCAGGTTTGCAAGACAATAAGGTTTTTAGCAAGAGATCGTTGTTGTTGTTGTTGTTGTTGTTGTTGAGGGCCATCGAGTCGCAGGCGACTCATAGCGACCCCATGAACTAAAGTCCTAGACATCTGTAAAACTTTCGTCCTTTCTCCAGTTTCATAGGGTTTCCAGAGGCAACCTATTATGGAAGTGGATGCCACTCCTGCGTCCAAGCTTGTTTTAATCGGGGAACTCCACCAAACTCTCTCCACTATGGGTAACACCAGAGACTACCTATATTTATTTCCAGAGTGGCTATTAGATTCAAATTGCTGACCCTTTTGTCCAAAGCCAAAAATATTCGTAACAGACCAGGACATGTACAAGATTTTCTGACAGTATCATTACTACCATACAAAAGTAAAATCTTGCTGAAGATTACTCTGTAAAGACTAGAACAGACACCTTCAGAGAACTTTCATAAGTTCAGGCTAGATTCAGAACAGGCCTTGAATGAAAATAACATCAGTGAGGCTAGATAGATCTTGGCTGAAAGCAGTGAATGCTAGAAAGATGTTTACTTGTATTTGTTATTGACTGTGTAAAGGCATATTGTGTGTTTATAACAGTAAATTATGGGAAAAATTAAGATGAATGGGAATTCCAGAACACTAAGTTCTGTTCATGTGAAACCTATTTACAGATCAAGCAGCAGTTGTTTCAACAGAACAAGAGAACACTGTATGGATTAAAATCAGGGAATGATTATATCAAGGTTATACCTTTATCTCCATACCTACTCAATTAGTATGCTGGACAAATAATGTGAGAAACTGGACTATATAAATAAGAATGTGGCATCAGGATTGAAAGAAGACTTACTAGCAAACTGTGTTATGCAGATGGCACAGTCTTGCTTGCAGAAACAAAGCTTTCTGAATCATTTGCTACAGGAGATCCAAGACTATAGTCTTTAATATAGACTACCCTCAACCAGGTGGATCGACACAGTGAGTGCCGCAGTGGGTTCTTGTGTGTCAGGAAGTGTGAGGATAGCGCAGAGTAGAACAGGGTTCAGATCTTTTGTTGATAGGGTCACTATGAGTCATGCTCGACTCCACAGCACTTAACAACAATCAGTATCAAGAAAACTAAAATCCTCACAAATAGACCAATAGACATATGGTAGATTGAGAAAGATTGAAGTTGCTGACAATTTTATTTTGCTTGAATTCATAATTAACGACTGTGGTAACAGCAGTCAAGAAATCAAATGATGTGTTACACTGAGAACTGTTAGGAACCTCTTTCAAGTGCTAAATAACAGGGATGATAGTTTAAAGACTAAGGTGTGCCTGACCCAAACCATACTATTGTTGGTTGCTTTATGTGCAAGTGAAAGTTGGACAACTAACAATAATGAATGGAAATCCAAGTTTTCTGTGCACTTTCATTAAAATAACAATAGAAAATTATTTTTTTAAAAAAATAAAGTTGGACAATTAACAAGAAAATAATTATGTCTTTGAATTATGGTGTTGGTGAAGAATATTGAATATACCATGGCCTTCTAAAAGATTAAACAATTCTGCTTTGAAGTAAATACAAATAGAGTGAGTACACTTTAGAAGCAAGGATGATGAAATTTCATATCATGTATTTTGGTTATCTTGTTTAGGAGGCATCAGTCCTTGGACAAAGACATCATACTTGGAAAGTTAGAAGGTCAGTAAAAGAGATTCTTAATGAAATAGATTGACACAGTGGCTGGAAAAAGATACTTGAACATAGGTGAGATCTTGAGCATGGTGTAGAATAGGGCAAGGTTTCGTTTTGTTTGTTGTTCATAGGATCAGTATGAGTTGCAGTTGAGTTGATCACACCTAATAATAGTCTTACTGCAGGAGAAATTGAATGATATAGTCATCCTTATGTTATGATCTAGGATGTTATCATCCAATGAGTTAAATAGGACTACAGTGGGATATTTTTGTTGTTGTTGTTGTTAGGTACCACCAAGACAACTAAGCCTCATAGTGACCCTGTGAACAATGTATCTGAATCTTTCACTATCCTACACTATCCTAATGACCTCTGTAGTGCTCAAGACCATGTGGCAGTCACTGCATCAGTCTAGCGTTTTTGAAATTCTTGTCTTTTGTCAACTTTCTACCTTTCCTAGAATGATGTCTCCAAGTATTAGATGCTTCTGAAAAGATGTTCAAAGTATATGAGAAACGTTTTACCATCTTTGCCTCCAAGGAGCACTCTGTTTGCACTTCCTTCAAAACAGATTTGTTTCTTCGTTTGGTAGTTGATGGTATGTTCATTAAAAGAACGCATGCATACATAAAATGAAAGAATATTCAATGGGATATAATGCCTTTAATCAGATCACAATCCAGTAGTAATGAAAATATAGTTTCCTTGAAGTTTAACATTTAATATATTTTGTCTATTGGAAGAAAAAAAGGAAAATGCTATCAATCAGAGACATCAGTATCACTAAAATAGAAAAATCAAGAAAGGAGCAAATACTTTGGACCCATTTCTGGGCTGTGAACCTTTTTGAAGATCTATTCCTTTGGAGATATATTAGTTGAATTCTGCTAACATTTTCCATGAATATCTCCCTTCTTCTTGAACTAATATTCCTCAGGTGGCTTATACTGATAAGTAAGATATATTTACCAGTGAAAACAAATGTTGAGGAGGACAAAAGAGCACCACGAATTGCTTGAAGCTACAAGAGGTGAGAAAATGTATATGGATCAAGTCTACCATTAAAGTTCCCAGCAGGAAACAGTGCTATTGAGATACTGGTGTGACATCTAGCCTTCAGGGCTAGAAGGAAATATTTTCTTTTTTAAAGCTACCTTGTTTGTGGCATTTTGCTATGGTAGCCCTAGCACACTGAGACATTCTTTAATAATTTGTTATATAGTTTTTAATAAGCATTATACTTAAAAAAAAACCACAAACTAAACCAACTGTGGTGACTGCACACAAGCATATTGTATCTGCTCACCTTGCTATATTGTTTTATGGGCTTCACTTTCCTGATAAGAATTCCCCTGATCTCTTGGCTTCAATAGTACTTAAGTGTCTTTGTTTTCTCTTAAGCTAATGTCAGGAATGAGCATCATGATTGTGTGCTGTTCTTAGTGGACAATGGAAAGGGGGCCAAGCCAATGTCTTACCAACTGAGTGAAATACCCCCAGTAACTCTGATGATAGGAAGAAAGATGAAAACTACTGAAGCCTCCCACGGGATACTATCAACTGCTCTAACCAATTTCAGAGAGACAGTGCACACTCCTCTCTGAGTGCCAGTCATCCAATGGTGGACACGTGGCTGGGGAAGCAAGAGCAGTTAATAGGAGCAAATCTTTACACACATGACCTTTGCACTGTATTCTGGTTCGCACTTCAACATTGTTTACTGTCAATGATATAGTTGTTATTAATGTACTCTCAGTTCAGAACCATCTTGGAGCTGACCCTCCAGGACATTTTCAGAGACAATAAGTTACATGAGAGAAGATTGCCTATGTTTGTCTCATGAAGCCACAAGTGGATTTGCACTCCTATGTTTGGTTTGGCAGCAGTTTTCAAATGTTTTTACCCACTAGGGTAATAGAAGTCCTAGAATGATGATGAGTCTAGGTTGTGTGCTTGAGAGTTGGAACCAACCCATAGCTGACCCTCCAGCTTGTTTTCCGAGGCAGTAAATGACATGGGAAGAGATTGCCTATCTTTCTCTGATAGCTGTTAGATTTGCAGCATCTGCCCTTGAAATGGTAGCAGCTTCAAAATCTTTTAATTGCTAGGCCTCATGCACTAGGCCACCAGAGCACCTGGAATGATGATGTTGTTAATGTGTGCTTAGAGTTGGAACCAACCCGTATCTGACTCTCCAGTGGGTTTTCAGAGGTGGTAAATCTCATGAGGAGAGATTGCCCATCCTTCTGCAGAGCAGCTAGTGGAACTGGACCTGTTGGGAGTGCAGCACAGCTTCTTACCACAAGGCCACCAGAGCTAGGCGAATTCTTTCTAAGACACTTGAGTTGAGCACCAGACTGTGTGTTAGAGTCATCTAACATAAATTCAAAACCCATTTCTGTGGATGTCCTTTATCAAGATATCCTATGAGCAATTATGAATATTTGCTATGGATGCTGGAGAGATTTTAATGCTAGTGGAACATATTAATTTCAAAGAAAATAATAAAGGTAGTGAATACATTTTCAAGGCTACCCATGGCCTCTTCCTTTTATGCACAACATCTCAACGGTAAATTAGAATTTCTCTTATTCCTGACTTCATCTCCTGGGAGAAGCATATGAACTTGTGGTATTTCAGCGTTCATATTGTTTGGTTAAGTTCAAGGAAATGTCTTTTCCACAGTATCATGGACCTAGTTTAGTTTTGGTGCTGGAGACCAGTTTAAAAGTCATCTACAGGAGCTGGTTCTACAAAGGCTTGAATTGTGAAGACTAGGGTAGAATATTGATTCACTAAAGGAAGTAGGCCATGTGATAAGGCCTCCTATTTAAAAAATGATTAAAATAAGTTAGGAAGCAGGAGTGGCATCCACGTCCAAAATGGCTTGCCTCCAGAAACTCTACGAAGAGTGCTCAAGTCTTTTGTTCATAGGGTTGCTATGAGTCATACATGACCCAACGGCACATAACAACAATAACAACAATAACATAGAGCTATGTTGGCATAGAGCACAGAACGTTATGCTACAAAGCTCAAGGTGGGTGATATTAATCTGTGACCCTCAGGCCTGGTTCACATTGTTTTTGTCAAACATTTTTCTGAGTGGTATAGCACTGGTCTGTACATTGCTGTACAGAGGTTGCTGTGATGTAAACACGGTGACACTGATGTGACAAATGTGATTATGGTTACTCATGGTGGACAGTGTTTGATGGAGCTTCCCTATTAAAACAAGCCTGGACGCTCGTTTTAATAAGTGGCACCCACTTCTGAAATGGCTTGCCTCCAGAAACTCTTTGAACAGTGCTCAAGTCTTTCGTTCATAGGACCGCTACAAGTCATCTATTACTCTGTGGCACATAACAACAACAACTACAACTTTGATGAAGTTTATTATATAGGCTACTTTCTAAAAAAGATGAAAAAAGTCAGGAGAAAAATTCTTTATTTATTTGTGGAGGAAAATTCTCAAGCGAGAAATAACTGTAATTCAAAGCAAAGGTTTTATGTTGTTGGGATTTTAAAAAATTAATTTGGTTCTTTTTACAAATTGTAATTACAACGAAAGTTTACAAAGAAATGGGTTTTTCTTTCAATCATTCATACAGATTATGCCCTATTTCAATCTATAATGCATATCCTGTTTTGGATTGTTAGTTGCAATGCACATTATAACTGATCATGCATTAATTTCAGATTGACCTTCCTTTCACCTATGTCAATTGCAGTGTTCATTATCTATTCATTATTTTCTTGCTCTCCACACTATAATCATCCCTGCCATTACCCTCCTATTTTTATAATAGTTTCATACAGTATTTGGTCTTTTGTAATTATTTCACTCAGCATAATTGCCTCTAGACTCCTCTGTGTTGTAGAGTGTTTCATGAGGTCTTCATTATTTTTCAGTGTTGTATAATACTTCATTTTTTGAATGTAACAAAGTTTTTCTATCTATTTGTTGATGGGCACTTGGGCTGCTTTAAACATGCTTGGAGCATTAGATTTTAAGGTGAAGAACTGGGCATTTCTTCAGAATCAGAAGGTTCAGAAGTTATTTTAAATTTTATGGTACTCAGCTTCAAAATGCAGTTCAAAATACAAACCCAAGCATTATAACAGATTGTGAAAAGAGCTGAAGCTGCAGAATAAGAAAGGGAGAACTCACTTACTATTTCTCAAGTTGAAAGAATTGAAAAACAAATTCAAGCCTTGAGTTTCAATACTAAGAAATGTTATGGGAAAAAATCTTAAATAATACAGGAAGCATCAAAACAGGATGGTGGGAATACACAGTTACTGACTAAAAAGAATTGGGCAACACAGATATTTTAAGAAACAGTACACAGAAATGAGTCAAGCATGATGAGGAAAGAAGTTCAAGCTACAAAAAAATAAACTGGCAAAATAAAAGTTTTCACAAATTGATAGAGTACCAACTGACACGTTTCAACTAACAGATTTAGCCCTACATGGGCTCCACTGTCTATGTCAGGAAATTTGGAAGATAGCTACCTTGCCAATTTAGTGGAAAAAAATGGTAATTTAATGCCAAAAACGAAGGTCCAACATAATGTTGAAATTATTGAGCAATATAATGAATGTTGTTGTTGTTGTTGTTGTTGTTGTTGTTGTTATGTACCATCAAGTTGCTTAAGACTCATAGCAACCCTATGTACAAGAACCCTAAACCCTGTTCTATCCGGTACCAATATTATTGTCTCTAACAGACCTACCCCCATTACCCCAGTGACTGAATCAAGACATCTCATTGATGGTTTTCCTCTGCTGCTCTGTCCCTCCACCCTTTCAAGCTTGATGTCCCTCTCCAAGGACCGGTCCCACCTTGTAACCTATCCAAAGTATGTCAAACAGAGCTTCAGAATCACTGTCTCCAAGGAGCAGCATGGTTTCACCTTTTCTAGGACGAACCTTTTGATCTCCTAGCAGTCCACGGTATATTCAACACTCTTCTCCAGCATCACAGCTTAAAGGCATCAATTCTCTTTCTATCATCCCTAGTCATTGTCTATCTCTCTGACACATAGCATACAATTGCGAAGACTATGGCCTGGATTAGGCATACCTTAATCTCCAGACTGACATCGTTGTTCTTTAGTAGTCTGGAGAGGTTTCTGATAGCCAATTTTCCCAATTCTATTTGTCTTTTGATTTCCTGGCTGCTGGTACCAAGAGTGTTGATTGTGGAGCCAAACAAACCAAAACTGTTAACAATCTCGATATCTTCACCATCCATAATGATGCAGGCAATTGGCCCAGTGGTGAGAATCTTTAATATCATATGCAAACAAAATATTTCTAAAGATATGATTTTTTTTAAAAGCATAGTATATTATCTTGAAAGATAACTGCTAGAAGTTCAAGTTGGGTTTAGGAGAGGCCATGCCACCAAGGGTATCATTGCTGATGTCGATGGATCCTGGTCTAAAACAAAGAATTCCAGAAAAATAAAAAATGTCTATTTGCACTTTATAGATTATGCAAAAGTAATTGACCATGTGGATCACAGTGAGTTATGGCTAGCATTTAGAAGAATACGGATCCCAGAACACTTAGTGAGCTCATGCAAAACTTACTACCTAGAACAAGAAGCTGTTGACCTGACAGAAAAAGGAAACACTGCATAGTTCAAAATGAAGTGAATGTTAGTGCTGTACTCTTTCTTCACATCTTTTCAATCCTTATACTGAGTTGATCATTCAAGAAATTGAAGAAAAGTGTAGCATCAAGACTAGAGAAAGACTTATCAACAACTTGCATTACATAAACTACACAACATTGCTTGTTGAAAGTGAGGAACTATAGTGCTTACTGTAGAAGAAAAAAAAGACAATAGTTTTCACTATGGATTACATCTCAACATCAAGAAGACATTGGACTAATAGAACACATCATGATAGATGGAGAAACAAATGGTAGTTTTTAATGATTTACTCTTACTTGTATCGACACACAACATCATTGGGACCAGCAGTAAGAAGATCTGATATGTATTGCATTGGTAAGTGTAAAAAGAGCAAGAGCTAAGTGGTGATGGTTCTATCTGACCTCTATCAACTTCACAAAGGGGAATTGTCCCATTCAACAGCATCCATAACACAAAATTAATTCTCATGAGGTCAGCCATGTCCCCCACAGTCCCATACCTTTTTAATCAGCACCAATCTGACTGCTCTACTGGGTCCAAAGCCCAATGTAATTGCTCGCGTACCACACAGAAGAATATTGGGGAAGTCAGAAAGTTATAATCCAGGTCAACAGCAGAATGCAATCAGGACAACTTCAGAAATGTGCATGAAGGCTTGATCCTCTCAGTTTTAGAGCACTGTTACAAAGTTCTCAATCCTCCCAGTATTGACTTGCGACCCCAGGTTGTCCAATAAACTTGAGCAAAGGCTCTTTTCCACGATGTAACAGCACCACGGCCCCATCTCATATTCTCGGCTGAGACTGGTATAGCTGTTGGTACTGTAGGCCTGTAGGCTTTCTTTCTTGATCTTTATCTTATGATGAAGTTTCTTCTCTTGCTTGCTGTTGATGGGTGGGTCTAATTCTCCTGCTGCTGAATTGCTCAGTTTAATAGCAATACTAGTCAATCCTCTTGTGGATGGGTAAGGCCTACCAATTCCCTTGTAGATGTGCTAACATGCAACATTCATATATTCCCAGGCATCTACATGACAAGTAAAACTAAGGATAGGAAAGTAATATTGAAAGATATACTCCACAGGAAGTCTGCTCTCTAAAGTCCTGAGAAGCAATGATGTCAGGTTAAAGACCATGGTGTGCCTGATTCATGGTGTTTTCAATCCCCTGGTATGCATTTGAGAGCTGAGCAATGAATAAAGATGAGAGAGGAAGAATTGATGCTTTTGAGTTAGGGTTTTCAAGAAGAGTACTGAGTATCTCATGGACAGTAAAAAGAACAAACAGGTATGTCTGGGAAAAAGAGCATTGAGAGGGATTTTTAGAGGCAAGCATGGTAAACTTTTGTCTCATAAACTTCGGGCAGAGTATTAGAAGAGACATCTTGAAAAGGAACATCATGTTGGAAAGGTAGAAGGTCAGCAAAAGAGAGGAAGACTCTCACAGAGACAGACTAACAGTGACAGCAACAGTGAGCTCAAATGTGTCAGAGATAATGAAGACGAGAGAGATAGGACAGGATTACATCTGCTGTTCATACCATGGCTATGTGTTGTGCTTTACTTGAAGGCACATAACAACAACAACAATCTTTTATTAAGTATTGATTTTCCATTCACCCAATAACAATCTATTAATCCTTATACCCATCTCTGGAGACTAAGGTGCACCTGATCCAGGACATAGTCTTTGTAATTGCTTGCTATGCATCAGAGAGCCGGACAATGTCTAGGGATAAAAGAAAGAAAATTGAAGCCTTTGAGCTGTGGTGCTGGAGAAGAATTTTGAATATACCATGGACTGTTAGGAGAACAAACAGGTTTGCCCTAAAGAGGACGAAACCAGGCTGTTCCTTGGAGGCAAGGATTCTGAGGCTTCATATGATATATTTTTGGCATGTTGTATGGAAGGACCAGTCCTTGGAGTGGGACATCATGTTTGGAAGAGTGGAGCAACAGTGCAGGAGAGGAAGATCATCAATGAGATGGATTGATTCAGGTGCTATGGAAATGAGGGCAGGTGTGTCAGAGACAGTAAAGTTGGCACAGGATAGAGCTAGTTTCAGGTCTATTGTACATAGGGATAGGGTTGCTATGAGCTGCAGGTGACTCTATGATGCATAACAACAACATGCCAATTTCTTGTTCTATTCCTTTTAACCACCCAAAAATAATTCTATCTCTATGTAATCCTTTCCACAGTTTTTAATGAGAATGAGCTTATACCATAATTGTCCTTTTATATATAATGCACACTATATATAAAAACTAATTGAGGACGGTGGACTTTATGAGGAGGAATATGGTATCAAGATTGGAGGAAAACTCATCAACAACATGCGCTATCCAGATGACACAGCCTTGCTTGTTGAACCTGAGGAGGACCTGAACCATTTTTTTATAGAAGGTCAAAGAGTTCAGCCTTCAATATGGATTGCAGCTGAACATCAGAAAGACAAAGATTTTCACCAATTGGAAGCATCATGATAGATGAAGAAGACTGAGATTGTTAACAATTTCATCTTGCTCAGATTCACAATCAACTTTCTTGACTCCAACAGTCAGGAAATCAAAGGATGTGTTTCATTGGGAAGGTCTGTTATCAGGAATCTCTCCAGAGTGCTAAGAAGCAGCAATGTCCGTCAAGAAACTAAGGTACACCTGATCCAGGCCATGGTCTTCACAATTACATGCTATGTATCTGAGAGCTGGATAATGACTAAGGATGACAGAAGGAGAATAAATTCCTTTGAGTTGTGGTGCTGTAGAAGAGTATTGAACATACCACATACTATCAAGAAAACAAATAATAGTTCTGCCCTAAAGAGAGTGAAGTCGGATTTCTCCTTGGGGCAAAGATTTTGAATCTCTGTCTCACATACTTTGGACATTTTGCTAGAAGGGACCAGTCCTTGGAAAAGGATATAATGTTTGGAAGGGTGGAGGGAAAGCACAGAAGAGGAAGACCCTGGATGAAAGAAATTGACACAGTGACAGTGGTTACTGTCTCTCATGGAGAAACTGGTGGATATGAACCATCATATCCAACTGTGTTTGAGACAATGAGATTGGTTTAGGATAGAACAGGCTTAAGAGCTATTGTTCATAGAGTCACTATGACTCATTGATGGCTCGACAACGTGTAACAACAACAGAGATGCATCGAAGACCTTGGTTTAAACCTTAAAAAATTAAAATAGAAAAATTGGTGCAAACATAGAAGTTATAGCATAAAAAGACTATTAAATGTAAGTGAAAATGAATAGAAATATTAAATAATCTCATCAGTAGATAAGAAACTACATGATTAGGATTGAGTACAGAGTTACACCTTAACTCAAAGGTGCCTATTTGATGGTTCATATTAATTTCCTCCCTTGTGATTTACAGCCCCAAGAAACTTGTTAGAAGTTCAACTATGATTTGGTTCCAAAATTGTGTTTACATTGTGTTTCATTCATATACACTTTAACCTAAGCAAGTCTTCATTTACATTGTGTTTTGAATAACCATTCATATAACCAATCACTGTTGATTTAGACCTATTAATCGCCTCATTTCTTCCAGTCTCCATTGAAGCTTTCCTATTTCTTCACATTCCCATCTGCCCACTAAACTGTGCTTTCCCAGAGATCTCTACTGTTTGCCTTTCTCCAACCCCCTTCCTCTTCTTTTGGACATTCACACACATCTAAATAATTATCCTTCCATTTTAAAAATAATGGTTTTATGTAGCGTAAAATAATGGTTTTATGTAGTATTTGACTTATGAGGCTGAGATAGTTCACTCAGCATAATGTTCTCTAGACTCGTCCATGTTAATAGTATTTTACAAAATCGTTCTTCATTAGTACAGCATAGTATTCCATTGTGTGAATGTACTACAATTTCTCAATATTTTCATGTGTTGATGGTCATATGTGCTGTTTCTATTTTCTTGCTATTGTGACTAATGCTGTTATTCGTATAGGTATACATATCTCTGTTCATGTCTGATTTTTCATTTCCCTGTGTTATATTCTTAGTAGTAGAATGACTAAGTCATATGGGATTTCTATGTTAAGCTATTTGAAGAAACACCGAACTGTGGTCTAAAAGGTTGTATCATTTTACAATTCCATCAACTATGCATGAAAGTTTCAATTTCTCCACATTCTTTCTCCACATATATTGCTTACTGTCTTGTTAAACTTTGCTATTGCCACTGAGGTAAGATGGTATCTTCTTGTTTGGTTTTTGTTTGTTTGTTTGTTTAGTTTACATCTCTCTATCTGCCAGTGATTTTGATTATTTCTACATGTGTTTGTTGGTCATCTGAATGTCTTCATACATGAAAAGTCTTTCCATGTGTTTCCCCCATTTTGTGGTCAGTTATAAACATTTTCCTTATAGAGAACCTGTAGTATTCTGTAAAGTCTGTTATGAGGCCCTGTCTGAGCTGTGATTGACAAATGTTTTTATCAGTTTATACATTTTCTTTTCACTTTACTGGAAAAGTCTTTGATGCACACAGAGACTTGATTTCTACAAGGACACATTCATCTATTTTTATTCTTTTCTGGTTTTGCATTCCTGGAAGAATGCAAAAAGTCCTTTCAAAGAAGGACAAAGAAGAAAAGACCAAAATGGATATCAGGAAAGACTGAATATTGCACTAGAGCACCGAGAAGTCAAAACAAAGGGAAGAAATAAAAAAGTTAAGGAGCTAGGCAGAAAATGTCAAAGGGCAGCTAGGGAAGAAATAGCAAAGTATTATAATTAAATGTGCAAGGAGCTGGAGTCAGAAAAATCAAAAGGGCCAAACTCACTCAGCATTTCTTAATCTAAAGGAATTAAAGAACAAATTCAAGCTGTGATTTGTAATGCTTAAGGATGCAATAGGCAGAGTACTTAATGATCCATAAAGCATTAAAAGAAGATGGAAATAATCTACAGAGTCACTGTACCAAAAAGTATTGGCTGACACAGAGGATTTCAAGAAGCAACATATGATCAAGAGGCAATGGAGATGAAGGAGGAAGTTCAGGCTGCTCTGAAGGACTTGGAAAAAAATAAGACCGCAGGAGTTAATGAAATATCACCTTGTTTCAACAAACAGATGCTGCCCTGCATGTGCTCAACAGGTTTTGTCAAGAAATCTGTAGAACTACCTGGCCAACTGAATGGAAAAGATCCATATTTATTCCCATTCCAAAAAAAGGGTGACTCGGCAGAGTGCAGAAAGTATCTAACAATATCACTAATATCTCACACTAGCAAAATCCTGCTAAAGATTATCCAGAAATGACTGGAACAGTACAATGACAGAGAACTACCAGAAATATAAGCTGAATTGAGAAGAGGTCGTGGCACTAGAGACATTATTGCCAGTGTCAGATGGTCCTCAGCAGAAAGCAAAGAATACCAGAGGAATGTCTATCTGCTTTTAATTGACTATACAAGGGCATTTGACTGTATGTATCACACAAAAAAAAAAAATTTAAAAAAAAATTGTGGCTAACTCTGAGGAAAATGGGAATCCCAGAACACTTGATTGTGCTTTTGCAAAACCATGAAGCAGTCCTCAGAAGAGAGCAATAAAACACTGCCTGATCCAAAATCAGGAAAGGGGGGCTTTAGGGGTGCATCTCTCTCCACACCTTTCAATCTATATGCAGAACAGATCATTCAGGAAGCTGGGATTTACAAGGAAAACCGTGGCCTCAGAATTGGAGGAAGACTCATCAACTACCTGTTTTATGAAGGTGACAGAACTTTGCTTACTGAAACTGAGGAGGACCTGAAGCACTTGCTGCAGAATGTCAAGGGCTTTAGTCTTCGATACAAATTGAAGCTTAACATCAAGAAGACAAAGATTCTCACCACTGGCCCAATTGGCAGCACCATGAAGGATGGAGAAGAGATTGAGGTTACTAACAATTACAGTTTGATTGGCTCCACAATCAACACTCTTGCCACCAGCAGTCAGGAAATCAAAAGATTAATTACATTGGGAAAATCTGCTGTCAGGGACCTCTCCAAAGTACTGGAAAACAATGATGTCAGTCTAGAGACTAAAGTGCATCTAATCCATGTCATGGTCTTCACAACTGCTTGCATCAGAGAGATGGACAATGACTAAGGCTGACAGAAGCAGAATTGATGCCTTTGAATTGTGCTGGAAAATAGTCTTGAATATATCATGAACTACCAAGAAACAAATGGTCTGTCTTGGTAAGGATGAAAACTAATTTCTCTTTGGAGGCTAGGATTTTGAAGCTTTGTCTCACATACTTTGGGCAGGTGGCCAGGAGAGACAAGTCCTTGCAGAATGACATCATGTTTGGAAAGTTGGAGGAACAGTGCAGGATAGTAAGACCCTGGATGAGATGGATTGATAAAGTAACTGGCGCAATGGGGTTTGGTATTTTGGAATTTATGAGACTGGGTCAGGACAGGACAGGCTTCAGAGCTGCTGTACATAGGGTCGCTAAGGGTTGCAGGTGACTCCACCACACTTAACAACAACACCATTTACACCATGTGTGAGGGCTTCTACTTCTAGTCTCATTTTTCCTGTTACACTTATGGTTTGGGGTTTTATTCATAGGTCTCTTAGCCACTTTGAGTTATTTTTGTGTATGGAATAAATGTGGATCTTTTTCAAAAGTAATTCTGCAGGTAGATGTCTACTTTGCCCTGAATCATTTGTTGAAGAGGTTTTCATTTCCTCCCTTAATAGGTTTTGATTGCTTTTCCAATACCAAATTACTATAGGTTAATATGTTAATTTATAGAATCTCTATTCTATTGAACTGTTCCATGTATTTGTCATTGTACCAATACCATATTGTTTTGTTTACTATGACTGTGTGGTAGCTGTTGAAATCAGGGAGTACTATGCCCCCAACTTCATTTTCATTTTTCAGGAGAGATTTGCTTATTTTGGGTCTCTCCTCCTTCCAAATAAACTCCATGATAATGACTTTTTTAAAATTTCTTTTTTATTTTATATGATTCTGTATAAAAATTCTTATGCACTGTATTTCATTTATAAACATTGTGTACCATCTCTTTGAGGATCTGAATATCTCTTATTTCCTTCCTTTCTCATATCACTCTAGCAAATATTTGCAATAAAATATTGAATAAAAGTGGTGAAAGTGGTTCTTGTCTTGACCATGTTCACAAGGGAAAATGCTTTTAGTCTTTGTTATTGGCTCTTGGTTTTGTGTATTTACTTTACATTTTGTTGAAGAAATTATATTCTTTTACTATTTTGCTGAGTGTTTTAATTAGGAAGAGCTGTTGGATTTTGTCAGAGGGCTTTTAAATTACATTAATTACAGGATCATATGGTTTTTGTTCATTGCTTTGTCAATATGATGAACTACATTGACGGTTTGTCTCATGCGGAATCATCCTTGCATACCTGGAATTAATTCCTCTAGGTTATGATGAATTAGTTTTTTTACGTGGTGTTGGATTTTGTTAAGACCTTTTGCATTTATATTCATAAGAGGTTGGCTGTAGGGAATGGTTTGTAAATATTAGGGTGATGCTTACTTTATAGAATGATTCTGGGAATGTTCTTTCTTTTCTATTTTTAAAAAAATAATTTAAGTAGAATTGGTAATAGATAATCTCTGAATGTTTGGTAGAATTCAGTCATGAAGCCATCTGGACCAGGACTTTTTTTTGAGGGGAGGAGAGCAGCATTTTAATAAACTGTTCAATTTCATCTTTTGTGATGGGTCTGTTCTATATCTGTCCATCTCAATCTGCATAGGGCATTAATTTCAAGGAATTTGTCCATTTACTTTTGGTTTTCAGATTTATCAGAGTACAGGATTTCATTATTATTCGTTATTCATTTTTACAATATTCTCAGTTTTATCTAGTTATGTTGTGATGTCATCTCTTCACCTCTATAAATTCTTTTTTCATATTTTTTATTAATTTTAATAACAGTTTACAGACACTTTGGATTTCCATTCATTCATTGTTGAACTTTTTTCCCTGCCAAATCTCCCCCCACCCAGTTGGCTCTTTGAAAAGTAAAATTCTTTCATTGTTTTACAATCCCTCCCCCGAGTCCACTCCACTATGCAGCCTTCGTTTTGAAAAGTAAAAGAAAAATTCTTCTGTTGTTATAATTTCTTATTAGAGTTACTTGTGTCTTCTCTTTATTAATTTTATTAAATTTGCCAGTGATTTGTCAATTTTATAGATCCTTTCAAAGATCCAGTTTCTAGTCCTGTGGATGGTTTAACTGTTTTCTGGTTTCTATCTCAATGATTTCAGATCTTGTCCTTTTAATTTCCTTTCTTCCAGGGGCTGTGGGATTAGATTATTGTTCTTCTATTTGATGGAGGTGTTTTGTTTGAATCACTAGTTTTGCTTCTTTCTTCTTTTTTATATAATTGCTTATTGCTGTAAATTGTTACCTGAGGACCTCCTTAGCTACATCCCAGAAGTTTTTGTATGGTGTATTTTCATTTGTTTCCAGGAACTTTTCTATTTCATTTTTTAATCTCTTCTATAACTCAATCATGTTCTATCAGAGTATTATTTAGCTTCCAAATGTGTGGTTTTATAAGTTTTCTCCCGTTGTCATTAATTTCAAGTTTTATGGCATTGTGGTCTCAGAAAAAGACTGTATTATTTTAATATTTTTTATATTTGCTAAGGCTTGCTTTTTGTCCTAATATATGATCATTTCTAGAGAATGTACCGTGTGCAGTTGATAAGAAATTAAATTGACCTTTAGTTTATTGCCATACCCTGAATAAATCCACCAGTTTCGATTGGCTGATTGTATAGTTTAGATCTTCTGCATCTTTGTTAAGTTTATTTCTAATTGACTTATCTTTTGGTAGAAGAGTGGTGTGTTAAAGCCTCCTACCACTGTTGTGGTATTGTCTATTTCTTTCTTCAATTCTGTTAAGTATTGTTTTACAGACTTTTGCAGGTCTATCATTTAGTGCACTGATGCTGACCAAGGTTATGTCTTCTTTATCTATTGTGCCTCAAATAATTTTATTGTGCCCTTCCTTATCTTTTATGGTGGTTTTCATCCTGAAGTCTATCTTTTCAGAGTTTAGTGTTGCAACTCCTCCTTTTTGTGGGTGTCATTTGCTTGGTATATGTTTCCAGCCTTTGATGTTTTTCTTGTAGGCAACATGTTGATGAGCTTTCATATTTTATCTTTTCTGATACTTTGATCTTTTGAATGGTGCATTTAATCTCTTCACATTAAGTGTTGTTATTATTAACAGGTTTTATTGATGCCGTTTTGCTGTGTTTCTTTTCCTGTTGTTTCTGGTTACTATATGGTTCATCCACTTCCCTTTGGTGTTACTATGCGAAAAACTTCCCTTGGAATTTCTTTTTTTTTTTTTTAATTTCTTGTGGAGTTGATCTTGTTATCACAAATTCCTTACATTCCTGCTTTTATGCAAATGACCTAATTTGTTCTTCATATTTGAAACACAAATTTTCTGGGCACCAGATCCTTACCTGACAATTGTTTTCTTTCATCTTTCCGTATATACATCCCACTGTCTTCATGGTTGCACAGTTTCTGCTGAGAAATCAGAACTTAATCTAATAGATTCTCCATTGTACTCTTAGTATTCCTTTGACTCTTTGTTTTTCTTCCACTGCTTTTATTATCCTACCCATATATTTTATTTTGGAGATTTTGACTATATCAAGGCATATCTTGATGCTTTTCTTTTGTGGTCTCATCTGTTTGGTTTGCTGAGCTTCTGGAACATGGATTTTCCCATCTAGTATGTCTTCCACAATTTTCTCAGTGCTTTCCCTGCTCCCCTCGTGTTCTTGAATTCCAATTATATATATGTTGTTCCTTTTGATGTTATCCCACATGATTCTAGTGTTTTCTTTATTTTCCTTTTGTCTCTTTTCTGATTTTTCTTCTAGTATTTTCCCATTGAAATTCTTGTCTTCCCTCTTATTGACTTTCTGTTCCATCTCTTCTGTTCTACTTCTTTAGTCCCTCCAAAATGTTGGAAACATCTGCAGTTTCAATCTTGATATTCTGGGTTGCATTCATGCATTTCTGTTACTTCCAATACTGTATTGGCTGTCCCTTCTTTGTCTTGTGGTGACTTTTTAAAGTTATTCTACCTCTTTATCTATAGGGGTTTTTTTCCCTTTCTTTTATCTTTTGCCATTTTTTTTTTTGGGTAGTTGTTCATGTTCTTCCATGTTGATATCTTTTCTTTTTTTTTTTTTCTTCCTGTCTCTGGAGTATTTATTCATGATTTCAAATTTTTCTTTCATAGTTTGCACAGTCTTCTGTAGCTGTTCATATAGCCTCACATCAATTTATTTTTTTTTCTGGTTTCCTATTTCTGTGGTATTTACTTTATTTATAACTTTCATTCTTTCTTCTGTCAGTTGTACCTTCTTCTATAGCTCTTCATATGACATATTGACATTCATCAATATATTTTTTTCTCTTTGTCTCTGTGGTATTCATTTGGTATGTAATACACACTGCAAAATGTATTTTGCTTTTTCACAATATTTGAAGCTGCCTGCTGCTTTCTTGACATTATGTGAAGTATTTCTTGGAATGTGTTAGGCTGTTTCTATTGTCTGAGTAAATTGTTGACAATTCTTTATCTTTATGATGTTCTTGCTTAGTTGCATGCTTAAAGTGTTCTATACATGCGGGAGAACAACTTGCTATATCAGATGTCCCTTCTTGGTTTGGGAAGTGTGAAAGCTTACCTTTTCTAAAGTTCTTCAGTTTCTTTCTGGACTGAAGTGCAGCCTTGCAGGAATCTTGCCTGAATGTTACCTGCCTCGTCTAAAGTTTGTAATTATTCTTGGTGGTTCACAGTGGCCAGAGACCAGTTTCCTGCTGACTGCTTCACTCCCTCTATCCAAAGTAGGACAAGGAGTGCAGGTCCCTGTATTTCCATGCGGCCACCCTTTCAGATCGTGTGAGTAACCTGGTAGGAATCTCTCTGTTCTGTGCCCACCTCTTCTAAAGTTTGTAATTGCCTTTGTTGTTGCTGGTTCAAAGGGCAACCTCAGACCAATTTCCCCATGACTGTACTGTCTCTATCTTGTGTTGTATTGAGGGCAACAGGGCCATATATATATCTATGCAGTTACCCTTTCAGGTCTCACAAAAAGCCTTATGAGAATTTCTCCTGCCTGCAACTGCATCTTCTAAAGTTTGTAATTGTTCTTAGTGCTGCTGGTGTGCAGTGCAGCTGGAGAACAACTTTCCTGTGGCTGCACTATCTCTAGCTAGTGTGAAGTAGGAGTCAGGATCATGTACCTCTCTTCAGTAACTTTCTCAGATATGCAAATGGCCTGCTGGGAATTGGCAATGATTTTTGAAAAATTAAATTCTTAGGTGAATCAAAAGACTTTTCCAAAGCATAAAGAGAAAACATATTTGACAATGACATAGATGACAAAGGACTAATCTCTAAAGTTTATAGAAACCCCTATTACCTTAAAAAGAAACACAAATTACAAAGCAGATAGATAATGTGAGGACATACTTTACCAAAACAGACATTCAGTTGGTCTACAAACACTTAATTAAATGATCAAGACAATTAGGTATTTAAAAAAACCCCAAACAAAACAAAACAACAAAAAAAATCAACTCATTAGGAAAATTGGAGATTGTTAAGGAAGAAATGTTTTTGCTGTTGTTACATACCATTGAGTGCCCTGTCTTCACAAACAGAGTCAGAAACTTTTGTAGTCACACAAGACAGGATCTGAGAGCTCTCTCTAATCTCCTTGATCAGATAACACCTTTCTCCCAGAAGAGTGTTGGTTACCTTAATCTGATTTTTCCAGAAAGCACCTCTTCACTCTCAAATCTATTCAGGATCAAAAAAGCACCACCACAGCATCAGATCTAGAAGAGACCTGTCTGGATATTGGAATTACCATATTGTATCAGCAATGGAAACTCAGACAGTAAGTCACAGGTTTTACTAGAAGCTCCATGGCCAGGATCTTCCCTCAGTACAGTCTCAAGAAAAAAATCTTTCTCTGAAGTTGGCACTTAGAATTTGGACTTATGTCCTCCTAAACAAGAGATGGACAACATTGTGAGAAACCAGTAGCAGTGAGTAGTACAAGGCATCGCAGAAGTGACTGGTGATCATTTTGACAGGTGGCTGGGGAAGGGAGAGTTTGACCATGTAGTCGGGTGTGCAAGGAATGAGGAGGTAGCAGAGAAAGGGTAGAGACAAGTTACATGTGCTTGGAGTGGGTGGGAAGTGAATGTATTGGTTATTTCTCTCAGGGAACTGTCTTTCATCTGCTAGGTAAAAATACTTGACTATCAGATATTTTTCTACCAATGAAAATTTTTCTACCAATGTCAAAATTAAGGCAGACTAGGAGGAAGGATTGGCCATAATCTGAGGATTATCCAGAAAAGACTTGAACAATACATTGACAGAGAACTACCAGAAATATAGACTGGATTTAGAAGAGGTCGTGTCACTAGGGACATTATTGCCAATGTCAGATGGATCTTGGCAGAAAGCAGAGAGGGCCATGAAAAATGTCTATCTGTGTTTCGTTGACTATGCAAAGGCATTTGATTGCGCTTATATGAAACCTGTACTTGGACAAAGAAGCAGTCCTCAGAACAGAACAAGGAAACACATGGTTCAGAATTTGGAAAGGAATATATCAGGGATGCATTCTGTCCCAGTTTCTTTTCAATCTTTATGCTGAACAGATCATTCGGGAAGCAGGGCTTTATGAGAAGGAGTGTGGCATCAAGATTGGAGGGAAACTTTTTAACAACCTACAATATCCCAATGGCACAATTTTGCTTGATGAAACTGAAGAAGACCTGAAGCACTTGCTGCAAAAGATCAAGGACTGTAGTCTTCATTATGTATTGAAGCTCAACATCTAGAAAACAAAGATTCTCCCCACTGGGCCAATTAGCAGCACCATATTATGAAGAAGAGATTGAGGTTTTTAGCAATTAAAGTTTGGTCTGATCCACAATCAACACTCTTAACACCAGAAGTCAAGAAATAAAAAGATGAATTGCATTGGGAAAATCTGCTGTCATGGACCTCTCCAGAGTGCTGAAGAGCAATGATGTCAGTCTAGATCCAAAGGTGCACGTAATCCAGGCCATGGTCTTCTCAATCACTTGTTATACTTCAGAGAGTTGAACAATGACTAAGGATGACAGAAGAAGAATAGATGCCTCTGAGTGTGCTGTTGGAGAAGAGTCTTGAACATACCGTGGACTTCAAAGAAAACAAATAGGTCTGTCTTGGAGAGAGTGAAGCCAAGTCTCTCCTTGGAGGCTAGGATTTTGAAGCTCTGCTTCACTTACTTTGGACTCATGGCAAGGAGAGATCGATTCTTAGAGAAGAACATCATGCTCAGAAGGGTGAACAGATAGCACAGGAGAGGTAGACTAGGATGAGATGGATTGATATAGTAACTGGGGTGATGACAGTTGGTTTGTCAGAATTAGTGAGACTGGTTCAGGACAGGGAAGGATTCAGATCTGCTGTACATAAGGTTGCTGTACATCGCAGGTGAGTCAATGGCACATAACAACAATAAAATACTAAGATAAGTTTGGAAGCAGGAGTGGCATCCATCCAGTTTCTCAATAGGATGCCTCAGGAAACTCCATAAACTTAGATAAATGTCAATAGTCATAGAGGCACTTCAGGCCTTTTGTTCATAGAATCACTATGAGTCATGCTCTTCTCAAAGGCAATCAACAACAACAAAGTGAAACCAGCTACTGAAGTGAAAGATGAAGAAAATGAGAATTTTTACAGACTTTCGAAGTCTGAAATTGATCTAGCACGCATTCAAGATGCATTGATAATTGGCGACTGGAATGCAAAATTCGAAACAAAAAGACTGACTAGAAGTTGGAAAATATGGCCTTAGCGACAGAAATGAGGCAGGAGGTGGAATGATAGAATTTTATGTCAAGGTTTTAGTCACTGCAAATATCATTTTTACAAAACAAACAGAACTATACACATGGATCTTACCTAATGACCCACACAAGTATCAGATTGACCACATCAGTAGAATTGATTGAAAAGAGTTGATCACATCAGCACTAAAACAAATTAGCAGCTGACTGCACTGCATGTGACCAGTACTAGGTCTATGTCTCAATAACCTGTATTATGATGATGACGCAACTTTGCCTGAAGAAAATTTGAAGCACTTACTGAAGAGAATCAAAGACTATAGCCTTCGATATAAGTTATATCTAAGCATCAAGAGAACAAAATCTCTACCACTGGACCAATAGAAAACATCATGTTAAATTGAAGATGTCAACTTGATTTTACTTGGATCCACATCCAAAACCCATGATAAAAAAAAAAGATAAAAAAAATTTAAAAAAAGATAAAACAAAAACAACAAAACCCATGATAATAGCAGTCAAGAAATCACAAGACTTATTGCATTAAGAAAAATCTGCTTTGAAAGACCTTTCCACAGTACTAAAGAGCAATGATGTCGATTTAAAAATTAAGGTGTGTCTGATCCAATCTATGATATTGTCAATTACTTCCTATGCATTTGAAAACTAGATAATAAATAAAGATGACAGAAGAAGAATGGCTGCCACTGAACTATAGTATTGAAGATAATTACTTTATATCCTTTGAACTACCAAGAGAACAGGTAAGTCTGTCTTACAGCAAGGGCAACCAGGGTGCTTTTTAAAGGCAAGGATGGTAAAACTTTGAGCATTAAATACTTTGAGCATTTTTCAGGAGAGGCCAGCCTGTGGAAAAATACATCATACTAGGAGAGGTGGAGAGAAGATACTCAATTGTGTCAAGACTGTACCAAAGAACTTTAGCATAACAGAGATAATGATGGTACAAGATAGGGGATGGTTCAGATCTGTTATTCATAGGATCACTATGAGTCATAGTTGACTCTACAGCATCTAATAATACCAACAACAACCAGAAATGTGGTGTTTGCTTTATTTACATTATTAGAAATCTATCAAATCTCCTTGGTGCAACATAAACACCATTAACTCTAGACAGTTATTTCATGAAATCCAAAGCCAATGGCTAGAAAAGTTAGATTGAATGATCCACCACACCAAATTGATATCCTATCTGTATAAGGAACACATTCAACAGCAAACAAGTTAGACTTGTGTGTTTTCTTTCTTTGACACTAATGATCCAATTACATACTGTCTTACTAAGAATCTAATAGAGCAGTAAGGCTGATTCAAGAAATATCTTGTGATTCATTTGGAAAAACTTGTACTACTCACCTGTACCATTCCGGGCTCTTTGTTTAGATGGTTTTTAATCTAATGGTAACAGTGATATCTGAAGCAAGAAAAAAAAAATCAAGTTAAAGAGACCAGAAATTTTAAATACTCTAGTCCATGATGTTCTCTGCATTTTTAGTGTGAACACCTGAGGAGAAGAAGCATGGGGAAGTGTCTTTGTTATGGTTTTTATTCATGGAAAACATAACATTTATTAGTAAGTTTGAAATTCATGCCTTAGGACTGGGAACACTTTAAAACTCAAACCTGAGGTAATTTCTGGTATAAGTAGTAATAGACATGAGAGAGATCATGGTTACTTGTTATTTACAAGAAATGTTAACAATATCATAGTATATGAAATAGAAAACTTGATTAATACAAAAAGTGATGCAGTGGGATCCCTGGAAGTTTAAGCTATAATTGTCTTCTGGTCATTTTTAGATCCTTTTTTGCCAATAGAACAGGAGTCAAGGAGGAAGTTACCATCTAGACAAGGGTAGTGATCCTAATCTTCTCCTACACAAGGTGGTCAGGAATGTTGTCTGGCATTTCTTTATACATGTTTCTTAATTCAGATGTTGGGTTAACAAATGAAAGAACAGGCATCTGAGCAGTGCATGATGATCAGAAACTTCACGGAGGAAAGTCTGGATGACTCTCTTTGGTTAACCACATAGAACAAGAGACATGCTCTGTGGGACGATGCTTGTTGTTTCCAACAATCTTTAATGGCTAGTTTGTATAAGGCATAAATAATGAGAACTTTTTGTTTGTTTGGCATTCCTATGTGGTAAAAATAGATAATATGGATCAAGATCACTGAAAACATCTTATAGGAAAATCCTGACAACAGACTTCTGGAAAACTAACTATTGAAAAGCCAAAAGTGTACACTTCTACTCTAACTGAATTAGATTCAACCTGAAGTCAAGTTATGTGATATTTTGATCTAGAGACAAACTAAGCTTTGAAAGTTATAATTCCTCCTACCCTATGTCCTTATTTAAATTTCTGCATGAAAAGAGAATTCCATTACTCCAGGTGCATGAAAAAGCTACCTTCAAAATGTATAACATATAATACATTGTTATTTGCCGTTGAGTCGCTTGTGACTCATAGCAACCCTATGTACAACAACCCTAAACTCTGCTCTATCCTGTGCCAATCACACTGTCTCCAACACACCCATCCTGATTACCCCAGTCACTGAATCAATCCACCTCATAGAGGGCCTTCCCCTCCTGTGCTGTCTCTCCACCCTCCCAAGCATGATGTCCTTCTCTAAGGCCTGGTCCCTCCTTACAACATGTCCAAAGTATGTTAGACGGAGCCTCAGAATCCTTGCCTCCAAGGAGCAGCCCGGTTTAAACCTCTCCAGGGTGAATAATTCCTCCTAGCCTATGTCCTTATTTAAATTTCTGCATGAAAAAAAGAATTCCATTACTCCAGATGCATAAAGAAGCTCCTTTCAAAATGTGTAATATATAGTAAGTACACACAAATGTAAACTGTAGTAGTAACTTTGGTGTGTTGTCTTGCTCAGACATGTCAGAAGCATTTATTCTTTCAAAAACTGGAATTTTTGGCAATTGGAAACTCTCAGTCTAGTCTCTGGGAAAGCCATTTCCTATTTTTTTTCTCTCTATTGATCACAAATTCCATCTAGTGACTGACTGTTTTACATAGGAATATAAATACCTGAGATCGTCTGCAACTCACAACAGTTTGAAGCACGTTTTTTCGCAGAGATCCATATGGAATAGTCTGTTTCTTTTATTGTTTTAGAATCATAGTTCAACTCCTCTTTTTGTTTATTAGTACTTAATTTATTCCTCAAACTGATGATACTCTTTGTGCCTTATTAAATTTGTTTTCTTCCCAGCCCTCCTAATCAGGAGCACATACTTGATTATAAGCATATGTCCTTCATTTTCAATTAAATTCATAATTTCAATTCCAAGGCATGATGCTAGACTACAACATGTGTTAGACACTGTCTGACAAGGTTGCAGACACAAACATAAAGCCTGGAACTTATTTTTGTCGTTATTATTAGGTATTGTTGAGTGAATGCCAACTTATTTCCAGAATGAAACCTTATACAATCTGAACCATACTCATGATCTTTGATATGATGGAGCCTGTTATTACAGTGAATTGCAGCACTCTAACTTCTTAAGGATCATCTTCTCTTTCATTGACTCTCTGTTTTCCAAATATAGCATTGGCCTCCATCAATTTATCATTTTTAATATCATGCCAACAATATATGAGACAGTTTCACCATCTTGGTTACTCTGACTGATCTTCTCCCAAAACATTAGTTTGTTCATTATATTCATATGGCAGGCCATAATGTATTAAATATTCTTTGCCAATACCACAATTCAAAGGCTCCAATCTTTGATCTTTCTTAATCATTGCCCAACTTTCAAAGGCATGTGAAACATCTGAAAATACCATACTTTGGGTAGAGCCCATCAAGTTCTAAGAATTAGATCCACCTTAATCTTTAAAATTTACATCATTGGTCTTTAGCACTTTAGGAAGAAGGTTCTTTGCAGTAGATTTCTCAATGCAAAACATTGTTTAATTTCTTAACTATTGCTTTCGTAAGTGTTTATTAAAGATCAAAGTAAAATTTCAATCTTTATTTCTTTATCATGATGTCTTTTATTGGTCCAGTTACATAATTTTTGTTTTATTAAGGTTGAAATGCAACCTATATTGACAGCTTTGAGATTTATCAATAATACATCAAGTCTTCCTGCAAGCAAGGTTGTATCATATACATATTACAGGTTGTTGATGAGTCTTCCTCTAATCCTTATTCCAATCCTCCAATGTCAAATTATTTTTCATATAATTTAGTGTCTTAGATTATTTGCTCAGAATACATATTGAATTTGGTAAAACAAAATACATGTCCTTCTTTGTAATCACTCATAGAGAGAAACACCAATAACTTTTTAATAAATAGCCAAATTAGGGACATGAAAGGGGACTTTTTGAAGGCAGATTTATATATCCTTTGAGCCTATTTTGTATATCACTCTTAGAACTTTTCTTGAACATTTTAGCTGGAAGTTACCTTTTTATTTTTCCTTTGTTTGTATTTGATACATAGCAAATTTGTGTGTGTATATAGATTTAAATAAATGGTCTTCCAATTATTTGCTATTCATCAGAGAGCTGGAAAATGATGAAGAATGACAGAAGAAAAAGTGATGCCTTTGAGTTGTGATGCTGGAGAAGAGTTTTGGACATACCATGGACTGCCAAGAAACTAATTATGTCTTAGAGAGGGTGAAACCAAGCTTTCACTCAGAGTCTAGGATTTTGAAACTCTGTCTCACATACTTTGTGCATTTGGCCAGGAGACACAGGTCCTTGGAAAGGACGCTTGAAAGGATAGAGGGACAGTGCAGGAGAGGAAGATCTGAGATGGACTGATACCATAACTGAAGTAATGGGGGTAGGTGTGTCAGAGTCAGTGAAACTGGCTCAGGACAGGACAGGTCTCAGCTGCTGCTGTACATATATTTGCTATGAGTTGCAGGTGACTCGATATCATATAATAACAAACACAACATACTGTACATAAAAACAGCAACATACAATCAAGTAATGTAGTCTCTAAAATTCATAGCTATGGGCTTTGTTAAGAGGTGATAAACAAAAACGTTGATTGCATGTTAAAAGACAATTGCTTTAATCTGGTGGGGATCTAGTTCACTGAGAACTAATTTTATAAAATAATAAATTTGAACGATTATATAAAAACAATACAAATGAAGTATAGGGTGAAACATAATGTATACAGATTTTGTATGCAAATCAACATAAAATAAAAACACTTTTTTATAAAATGAGAAACTGCTTTAATAAAAAGGTTAAAAGTTTAATATCCTTGACTTTCTAAAAATGTTATCCTTTACTGGTAGGGAAGACTTTAAAGCAAGGGCTCAAGTTTATCAACCAAAGAGGTATCAGGTATGCTTATGGACAGTTTCATTGGTAACCTGTTGGGTGTTCTGAGTCAGAGTTTTGGTGGTAATATTCATACAGTATTTAACTATTTCTACTATAATGGTGATAATCCTTAATATCATCAGCCTAACTGAAAAGTAGATTTTAATCCAATAGCCTATCATTTTTTTGGTAACCATCTAAAAGTGTCAAATAAAGGGGTGTCTGATTAGTCAGGGATGTGAAGCTATTTATCCTTTTGACAGCTTTGTTAGAAGTCCTCTTTAACTTCATCTGAGGGATTTTTCAAGTGTAACAAGAAGTGTTGATAATAGTACATCATCTACCTTGCTGTCCTAATTGGAAATATAGAATAATTCTGTTATCTAACTAGCAAGATAATGTAATGATTTGTGTTGGTCTTCTATTAAGTTGGCAATATCATCAGCTATTCCATCCAAAGTGGCAGGCACATTCCTTATAGTACGTTGGAAATTTATAACTTCCTATAAGGAAGGCAGACTCTCAGCAAACAATGTGCACAGTTTCAAGAATTGAAAATAACTAATTATAAAAGAAGAAGGACAAAGAGTTGGAAACAACCTAAGTGTCCATCAACAAATTAATATATAGAAAAGTTATGGTATATTTACACAATGTAATACTATGCTGCACTGAAAAACAAGAAACTCATGCAGTATTATTCAAAACAAGTGACCCTGGAGGACATTATGCTAAGTGAAATATCTCAGTCACAAAAGGACAAATAGTGCATAGTACCACTGTTGTAAAATGGGACTGAGATTGAAGTTTGGGAGAGACTGAGAAAGATGGGATAAATTATGTATACTGCATTGAAACAAATGAGGGAGAGAACTGTTTAAAAGGGATATATGATTAGGTATTATTGTCATGACAGGAGTCCAGAATGAAGGCTGCATAATGGAGTGTACTTGGGGAAGGGATTGTATAACAATGAAAGAATTTTTCTTTTACTTTTCAAAGAGAAGAACAAATTGGGGGAGGGAGGGAGGTTGGACAGGGAGAAAAGTGCAACAATAAATCAGTGGAAATCCAAAGTCTCTGTAAACTTTCATTAAAATTAATAAAAATTTTAAAAAGGCAGGGGGGAAAGGGCAAGTTGATTAGGCCTTCAGCATGGAAAGACAGAAAAAGAATGTTGTGAATTCATAGTTAAAAATAAAATGTCAAGGTTTATCCTGAAGTACAATATTGTGAGTAATACTATCTACGCCCCTACTATCTACACCCGAACAAGGAAGACCGAAAAGGCGAAAAAAGGAAATAATGCTGATATGCAAGAACTGCTCAGAAGATTTCTAAGGGCAATTGAAGAAGATGAAGAGCACGTATTATAACAGAATGTGTAGAGAGCTGGAGTCAGAAAATACGAAGTAAAGAAGTCACTTTGTCATGTCTCAAGCTGAAAGAGTTGTAAATAAATTCAAGTATGCAGTTACAATACTTATAAACTCTATGAGCAAAATGTTAAATGACTCAGAAAGCTTTAAAAGAAAATGGAAGGACAGAGTCATTATACCAAAAATAATTGAACAACACAAATAATTCAGTAAGTACCATATAATCAATAGCCAATGGTTATGAAGGAAGAAGTTCAAGTTTCACTGACGGCACTGGCAAAAAGTAAAGTTCCAGGAATCGGTGGCATATTAATTAACATGTTTCAAATAACATAAATCTCTAGACATGCTCACCATACTATGCAAGGAAATTTGGAAGATAGCTACCCAGTGACTGTTGGGAATTTCCATATTTGTTCTCATTCCTAAGAAAGGTGAGCCAACAAAGTGGAAATTATCAAACAATATGATTAATACTGCATGCAAGGAAAATATTGCTGAAGATAATTCAAACTTGCCAGAACAGTACATTGCCAGAAAACTGCCAGAAATTCAAGCTGAATTTAGAACTGGCAACTGAGGTGTTAAGTGCTTTTGAATTATCTGCAACTCATAGCAACCCTATTTAAAATAGCTCTGAAGTCTGCACTGTCTTGAGCCAGTCTCACTGACTCTGACACACCTACCCCCATTGTCCTAGTTACTGTGTTAATTAATTTAATTTGCAGTCTTCCTCTCCTGTGCTGTCCTCCACCCTTCCGAGTATGATGTCCTTCTCCAAGACTCGTCCCTCCCAGCCACTTGCCTAAAGTTTGTGAGACAGAGCATCAAATTCCTAGCCTCCAAAGGGAAATTTGGTTTCACCCTTTACAAGACAGACCTATTTTCTTGGCAGTCCATGGTATGTTCATGCCTCTTCTTCAGCCCTGCAACTCTAAGGCATCAATTCTTCTGTTATCCTTAGTCATTATCAAGATCTCTGATGCATTTCAAATAATTGTGAAGACCATAGCCTGGATCAGGGGCACTTTAGTCTCTAGACTAACACTGTTGTTTCTCAGTACTCTATAAGGTCCCTAATAGCAGATTTACCTAATAAAATCCATCTTTTGATATTCTAACTGCTGATGCCAAGAGTGTTGATGGTGGCTCTGAGCAAGCTGTAATTATTAACAACCTCAATCTTTTCTTCCACCATTATGGTGCTGCCAATTGGCCCAGAGGTGAGAATCTTTGTCTTCTTGATGTTGAGCTTCAATCCCTTTTGAAGACTACAGTGCTTGACCTTCTGCACCAAGTGCTTCAGGTCCTCCTCAGTTTTAGCAAGCAAAGTTGTGTCATCTGCATAATGTAAATTGTTGATGAGTCTTTCTTCAACTCTGATGCCACATTCCTTTCTTAAAGCCCAGCCTCACACATGTTCCATTCTGTGTATAGATTGGGATAGGTATGGAGACAGAATGCATCCCTGACACACTCCCTTCCTCATTTTGAATCATGCAGTATTTCCCTGTTTTGCTTTGAGAACTGCTTTCTGGTCCAAATACAGGTTTCACATAAGCACAGTCAAATGTCCTGGAAGTCCCATTATCTACAAGTTTAACCACAATTTGTTGTGATTAACACAGTCAAATGTCTTTGCTTAGTCAATAAAACACAGATTATTTGGAAACCCAAAGGAGGAGGAATAGTTATAAGCAGAAACTAATTGAAACATGGAATGTGAAGCATGAATGTAGGAAAACTGGACATCACATTGTTATGACAGGAGTTCAGAATGAAGGTAACATAGTGGAGGGGACTTGGGGGTAGGGATTGAACAACAATTGAATACTTTTTTTCTTTTACTTTTCAAAAAGAAAAGCTAGTTGAGGGGAGGAGTGAACAGGGAGAAAAGTGCAAAAATGAATGAATGGAAATCCAAAATCTCTGTAAACTTTCATTAAAATAGATTTAAAATAAATAAAAATTTTATAATAAAAAAGAATTAAATGCAACACATAAATATTGAAATAATAAGTATTGGAAAAATGAGATGGATTGGCTTGGGAAATTTTGAATCAGATGATCATATGTTCTACTATTGTGGAGATACCATTACTGATGTTAAATGGAATGTCTCCTTATGCTTTATTGACTATGCAGAGGCATTTGACTCTGTGGATCATAACAAATACGGCCTAAGATTGAGAAGAATGGAAATCCCAGAACACAAAATTCTTCTCATGGGAAACCAAAACTTAAATAATAATGCTGGTGTCAGAACAGAATAAGATAACACTCCATGGTTCAAAGGTGTGCATTGGGGTCAAATCCTTTCTCCATATCTATTCAATCTGTATGCTGAGTAAATTATTCGAGTAGATGGTCTATGAAGAAGAGTGTGATATCAGGACTAGAAGAATACTCATCAATAACCTGTATTATGCAGCTGACACAAGCTTGCTTAACAAAAGTGAGGAAGATTTGTAGCACTTGTTGCGGAAGATCAAAGACTACAACCTCCACATCAAGAAAAAAATTCTTGTCACTGGTTACATTAAGCATAATCAAGATTAATGGAGAAAAGATTTAATTTGTCAATTACTTGTTCATAGCTAGATAGCTAGATCCACAATAAATATACTCGGTAAATGCAATCAGGAGATCAGGATATTTCTCATTGGTGTAAAACTTCTTTTCTCCAGCTTTTCAAGAATGCCAATTTAGCCTTTTTACATAAAGATATAGAGATCTGATGACCTTTTCAGAGTCTAATGAACTTTTAGTGCAGAACCACATGTGATTGAAAGAACATACACTATTGTTGAACTCTTATTTCTAAGTAAAAAGCTCATCATGATGCCTATGTGTTATTAAATGCAAAGGGGAAAGCAACAAACTGGAAGGCTCTTTGGAAAAGAAAAAGATGGTCAAGGATAGATTCTCACTATGAAATAGACCCTATATTTTCCACATAGCTTTGAAGAAAGAAAAATAATGTATTCCATTATTTAAGAAAATGGTCTTTTTCCATTCCACAATTACTTTGTCCTTAAACCAGCAAAAACCATAAATGCATTGTGTCCTCTAAATAATACTTTGCTTTTAGTCCCTACCTGCTCCTTTTATTTGAATTAGTGTCTAAGTAGTCATCCTTTTTGGACCTAAGTGGCTGTGGAGCAATTAGAGTTTAAACATCACCTCTACCCCCACCCAACTCCCACCCTACACTGCTGTTGCTTTTCTTATACATCAACACCTGCCCACAATTTAGCCTTGGATGCTTTTATCTATAGGACAATGCAAGATTTTATCCACAGCTCACAAAGAAAACACAGTCAATGAAAGCTCTTAAGTGTTGTGGCTTTTGATTTAATTCCTCTGCAGCTTTATGGGCTTCAAATTCTGATCCCAGTGAAACTTTCAAAAGGTAAGAATGTACTAGGGGTTCCTACAAAGACTAAATGACATTATCAAGGCAAATGCAGAAGGAAAACTAAGAGAGCATCAATTTACTGGGTCCCTGCTATATTAGAAACATCTGAAATGTATTACCCTCTGCTTCTTTCCTGTTCATGGTTTCTCTGTTTATCTGAAATACAACAAGCAACAATGAGTTGTCTGTAAACATATGTGATACATGTTACATTTACGTTAAACACTTTATTGTAAAACATTCTTAAACAAACACATTTGTCAGCATTTAATACACTAAATTTTCTGCAAAAATATGCTACTCTTTAACAGTACTCAGCTACTACTTAATAACTGTGTATTTTGGTCTTCTTACCTGATGCTTTTACATATATTGACTCTCAGTTTTCCTCACATGATGGGAGGTTCTTGGATGCTGAGATGAGTAATGTAAAAATTTAACATGCTTTGATGTCAATGGAAAGTATTGAAGTCTTATATCACCCAAAGATGCCTCAGGAAAACACTGTTGTCAAGTCTGAACTGACTTGTAGCTGACGTTCCAGTGGGTTTTCAGGAAGCTATTAATTGCGTAGATGATTACCTATCTTTCTCTCGTGGAATGGCTGGTAGATTCAACGTGCCAAAGGGACTTAACTTCGCAGTGCAACTCTCTTTGGAGTACAAATAGTAGTTACTGTAAATCTGACCTTGACCAGTTTTTATTATACACTTAAACAAACAAACAATCCCAAACCGACTGCACAGAGCCAGTACCAACTCAGTAGTGACCCTCCATCATGTTTCCAAAGTTGTGAGTTTTTATGAGTAGATTAACCATTTTTCTCTCTTGGAGCCACAGACAGATTTGAACCACAAAATTGTCAGTGAATAGAAACAACATGTGCTTTTCTAAATACATTACAAAATAAAATGAAAACAATTTCATATTCTTTGCATTCTAGTGTATTCAACACATAGCTAACCCTACAGCAGGTTTCTGAGGCCATAATAATAAGGGATAGGAACATCCACCTTTCTTCTGGGGAGCCATTAGCGAATTAGAACCAAAAAATGACATAGCCTGTGAGTTAACAGTACAATTCCATATGGATTAGGCCAATAGAGCTCCTAACTGAAAACATAAGGTTGCCATTAACTGAATAAACTCATAGGCAACTGGTCTTTGAATATAGGAAACTTACTTTTTCATTCCCAAGGAGATGCATACAATACCTGGCACTTGTAACTGTAGTGAAGATATTATATATCTTATGATCATTTTCTAAGAAACAAAAATCACTTTGTAAACATGTATTATATAGTTATCAAAATATCATAAGCAAATCCTGCACCTCACTTGAAGGTGCAATCAGAGTCACCAAGAAGGTTTGCCAAAATGTCTTACTACAGGAAATCTATCTTGATAATAAAATTGCTGACAAATGTGTATAATCATTTATAAATCATGTTATACAGAACCTGCAATTCATATCATTTCTTTTCCTCTCCAAAGGACTCTGGCAAGGTTAATAGAAAAACCATAAAAAATATCAAGTAGAGGAGATTATTCATTATTAATAAAACTTGAAAGCTAATGGTCCACATGCTTTAGTAAACTGCAGATGTTTCAACAGGCACACTTACGAACTGTAAATGCTTTGATATTTTGGCAAATGCTGTGAAAATGTGAGAAGAGAAAAAAAGAAGAAAACGAGGAAGCTAGCACCTTTTGAAAGGGAAAATTTCCTTGTTTTAGTGTGTCATCTCTTCTTGTATTAATTAAACACTGACGTTTTCTTAAACAATAACTGCATTTTGACAAAAAAAACCCCATTACCATAGTAATTTTGTTTATGTTAAGAATAGTTTATAATTCTAAGTGTTAAAATAATGATTATATGATAAATATAAGAATGAGAAATATTAAAACAACACTTTTCAAAGTGCTAAGAATTAGAGATATTAAAGGAAACAAAATTATCTTTTTTCTAATCTTATACTATTTATTCTTGCTGTTATGTCCCATCTAGTCACCTGTGATTCATAAAGACAGTATGTACAATGGCTCTGAACCTTCCCTATCCTGAGCTAATCTCACCGATAGTGACACAATTACCTCCATTGCCCCAGTAACTGAACCAATCTATATTATCAAGGGACTTCATCTCCTGCACTGTCTCTCCACACCTGCAAGCATGATGTTTTTCTCCAAGGACTGGTCCTTCCTGGGTAACATGCTCAAAATATGTGAGAAGAAGCTTCAAAATCCTTGCCTTCAAGAAGCAGGTTGGTTTAAACCTCTCCAGGACAGATCTCTTTGCTCTCTTGACAGTCCATGGTGTGTTCAATACTCATCTCCAGCATCACAACTCAAAGGCATTGATTCTCCTTCTGTCATCCTTAGTTATTGTCTGGCTCTCTGATGCATAACAGTATTTGAGAACAGCATGGTCTGGATTCAGTGCATCTTAGTTTCCAGAATGACATTGTTGCTCTTCAGTACTCTGAAGAGGTCCCTGACAGCAGATTTTCTCAGTTCAATTCATCTTTTGATTTCCTAAATGCTGGCACCAATGGTGTTGCTTGTGGAACCAAACAAGCTGAAATTGTTAACACTCTCAATCTCTCCACCATTTTTCATTATGCTGCCAATTGGCCTGTTGATGAGAATCTTTCTTTTCTTGATGTCGAGCTTCAATCCATATTGAAAACTACATTCCTTTGCCTTCTGCAACAAACACCTCAGGATCTCCCCAGTTTAAGCAAGCAAGGATGTGTCATCTACATAACACAGGTTTTTGACAAGTCTTCCTCTAATACTGATGCCACATCCCTCCTTATAAAGTTTAACCTTCCAAATGATCTTTTTGGCATATAGATTGAAAAGGTATGGAGATAAGATGCATTCTTGACTTACATCTTTCCTGATTTTGAACCATGCAGTATTCCCTTGATCTGTTCTGATGGCTGCTTCCTGTTCAAATATACGTTTCATATGAGCACAACTAAATATTCTGCGATCCCCGTTCTTCTCAAGGTTAGCTAAACTATGTTGTGGTCCACATAGTCAAATGCCTTTGCGTAGTCAATGAAACACAGGTAGACATTCCTCTGGTAATCTCTGCTTTCAGCTAAGATCCTTTTAACATTGGCTGTGATATCCCTAGTACCACACACTTTTCTAAGCCCAACTTGCACATCTGGCTCTGCTGATGTACTGTTCTAGTCAGGATAATCCTCAGCAGGTTTTTTTTGTCTTGTTTTGTTTTTTTGTTTCTTTTGCATACAACATCCGTGATATTGTTCAATCATTTCCACACTCTGCAGATCACGTTTTTTGGAATGGGAATATATGTGCATCTCTTCCAGTCAGTTGGCCAAGTGATTGTCCTTCAGATTTCTTAGAACAACCTGGTAAACGTGTCTGGGGCAGGATCTGTTGTTGGTTGAAATAAGTAAATTGGTATTCCATCAATTCCTGGGGCCTTGTTTTTTTGCTAGTTCCTTCGGAACACTTTGAACTTCTCCTTCATCATCATTGCATTTTATAGTAGGTTGTTTCATGAAATTCTTCTGTGTCAGCCAATTCCTTCTGCTACAGTGACTCTGATACTCTTTCCATCTTCTTTTGATGTTTCCTAGTTCATTCAACATTCTGCCCACAACATCCTTAAGTACTGCAACTTGAGCCTTGAATTTGTTTTTCCATTCCTTCAGCTTAAATGCTGAGTGAGTTCATCCCTTTTGATTTCTGACTTCAGTTCTTTGAACATTTCATTTTAATACTTTACTCTGTCTTCCCAAATTACCCTTCAAAAACTTTTGTTCAGCTTTCTGATGCATAACAAATAATTACAAAGAATATGGCTTGGATAAGATGAACCTTATTCTCTAAAAAGATATTGTTATAGTATGTAACACATACAGCATATTTCTCTTTACCCCGTGAAATATATATGTGGTATTTAATCCAAATAATCTGGCTAGAATTTTACATCACTAAAAGATAAAAATGTTTACATTTAGGTCAGTCAGTGAAATTAAATTGTATAGACTATTTGAAGAATGTTTCTGCATTAAAAATAAATATGGAATGTCAAGATTTTAAATAAAATTTAAATTCTTTTGGTGGGAAAAGAAAAATTTCCTAATTTGAAACGTTAGTGTCTAAAGAACTTTTGTAAACCTCGGTGATTAGGGAGTTCTGTTGTCAACCCAGAGATATGTGGTTTGAATCCACCAACAACTCCAGAGGAGACAGATGAGCAATCCTGCTAGAGGGTCTGATACCAGTAGATATTAACTCAATAGTAATGAATAGGTTTATTATTGTATAGATATTAAAGCAAGTTGCAATGAATATTTTTATATAACAAATTCATTTTGATTTCTAAAAATTTTACTTTTTTAATTTTCATTTTACTGAGTTCCCTGCCCCCAGTCATTGCTTAATTCCATGCCAGAGGTGAACTCTCCCTTTGAGTTTCATCCTTTTTACTCATTTATGAAATTATTACCATAATAAAGACATTACGTGTATGCATCACCCCGAAATGTCTTACTTTTGTAACTGTGATTTTAGTGAACACTTACAAAGCAAATTAGTTTTCATTCAACAATTAATAAAGGCTTTGTTTCATGACATTGATTGTAGTCCTCAGAGTGAAACACCATTTTCCCTGCCTTTCCTTCTTCTGATTTTCACTTATTCTTCTTCCCTACCCTTTCCTGCCTTCTGAATGTTACTCAAGGCCTAACTTCTTGATTGTGTGTGGTTGCTCTGGCCACTGTCTCTTAATTAGTGAAGCTTCTGCATATTTGGCTCCTCCTTGCACGTTGCCTTCTGTGCCCTAAAACAACTGGGAGCCATATTGGACTTTTCAGTTATTGTTTTCATTCTGTCTTCCTTTACAGTTGGTGTTTATTCCAAGTCTTTATTCTCTCATGGTGCTCAGTTCCAAGAACATGTCCCATTCAGTTTTTCAATCTGTTATAGAAGGAGTAGACAAAGTATATCACTCAGATATCACCTTATCTCATCTTTCCTGAAACCTATATTTTAAAATAGGATTGTTGTTATTATGTACTGTTGAGTTGCTTGAGACTCATAGTGACCCTATGTACAACAGCCCTAAACTCTGCTCTGTCCTGTGCCAATCACACTGTCTCTTACACACTCACCTAGATTATCCCATTGACTGAATCAATCCACCTCATAGAGTGTCTCCCCCTTCTGTGCTGTCCCTCCAACCTCCCAAATATGACATCCCTCTGCAAGGACTGGTCCCTCCTTGAAACATGTCCAAAGTATGTCAGATGAAGCTTCTGAATTCTTGCCTCCAAGGAGCAGCCTGTTTTAATCCTCTCTAGGATGAAACTGTTGATTTACTAGCAGTCCATGGCACATTCAATACTTGTCTTCAACACCACAGCTCAAAGGCATCAATTCTTCTTCTATCCTCCCTAGTCATTGTCCAACTCTCTGATGCATAGCAAGTGACTGCAAAGACCATGGCCTGGAGCAGGTTCACCTTAGTCTACAGAGTGACACCATTGCTCTTCAGTACCCTGCAGAGGTCCCTAACTTTCCCATCGCAATACCTCTTTTAATTTCCTGGCTACTGGTGCCGAGAGTGTTGATTGTAGAGCCAAAGAACCTGAAGCTGTTAATCTCAATCTCTTCACCATCAATACTGATGCTGACAATTGGCCCACGGGTGAGAATGTTTGTCTTCTTGATATTGAGCTTCAACCTGTATTGAAGGCTGTAATCCTTGACTCTCTGCAGCAAGTGCTTCAGGTCTCCTCAGTTTCAGCAAGCAGGGTTGTGTCATCTGCACAACGCAGATTGTTCATGGATCTTCCACCAATCCTGATGCCACATTTCTCCTCATACCGCCCAGTTTCCCAGATGATCTGTTCTGCATATAGGCTGAAAAGGTAGACACATCCCTTGTGTACACCCTTCCCAATTTTGAACCATGCAGTGTTTCCTTGTTCTTAACTGACAACTGCCTCCTGGTCCAAGTATAGGTTTCACATTAGCACGATCAAGTGTTCTGGGATTCCCATTCTTCTTAGACTCAGCCAGAGTTTGTTATGATCCACACAGTCTAATGTCTTTGCATAATCAATGAAACACAGATAGACATTCCTGTGGTATTCCCTGCTTTCAGCTAAGATCCATCTAACATTAGCTACAATATCCCTAGTACCACAGCCCCTTATAAATCCAGCCTTGACTTCTGGCAGTTCTCTGCTGATGTGCAGTTCCAGTGGTTTTTGGATAATCTTCAGCAGAATCTTGTTTGCATGTGATATCAATATTGTTGTTGTTGTTATGTGCTATCGAGTGGCTAGTGATTCATAGCAACCCTATTACAAGAGCTCTAAACACTGTTCTATCCTGTGTCAACCTAGCCATCTCAAAAACACTTATTCCCACCGCTCCAGTCACAGAATTGATCCTTCTCATCGAAGGTCTTCCTCTCCTTTGTCATCCCTCCACTCTGCCAAACATGATGTACCTCTCCAAGGACCAGTCCCTCCTTGCAACATGCCCAAAGTATATCAGATGAAGTTTCAGAATCCTTGACTCCAAGGAGCATTCCGCCTTCACCTTCTCCAGGGCAAACCTGTTTGTTCTCCTAGCAGTCCATATTGTTCTATAATTTCCTCACTCTCTTGGGTCACCTTTCTTTGGAATGAGAACTAATATAAATCTCTTACAGTCAGTTAACCAGATGATTGTTCTCCAGATTTCTTGGCACAACTTGGTGAGCACATCCAGGGCAACATCTGTACATTGAAATATGTCAATTGGTATACCATCTATTCCTTGGGCTTTATTTTTTGCTAACTCCTTCAAAGCAGCTTGAACTTCTTCCTTCATCACCATAGGCTCTTGCTCATATGTTGTTTTATAAAATTCTTCTGTGTCTGCCAATTCCTTTCAATACACTGAGTGTGTATACTCTTTCCATCTTCTCTTAATATGTCCTGGATAATTCTGCCTAAAGCATCCTTAATTATACCCACTCGAGGTTTAAATTTGTTCTTCAGTTCCTTGAGCTTAAGTAATGCTGAGTGAGTTCGGTTCTTTTGATTTTCTGACTACAGCTCCTTGCACGTTTCATTGTATTAGTTGAAGATAAATTATTGTTACATGTAACAACACATTAATAATTTTATCTTTTAGGGTCCTAATGTAAAAAAGCTTATGTAGTCACATTGCATGTATTAGACTATTTCTCTTAAAATTTCTAAAGCTTTTTTCCCTGAGGCTAATTCCTTAAGAAGAGTTTCCTTTGTTCTTCTCTGCATCCCAAAAGTTTGGGAGTATCTTCGACTCTTTTATTTGAAAAATGTGCATATTCCACTCACAATCTCTTATTTTTTTAAAAATAATAAATTGTGCTATGAATGAAAGTTTACAAATCAAATTGTTCTGCTAAAATTAGTAGTTGACTAGTTATAAGAAGTCGTGAGTCATTTTATTACCAATTTCTTAACCAGCTGTATAAGTCCATGATTTTTAACATTAACATTTCCATCAGTGGCTTAGTCTCCCAGCTCCTCTATGACTCTTGGGTTTGATGGTTCACTAGGAGGTCCTCCAGAAACTCAGTCTCACCAGTGGAATGACTCATGTGACTGTAGCTATGCAGGCCAGTTTTACAAAAACTGGTGAGCAATAGACCAAGCTGGATGTAGTTAGATGCTTAGTCCATCATATGTAATTTCTAAGTCCAGAAAACTGCTCATGCTCCAGTAGGCATGGGCTTAGTTAACACAGATGTACAGGTGATATATAAATACCATTCATTTATACATATTTTTTATTGTATTACTTACTATGCTAAATGTAATTACACTTTCCCTACTTCCTCCCCGTAATTCTAACTCTAGTAATCCTTTACCTTACCTATTCTCTCCTTCTTGGCTTTATCCTTGGCAAGTGCTGTTTTGAAGATCTTATATGAATGGTTATTCTAAGAAATTAATTGCATTGTGATATTACTGTTCACTTTCTAGGTCTATTTACTGTTTGGCTGGAAAAATTAGCCATGAGAGACATTTCTATTCCAGGCTGGAGACTAACTAATAGTCACAGTCTTGCGGATTCTGCTAGTCTCTATTGGATTCAGAAGCCTTGACTTCATTATATCCTTTTATTTAGTTCTGCATTTGCTTTAATGCTATCTAGGATTATCCACTATTGTACCTTTTAGAGATGTCAGAGACTGTAAGCAAGAACCTTCCAGTTCTGGCCTTAGAGTTTTGGAAGTTGAAATTCACTTGGTCCATTAGTCTTTAGAATTAATTCTTTCTATACAGTTTTACATTTCTTCCTTCTTTTTATTCCTAGAATAGGGAGAGACCAATAATTGCTTCTGTGACTGTTGCTTGTTTACTTTTACTATTCAACAAAATAAAACACTCATACTTCTCCACAAAATAAGATGCTACTCAAGAAACGAAAATGTAGAACATTGTTTATGTGTATTACGTTAGGACCATTGCCTTTGATGTCCCTTCAAAACATGGCCTCCAGCAGCCAACCTCCCCTCCCTGGAGCAATTCTTTATTTCAGGGTATTAAGACTCTGAAGCTGACATAGCATTTTCCATGTTGATTATGCCATCTATCTAGATATATTCAGTACGATTGGCACAGGATAGAGAAGGGTTTAGGGCTGCTGTACATAGGGTCACTACGAGTTGCAAGCAACTCAAAGGCACATAACAACAACACAGCAACAATATACTAAGATGACTATAGAAATATCATTGGCCAAAACAATTGGTGTAATACTTTTCATCTGATCATATCTAATAATGTTTCTACCTATATATTTGCTAGTATATGAATGCTTATTATTGCTGATGTTACAGGATTATGTATGTGATAGGGTTAACTTCCATTAGCTGTTTTTGTATGTATTTCTGCATTCCTCTGTTCTTAGTGGTATTGTGCTGACCATCCTCTTATTGTCTATTATCTTTCTCTGCACTCATTTTACCTAATTTAGATGGTCAACTTCATCACTCACCCTCTCTTATTATAGCTTACTTAGAAGAGTTTTGGCAAAAATTAATGCTAATTTTTAAATGAAACCTTTGATCACTACAAAGTATTCTATTCCACTTGAAAGACAAAATGCCAGAGACATGGTCTAAGAATAAAAATGGTAAATATAAAAATTAAAAAATCTAATGTGATGTTAAAAAATAATTATCACCTCATTGATCAGTGAATCTCCCATTTCAATCTTAGTTCTTAGCAATACTTTCTGAAAAACTATTTGCTGCTTAATTTGATTCTGGGTTTCTTAGTAGACATAACTGATAGCAATATATAAACTCAGAATTATTATGTAGACTCTAGAAAACATTTTGTGTTAAAATACTGAATTGATTACTCTGTGAGCCAACCTTCTTTCTTCATGAGCCAGAAAATTCATAAAGTGTATTAAAGCTTTTAAATAAAATAATCATTCTTTAAAAATTAATCTGAAGCCACACTTTAAAGATTTTTTTTAAATAACTGTCCTTTTATGGACACAGGCTAAGCTTCTTAGTTGAAAGGCTTAACAGAAGTGAACAGGCTAATTATAATTACTTAAAAATTGAATTGAGTAATTCATAGTTGATTTCTTCCTACAAGCATAACTAATCAGATGTTTCACTTCCTATGAAATAATGGTTAAAATGCTAATTGTTGAGACCTTATTAGAATTTAATTGTTATTTGTGACAGTTAAGCTTCTTATTCGCCATTTCTTTTCTCAAACAAGGAGTTGAGCTTAACGGGACCTGAATGTCCTTGCATAGTCTACAAGACTTGCTATCAGAGGCTATTCTAAAAGTGAATGAATAGAAGTCACCTCACAGCTCTACTGAAGAAAGACCTGGGAAATTTCCTCTCTAAATATTACAGTCAAGAAAACCTGAGGAGCAGGTCTACTGTCTAATACATGTAATTGCCCTAGTTTGAGATAGACTCAAAAGTTATAGGCGATGGAGGAGAGCCACACTACAGTACCCCTTTTCCTGCCCATGTGCTCTCCATCAACTACTACAACCAAAATGAATAATCAGCTTCCATGAAATAAACTGGAACTTGTGATAAACCATGAGCTTTATGGGGTTTTGAGTGGATGATCTTCTGGGTAGATCCTACAACCTTTGTTCCCAGAAAGGCAAGAAACCCAAGGCTGCTAACCTTTTGCATCACACAGAATCCCCCTTTTATTACAGATAGACTTACAGTATGAATGGAAGGGAAATGGGAGAAGAGATGAAGTTATGAAAAGCACTGAAATAAACAAGTAGAAGAGTGTCCACTCTGCTACCTTTGTTGAAAGGTGTCCATAGACTGTTCATATGCTTCATTCAAGTCATAGAATGAGCTTTATAAAAATTTCATTAGTGGTGTTTACCTTTTGTCAATGCTGACAATTAGGCAGTGTTATTATTTGCATTTTATTAACGAAAAATAATAAGATAAGACAACAGAATATGGTTTCTCTAAGTCAGTTTATACTTAGAGTGACTCTGAAGAACAAAGGAGGAACCTCCCAACCCCATAGGGTGTCCACGACTGAGATCTTTACAGAAGCAGACTGCCACATCTTTCAAACATGGCAAGCTACTATTGAGTTTGAGCTGCCAGTCTCTCAGTTAGCAGCCTACAGTTTAACACTGTGCTATCAGGCCTCCTAACACAGGAATAGTTCTAGGTAAAGCAATGACTCTGGATCACAAATAAGACTACATTGCTCGATGTCTCCAGTTGTTCTGTTAATAAGAGAATATGGCTTTGGATGTGGCTGCATTTAAAATATAATTACCTGAGGTCCTCTTCTCCGTAAACAAAGACTTGTAAACCTTCTGTGTGTACAGTTTTAACAACATTTTAATTCAGTTTGTCTCCATATAGTCTCAGTTCTTCCAATCATGGCATCGAGAGTTTTTATTGATGGACATTTTTTATGGAAATAAAGTGACTACATTTTTTCCCTCATAAGCTCTCCCAATTCCATATCATTATTCCTTATCATATTCGCCTGCACCCTAATCTATCTCTCTTTTCAGTGTTCACACCCAACAGATATTTGTAGACATTTATTATGTCTCTCCCTGGTCGTCACTTAGCACAGTTATTCATACTGAATTCATTTAACATGTCTTCATAAATCAATGCAAACAGCCCTTTAATCATTTTCATTGCCTTTCCCCTAAACTCCCTTTAGGTTTTTCCATGCCTTGCACACACAATTAGAAATTCAAAGGCCAAATAAATACTCTAATGTAGGGGCATACTGGAATCACTGAGAAACTGCTATCGTTTTTTCTTGCTCAAGGTGTCTTATAGATGCAGTTTCAAATTTTATGAGGTCCCTGAAAAGCATTGACCTTCCTATCACATACTAGACTTTAATTCCCCCAATCTCACGGCTGATTAGATTGGCAAGAGCTTTGTTCCTAATATAGAGATGAGAATAGTCAAACATAAGCTAAGGCTCAGGTTTTATGGAAGATGTTTCTGTTGGAGACAATGTCTATTATACTGGAATTCACTTACTAATTAAAAAGAATATATGTTACTCCTTTTATAGTGAGTGGGATATTGGAAAATATCTAGCCAAATTTAACAGAGCTTAAAGATTATGAAAATGACAAGTTTTTAGATTACTTTCTGGAACCAGTTAGATTGGTGATAAAAATAGTTTTATGCAGCCTAATAGTCAGAATAATGCTAATCCTAAGAGGCTGTCACAGTTTGAAAAAATAATTTTTTTATTTCCATTTATTGATACACACTACTTCTTGTACTTACTCATTATTTATTGTGACAAAGTATAAATATCCAATCCAATTATTTTCACATACACAATTCTGTGACATAGTTTATGATCACCACCATATGTAATTATCACCATTGTCTATTTCCAAATTATCCCAGTATTATTAGTGGAAATGCCCTCACAAGAGATATTCTTGGGTTTGGATTTATTTTGCAGCTCACTTTATCACACTGATTACTAAGCATGACTTTTTTGACTGAGGCTTAAGTATCCCATTATCTTAATTCAATCCAAACCCTCACTGCAGTCAGGGCAGACTGGTGCACATAGAGATGAAGCATGTCCTAGAACCCAATGCATCATCTCCGAAGGTGACGGGTGCCATGTGAAATCACAATTGATCATGTAAAAAGAGTCTTGCATTTCTTATTCTGAAAAATGCCACTCAACTGCAATTAAATGTATTACAACAAAAAAAGGAATGCCTTTCCTTACACTTTAAACTTATTCTTCAGCTAAGGATAAATCATCTGTTCCTTGACATTTTGTAAGCCATTTGGACTTAAATTAGACCGGCTCTGGTAGAGAAAACATAAGCAATCAATACATATTTAAATATAGTTTTCACTTATTTACACTGAGTAATACCAGTGACTATTGATCTGTTTTTAAAAAAATAACAAAATGGGCTGTTGCAATGAGAAAATTATTATCTGAATATTTGCAAGGAAGGAAAGCTAACCTAACCTTTCATTCACTAAAATCCTTAAGCCTATTTTCATTCCTCTAGTGCAAAGCATTTAAAAATCAATATAAAAGTGTTCAGTAAATCTATTGAAATTATAACCAATTACAATTATTGTGTATGAATAATTACATTTTCTTAAAAAATAGAGACTTTAACTTCCTGTAATTGAAAATTTAGTTTCATTAAGCTTTCTTAAATTTTACATTTTTTTATCCAAAGTTATAGTTGTTCTGGCAATTCCCCATTGATATTGTGACAAATTAATGTATGCAAATTAAGAATCTATTTTATTCTTTCAGAGAAAATAGATTCTGCTCCTTTTTCACATTAAAAATCTGTCTTATTTTACAATATTCCAAATATAATGGAAAGTAACTACATTGATTGTATTATTATTAACAGTTTCTCTTCAATTATTAACCATAACAATAGGTACTAAGTTTTTCTAGTGTTAGCTCCTTTCAAGGATGATGGACAGAAGACATCATTGATCTTCAGGAAATTTCTTTTTGACAACTTGTGTCTGCCTCACTTGTCATTTTTCTGGTTGCAATGTGCACGGCCCAAGGAGCCCTGACAGTTTAGTATACAACCTGTTCTTGCTTATCAAAAGGTCAGTGGTTCAAACCCACAAATTGTTCTAAGGAAGAATAGTCAGTATTTTCTGTAAATATTTATGCTAAGTTAACTAACTCAGTCCCACAAGGATAAATATTGTATAAGACCATTATTGTAGAATGATTATAAGGATCCAGAAGGGATGGGAGAGGCTAGAAGCAGT
>NW_006399823.1:9125665-9132389 GCF_000299155.1 Elephantulus edwardii | reverse complement strand
AAATTGAAAGAATTTTTCAAATTTGTATTAGAATTTTGCAAATAAACTAATGAAAAGGTAAAAATGTCACTTTGGGGAGGGGGAGGGGATGAAGAAGAGGTAAAATATGCAACAATGAATGAATAAAAATCTTTTTTGTAAACTTTTATTAAAATGACAATTAAAATAAAAACTTTATTTTAAAAAAATCCATTGGAGGGTCAACTGTAAGTCAATGCCAACTCTATAGTAATGAGAGATAGATAGTGGAAACTCTTTACCATGCTCTGTTTTTTGTTTTGTTTTTAATTTTAGTATACCCACCGCTATCAAGTCAGTTCTACTCTCACAGCAACCTTTTATCAGGTTACCAAGGCTGTAAATCTTTAACAGAGAAGACAGCCTGTTTTTTGTGTTTGTTTTTTTTTCTTTTCCTTTTTCTATAGGGTGGATGGCAGAATGGATAATGCAGTAAGTTAAGCCTCGCTCCTTAATGTCTATCCTCTTATATAGTTTACTATAATTGTTGTTATTATGTACCAGGCAGTCAGAACTGACTCATAGTTGACCCTCCAGTGGGTTTTCAGAGGCTGTAAATTGCATGAGAGGAGACTGTCCATCTTTCTCCTAAGGAGAAAGTGGCAGATACAAACCACATTCCTTTAAGTTATCACTAAGCTAGCAGAACTCCTGATAGTTTACTAGTAAGCCATAGTACTTTGCCATCTGTCTCTCTCTTCTCAAATATCAATTCTGCAAAAGAAAGAACCTATATTTTTGTTTGGCAATATATCTATCTATCTAAACACTTGAGCACTGTTGAAAACATTACTTTTGGGTGATCAGTATAAGATAAACCATTGCTGTTGAGTTTACTCCAACTCAGAGGAATTCAATGGGAGAGTAGAACTTCCCATAGTATTTTCAAGACTGTAATCTTTATTGAAGGAGACTGTTATATCTTTCTCTTCTGGTGGAGTCTCTAGTGGGTAATTACTAGGGCCTCAGAAATCCTAGGTTGTTAAGTTGCATTTAACAAATGAATGATTAATGATTCCTTTTTAAAGATCAATTTGCAATGACTAAATGGAACAACATTTATCTATTTCTCTCTCTCTCTCTCTTTCTCTCTCTCTCTATCTCTTTTCCTTGTAATTTATTCAGCATTCCTGAGTAGCACAAATAGTTAAGTACTAGGTCTAGTAGAAATCCTGGCAACTCAAATGCCCACAGGGACCTCAGCAAAAGATCTGTCAAGCTATTCCTATAAAATCTCATAGGGCACTTTGTCAACCCTATGAAGCATACTTCTACTCTGACACATATTGGGTTTCCAAAAGTCAGAGCTGACTCAATGATAACTCGTTAATTTATCCATGACTTTTCCCAAAACTTATATTCCTAGTTTTTTACTCTCTAAGAAGAGCACATTGGTAAATCAATAGGTTGACTGTGGTTGGTTTGGTTTTTTTCCCCCTATTAATTTAATCACACTTCTAGAAGTTAACTACACTCATTCACTAATCTCAACAGTATATTTCCTACTCAAGTAACTCCTCTCATTTCACTTTGAATTTAAGAGTCCACATTAAGAGACACTTTATTATTATATGGAAAACCAAATACACTTGTTCTGTAAATATTTCCTCACACACACTCACATAAAAGAAAAAAAAAAAACACAAATCCACAAACAAATTAAAACCATACAAACAAACAGAAACTCAACCAAACAAAAACTAGGAGAAAATAACAAAATGCCTATTAAATAAAGGATGATAGTTTTGGCAATCCTTGTTACAGAATGTATAACCCAGTCCAATAATGTTTCACTCAACTTCTGCTTTTATGCATAGCTCAATTGACTTACTATTGTCTGAAGTTTCTATATTGCTGTAAAATATGTAAGCAGTATACAGTACTTGCTGAAGAAGTTGAAGCTTAATCAATCAGAAGATCAGAGGAACTGAGATGAAGTTTGAAATCTTTCCCTGAAATTGCCTACTTTTGCGGTTTTGCTTTAGAGTTGGAAAATTGGACGCACATATTGGGTCACTAACTCATTAACTCAGTGATTTATCTTGTTCTCCTGCTTTGTACTTAATACAACATTTCAAATCCTCCATTTAACATTCCCATTGTCCTCCCAGACACTAAGGCATGACCATGAATAATTCATTCTCTCAGGGACACCCGATAGGATCTTCATTTGCAAGCTCTCTACTCCACTACTCCTAACTGAAGAATGCACAGTTTTCATAGAATTCAAACATCATCCTTGGGTCAACTTGGTCAAGTTAGCAATAGTCTTGTGATTGGCACTGTGTAAGCCTAAACAAACATCGTCTTAATTATATGCTTATTTTTACCATGTCTATGTAAAACTGTTTCTAAATACAGTTGTTAGGGGTGGCTGAGGAACTTGGATCTAGTTATTGGAAACAGAAATATACTGGAGAAACAGAACTTGTTCTTTTGTTTTATTGTTTGTTTGGGTTTGTTGTTGGGTTGTTTGTTTTTTTTTTTTAATAAAGGCTAGTCTATCCAACCCCAACTTCCTTTTCTACCTTGAACACAGATATGACGACTGAAAATGGCATAGACAAAGGGAGCTCTGGTGGCCTAGTGGGAAGAAGCTGTACTGCAATCCCAGAGGTACATGGTTTGAATCCATGAGATGTTCTGCTGGAGAAGGAGGAACAACTTCCTTCTGTACCAATCAGATCCTATGTGATGGTACAGGCACAAAAATAAATTAAAAAAAAAACAAATAAGGTAAAATAAAATTTAAAAAAGTAAAAGAAAATGATATAGACAAAACCAGGAGGCAGCAACCACAGTTTTCACAAAGATGGCTCATGACATTATTGAGTTGCAGAAGCAATGGCAACATCCTAAAAACATTTTGTTATTTGATGCTAGGAACTTGTAGCCAAGTGCATTCTTAATGAAGATAACTGTTATTAAGATGGTAACAGGGGCCAAAATATTGGCCTAATCTAAAGGCCATATTGCTAATCTTGTTCAGTTCACAGATGACATTAGAGAGAAATATGTATCTTTAGGTATTTAGATCACTTATTCACACACTCATTGCCATTGTGTCAGAACAACTTGTGGTTAAATTACATGGGAAGAAATTGTCTATCTTTCTTTCAAAGAGTAGTAGCAGGATTCAAATTGCCAGAAAGGCATGGTCTTTGAATTAGAACAGCTTCTCATCCTACAAAACTAGACATCAAAATGTCAAAGTGACTCCTGATGGCTGCTAGTAGAGACACTGTAATCAAATACAAGTAGGAACATAGACATTTTAATGGAAATAGAAGCAATTTATTTTTAATGATCATGTTATATCTAAAATGATTTATCATTTCTTATACAAGCAAGGCTACAGTTTGTAACCAAGTCAATGCACATATTAATCATTAATTATTAGTGATCAATTAACTATAAGAACTTTCTAACTGCCTAAATAAGCACACCCATTCTGATCATTATATACTCCTGGCTATTTTCTGAGCAGATATTTAAAGAAACAGTTAACCTTAAAGACCTTTGAGAGTACTGTGTTATATTCAGAATTATGGCCAACATACCATAGCCACACAATTAATAGAATGGCCATGATTCATTTGAAATTGTTTTATTAGAGAAATTATAGGCAGTGTGACCTCTATACCTTCAAAACTCAAGCCCTCTATCAAAGTCATTTTACAAAACTATGATTGAAAGCCAGAATCAAAGTCAGAATGACAAGCAAGCTGGTCAGTTTTATGGTACAATTCCAAACATAACCAAGCATTGAACTAAAGAATGATAATAGAGTTGTGAACTTTGTGGCATGGAGGGCAAATGTAAGCTTCAAAATATGTGATTGTACATTAGTCATGCTCCAATTCCTATGCTCTAATCCATATAAGGAAATAGAAATTTCTGCATAAGTTACCAAAGAAAAATTTTAATATTAACCCAAATCACTGTGGTATTTCTTATATTAATAGCAAAGTTGGGATATTTTATTTAACTATCATTTATTCTAGCATCTGCAGTCCTAAATATTTGACAAGTACATACATAGGGGAAAACAACAACAAAAACCAAAATGAATAGAATACTGGCCTTGGAAAATCACAGTATAAATTGCTGTAATTGTTGACTCTTTGATATTTAACTTTTCTCAACATGCTTGTTGTTCAAAGAGGCACATGATCCAGTGGATTTAAATAGAAACTTTTCAATCAGACCTCCTCACTCTTTCAGCTAGGAAATTGTTGACAATTTCAATCTTCCCTCCATGTTGCCCCTTTGCTTAGTGTTGAGGACCTTTGCTTTTTTGATATCAAGATGTAATCATATGGGAGGCTGCAGTCTTTGATCCTCCTCAAGTCCTCCTTGCTTTCAGCGAGCAAGTTTGTCTCATCTGCATAACAGAAGTTTTTGATAAATCTTCCTCCAAACCTGATAGCCTCTCACTTCTTCATATTTTCTTTATGAAATTATGCATTAGGCAACTTTTATTCAGGTTTAAGACATTACATATACCTTAGTATCAGGTCTTGACAATGTCTAATGAAATAACCACATGTTTAAAGTAAAGGTCGTGTGTTTTTTGCCTAATTGAATTAATTTCTAGTTAAGTAGGGAAAGAGGAATTCAGATAGTCTGCATAGTGAATTCAATGAAAAGTTACTAAAAAATGTTCACCATTTTGATTCTGAAGAGGTTTCTATTAAAGACTTTATCCTTAGGTTAAGTAGTTTGCTAAATCACTACAACTCAAACTTTAGATAATAAATTATTAACTTCAATTTGTCAAGCCAATGAAATGGTGCAAGAAAATCTTTATTAGATTCTTACTATTAATACCTAGTCAGGAAATAGTATAGTAGTATTTTTAAGAGATATATATTTTTAATATATCCAAATGCATATATTTTTAAATTTTCTAAAAAGTTTAAATTAATATAAAAGAGATAATGACATTTTTTAAAAAGTTTGCATATAAAATTTAATGATAGATAACTATGCCTGAACTAATGAGTACAACTCATTCATCCCATGCTATTAAGGATTGTGCTGTAGAAGGATTAGAGGAGAAGGAGAATGTATGTCAATTATGTTCTTAAAAAATGAAATCAATTTCTAAAATAGAAACTCATATACATTGATTGTAGTTAGTATCCATCAAAAGATAAAATATAAGCAGAGACAGCAAATACATGGTTGAAACAATCAAAGGTCAACATAGCCACATAAAGTACAATTACACTGGCAGCTCCATTCAGCTCTTTATATCCTTACAGAACCTTGTTAGATTCATGAGTATGGGATAAAATTCATTTAAGAAATTATTGTTTAAATAAGAGCAATTTATGCAGGTAAAAAAGTCTTAATAAAGAATCAAAGCCTTTGTACTACTTCAACAAAACTTTAAAGTATGATTTTTTTTTTAAGAACAGATTTTTAAGATGTTTAGACTAAAGGCTATACTGGCCACTTGGAAGTAATAATCTAGCAGAAATGTAAAGTATAAAATTCTATTTTTTGGGAGACAGAGATGACTCTATTGATTAGCAGGTTAAGATAGAAGCATACCTATGAACAATCTCTCTTACATTTCTGCCTTGAGAAAACTATTATTAGGGTAGCTTATTGAATGCAGAAGCATGAAAAGATACTCAGAAATGAAATACACTAGTTGTAGTTTAGACCAATGTTGTTCAGCTAATTCATAATTAAATATCATATGCAAGAAAGAGTCCAATTAAAATCAGTCAGCCATCCAGTCAAGCTCAATTCAAGTTACCTGAACATTAGCTAAATGAGAAATAAATGATTGTTGCTTTAAGTAATATAACAATGATACTTGAGAGTGCTTTTTAAAATGGTGTTTATGGCCATAGTTCAAAATAGCCGTTGCTCTGTTGTGGTATCGAGTCACTTATGACTCATAGTGACCCTACGTACAAGAGCCCTAAACACTGCTCTATCCCATGCCAACCTCGCCATCTCCATTGCTCTCAGATTATTAAAAATATTGGTAAATCTATAATTTGTCTGTGTGGAGCTCTGATGGCCTAGTGGTGAGGAAGTGCACGACCCACACAAAGATACATGGTTTAAATCCATCAGCTGCTCTGTCGGAGGAAAATGGGCAATCTCTTCCCATACAATTTACTCCCTTTGAAAACCTGCTGGGGGGTCAGCTATAGGTCAGTTCCAACTTGAAAGTACACAACAGCAGTAGTCTGTAAGGTGTTAATCCAAAGAGGGTGCCTATTTTGTGGCTCTGCAGAAGGAAGATGGGAAATGTACACCCTTAGAAAATCACCTGCAGCTCAGCTATGAGTCTTTTCCAACTAGGGCAAAGAGATAATTTGCATAAAATATATTTATTTAGCATTAAAATTTAGCTGACTATTTAAGGAATATTTTAAAAATTAACATAATATAAGGCATATTTTAATAGCAAATATATTTAATCAGTATAATACATTCAAGAAAATATGGAAATTTTATGTTAATTTTCAACAGAACTCCATATAGATATAAAAGAGTATACATATGGTAAAAATGTTAAATGCTAAAAAAATAAAAGTAAGTGCAACAATGAATGAATAGAATTCCAAAATCTCTGTAGATATTCATTGAAATTAATAGTAAAAAAAAGAATATAATGAGAATAAAATACGCGATCAGGGAAAAAGCAGCCAATTCTCTTCATGCATTGGCGATTTGTGCA
>NW_006399823.1:9107838-9123816 GCF_000299155.1 Elephantulus edwardii | reverse complement strand
TAATAATAATAATAAAATTCTTAGAATAAATGTTGTTTTTATGGCTTCTCCTAGCAAAGATTAAAGGTAAGAACTCCATCTATTGTACCATTAGTAAGTAACAAAATTACATTTCAGAAATGAGTTCAAGAACGTTTATAGTTTTATACATAAAAATACCAGAATTAATCATGATCCAATAAGATAAATCTCAAAATGTTTATAGAAAATAAAATTTACCACTATGTACAAAAAGATAATAAAATATGATTTATAATGAAGAGGGGAAAAAATCAAATCCAACACAAGAATGGCACCTATGAGAGAATTAATACATAAATACATAAAAATTAAAATATTTTTTTCTTATGTTCAAAAGCTAGAGTAAAGTGTGAGAATGTTAAGTAGATGATATGCATGATATTAGAAGACCCAAATTGTTTAGATAAAATCACAATGTCGGAGATAAAATCTTGCTATCCACAAAGGAATGAAGAATACTAAAACTGATATCTGTAGGCTTAACTAAGGAGACATTTTTCTTCTTATTATTTTTAATAAAACTTTAATAATAATAATAATCATCATCATCATCATCGTCATCATCCGAGTAATGGTATGTAAGGAATTTCATATGCACAAGATATAAAATGTTGCATAGCATTCAAGAAGAAAAAATTGAACACTATAGTTGTAAGACCATACAGCATACACAAAGTAAGATGCATATCATAGGAAGGCATTTTAATATGTAAAAGATACATACTAAAATCATGAACTTCACTTACTCCTCGCAAAAACAAGACCATGATATCAAGGATATCATCCATGAAGAGAGCAAAAGGTTATTACAAAGACAGAAAAGAAATAAAAGACCAAAACTGACACTGACAAAATTGAACTGGAACTTCAGGAAGCCAAAACAAAGGGAAGAATTGTTAATTGAAAAACAATTAACAGAAGATTTCAAAGTGCAGCTTGAGAAGATGAAATAAAGTTTTATGAAGGACTATGCAAAGAGCTCACGTTGGAAACTAAAAAGAAAGCACTTGTTTGGGATTTCTCAAACTGAATGAGCTGAGAGGGAGATTCAAGCTTCAGGTTGCAGTTCTAAACCATAAGAAAAATTCTGAATGACTAAAAAACATCAAAAGATAAGGAAGGAATATACTAAATCACCATAACGAAAGAACTGGCAGACACAGGACCATTTCAGTAAGTAACAAATAATCAAGAACCAGTGGTTATTAAGGAAGAAGTCAAGGTACATTGAAGGCATTGGCAAAAAATAAGGCCCCAAGAAATTATGGGATGCCAACTGATGCGTTTCAACAAAAAGATGCAGCTCTAAATGAGCTTTCCAAGTTATGCCAGAAAATTAGGAGGACAGCTACTTTTTTAACTGACTGGAAGAGATCCATATTTGTTCTCATTCCTCAAAAAACGGTGATCCAAGAGAGTGTGGAAATGACTGAACAATGTCATTATCATCATATGCAAGCATAAGCTTGCTGGAGATTATTAAAATACAGCTGAGATAAACATCATCAGACAACTACTAGAAATTTCGGCTGAATTTATAAAGGATATCATTGCTGATGGCAGGTGGATCTTGACTAAAAGCAGAGAATACCAGAGGAATATATCAATTGTGGGTGGTGGTGTTTTTTGTTTTTGTTTTTGTCTTTGTTTTTATTTTGCAAAAATATTTGACTGCATAGGCCATAACATATTATGTCTAACATTAAGAAGAGTGGGAATTTGAGAATGCTTAATTGTGTTCATGAGAAATATAACTAGGCCAAGAAGCTGTTTTCAGAACAAATCAAACTACATAGTTTAAACTACATAGTTTAAAATCAAGATTGTTGTGCATCAGAACTGTATCCTTTTAAAAGATGCAAAAAAAAAAAAAAGAACTGTATCCTTTCTCCATTCCTATTGAGTCTGTATGCAGACCAAATAATTCAAGAAGCTGAACTAGATGAAGAAGAATGTGGTACTTACTGGCTTTGGAGGAAGATACATTAATAGCATGCGTTATGCAGATGACATGACTTTGCTTGGTGAAAGTGAGGAAGACTTGAAATGCTTGGTGCAGAATATTAAAAACTAGAGCCTTCAATGTGGATTCTATCTCAAAAACAATAAAATAAAAATTCTCACCACTGGGCAAATAAGAAATATCATTATAGAGAAGAAATACATATTGTCAATTATTCTATCTTAATGGAAGAAGGAGAGGCATCCACTTTCTAAACAGCATGCCTCTGGAAACTCTATGAACTTTGATAAATGACTGTAGTTACAAAAAGGCTTCAGGCTCTTTGTTCATAGGGTCACTATGAATCGTGCTGGATTCCTCAGCAATCAATATGCAAACAACAACAATATACTATCTTAATTGAACCCACAATCACTATCCTTGGTATCAGCAATCAGGAAATAAAAAGTCCTATTGCAAAAAGAACTCTGCAAAGTGCTGAAAAGTAATGATGTAAGTTTGCAAACTAAAATGTACCTGATTCAAACCATGATCTTTTCTATTAAGTTGTTAGGCAACTAAGATGGACAATGAACAAGGATGATAGAAGAAGAATTGACACCTTTGAGTTGCAGGGTTGGAGAAGAGTCCTGAATATCCTGTGGGCTGTCAAAATGACAAAAAAATAAGTTTTGAAAAAGGTGACTCCAGGGTCTTCCTTGGAGGCAAGAGCAGTGAAACTTCATCTCACATAATTTGGACATGGTGTTTGGAGCAGTCAATCCATGAAAAAGGACATCATACTTGGAACGCGGGGGAGGATAAAGGAAGGATGCAAAAATCCTCGAAATGGATTGACACAGTGACTGTAACAATGAGCTATAGTATATCGGAGATGATGAGGGTGGTATAGAATAAGGCAGATCTACTGGTCATAGAATCACTATTAGTTCTAGTTGCGGGTGGGGGGGCATTAAAAAAATGGCAGCATAAACTTGAAAGCAATACACTTAAAAAGAGAGTAATAGTTAATAAATTACCAAGGTAATTGAAAAATTAAAAAAAAAACACAGAACAATTACATTTATTCATGGCTATGGAGTTGAATCAATTTACGGTTGACTCCAGTTGATTTTCGGAGGCATGTAAGATTCACCTTCCTTTTTTTTCCCCACAGAGTGACTTATAGATTCAAACTGACAAAAAAGACACTAACTTTGTGATAGTAGTGCAACTCGTTATGGACTAGGTCAGCAGAGCTCCCTAACTTAATAGCGAAGAAGAAAATAAAAACAAACAGAAGAGAGAGAGAAAAATAAAACAAGGGAAATATTCATTAAAATAAAAAGTACAGTAGAGGTATTCTGACTATATATATATAATTTGATCATTTAAATCTATTAAATAGATTTAAATTTACACACACACACGCGCGCGCGCGTACACACACACACACACACACACACACACACACATTAACTTTAATAGTCTTAATAGGTTTGTGAGGCATGGATTACAAGCCTGACATAAAAGAAAGACTTGTGCTGGGTGCGGTTTCTCTTCTTTGAATGCAAAGACACAAATATATTCAAAAAAGATTAAAGAAAAAAAAAATTACACTGAAGTACCACTAAATGATAGATGGAAGAATAAATTAACTTTAGACAATCAGATTTCAGAGCAAAGAATATTTCTAGGAATAGGGATTCTAAACATAAAGACTGCTGAAAGCTTAACAAAGTTAAAAGTTTTTCTCTACAATTCAGGAAATTCTCCAAATATCTGAAGTAGGTATTAGTTTGTTTTCTGCATTTTTTTTTTCATTATAAGGCCTCCATTTCCTTTTGGAAAACATTCTCCCTTTCTTTCTGTGTTGTCTTGTATACTGTGGACCAATGTGCGGACAAAGGTCATCTGATTATTTTTCAAGCAATTTGAATCCTGTACAGGGACATGGTAAGAGTAAACAGTTGACTGATACATGTCAGTGTGCCATGAAGGCTGGCTATTAGTTCTGGTTGAGGTAGTTCTTATTCTTACAGGTTATTTTGTTTTTGCTTTAATTTGATGAGCTTCATAAACTAACATCTGTCTACCTTTCAAAATATAATTACAATGTTTTATTTATTTTTAACTAAAATTGAATTATCTCAATTCCTTTACTTTTTAAAATATTCAGTGAATCTTTGCCCCTTCAATCTTTTAGACTTATATATTCTTACTGATAATAATTCTTGGCATTTACCTACATCTAGAACCTTGTCATATTTAGTATCTTAGTTCAAAAGTTATTTCTTAAAAAAACTTATTCTGGCTATTCTACTTAGAGTTACTTACTTACCACAATGTCATCATTCTCTATTACAGGGATTAAAATATGATCCTTGGGCCAAATCCTACTCAACATCTGTTTTTGTAAATAAAATTTTATTGGAACTTAACCACAATCACTTCTTCAGTATTATATGTGCCTGTTTTTTGCCATATAATAAAAAAATATGGAATAAGTACAAGGAAAACTGTATGACATGCAATGAGTAAAAATATACCATTTGAGCCTTTACCTATTTTCCAGTCTCAGCGACAAACTTATGTGTGTGGGGTAGAACTGTATTCTACAAGACCTTCAATGGGTAATTTTTAGAAGTTGATAACCAGAATTTTTATTTTTTTTTTCTTCCTTAGTCTGCCAGTCTGGAAGCTCTGCTACTGGGATTTGCACTAACCCAAAGGCCATACTTCTTAGAATCCACCAGTGACTCTGCCGGAGTAAGAGGAGAGGGCAGTCTCCTCTCATGTGAGTTACAACCCTAGAAACTCAAAGGAAGATCAAGCTAAGAGTCAGACCATAGGTGTGCCATATGCCCAACCAATCGATGTTCAAGCCAAATCTTGAAGGGATTATAAATAAGTTGAGAAATTTATGTATAGGAAGAATTTAGGAAAACTAATTAAAAACCTTCTTTAAAAAAAAAAAGACCATAAGATCCAGGAGTATCTATTTAGCAGCACATGGACAAGAGGCAATTTTCACATTAAATATATACTTTTTCCAGGATATGGTTTAATAATATGAGTATTCAATAGAGTGTTTTAAAAAAATAAAGATAATAGTGCACTCTTGTAGAAAAGGAAGATAATATGGTTATCGTCTACTTTAAAATTATTTTTACAATTATATACACATTTAGCTTTTATAAAATACAAAGCATCAATTAATAAAACAAAAAGCAATAACATTTTTTAAATTGTCTCATATAAAATATTATAAATCTTTTTCATTTCTGCTAATTAAGGATTTAAAGATTATGACAACATTGAAATCGATTTCCATTTATACAATAGGTCAAGACAGAAAGAAAAAAATAATTTGTAATACTTGTCATGGCCTCATAGGAGCTACTGATTGGTTTTCCAAGATACATAATTCAAGAAAAACAAAAACATAGTTCTACTACAGTATTGCCAAATATGATTCAAGTATAGGTCCCAACACATTAGTGAAGTCACTATGTATTTACTACATTAAACTTCTATACTTAATTGTTTCTTTAAACAATAGACACTAACAAATGACCAAAAAGTATATTGACAAATCATACAATTACTAATGACAAGAAATATCTTTTATTTATGCTTTCTATAGTATTTTTTAAACTAGTTGACAAAGAAAATATTATCTAACCCTCTAATTTCTTTTAAAAATTAGAAAGCCTGTGTGACAGGATTTATCTTCTTTCTATATGTTTTCAACATGTATTCTTAACAAATTATTTGAGAAGCTGGATCCTATCGAGAAGAATGTGCCTAACAACAATTACAAAAAAGTAGTAAGAAGCTGTATTGCAATCCCAAAGGCAAATCCACCATTTGCTCCATGGGAGAAAGATTGACAGTCTCCTTCCATGTGATTTACTGCCTCTGAAAATTCACTGGAGGGTCAGTTATCAGTAGGCTCCAACTCAATGGCACAGATCAACAACAATTTATTTTAAATAAAGACATTTTTTTTAATCTTGCTCTAGGTCTTTTACTTTTCTATTTTCCCTAAATTAATACAATGAGCTAATTTTATTCTACATTTTAAAAGTATACTCCCAATGATGAGTAATCAAAGAAATAAAAAAAGAAATGTACAAGTAAGATTTCTCATACTGAAATGTTATACTTATCCTTCAAAGAAAAATAATTTCTAATGCATTAAATTATAGTTATGCACTAAATTATAATCATTTCTTTTAGTAAAAATGTCATCAAACAAAGTACTTCTAAGTCTATTATAGAATTTGACAAAGGAGCTAAGGAAATAAAACAATAGATCATTAATCAAATTCCATTAATAAACTTCAGAGAGAAAGACAACTACATTTCAAATGCTGTATCTGAAACTCTTCTACTGTTAGCTTTGTGGCAGCTGCTATGGACAGCAATATTGATTTGTAGATATTTCCATACACTTATACACACAATCTATCAGGAGAGACTTCCATATAGACAGACAATGCAAATATACTTTTTTGAATGAATTTTCAAAGATCTCAGAGAGAGAGAAGAGGAGTGGTGTAGTGAGTTCGAGATAGTTCAAATTTAATCAAGAAAAATTTATGAGCATGAGATAACATTGCACAACAAAGCATTTCTTGCACCTGTCACAGTGACAGCCTTTAAAAGGGTGGTTTCCCAGATCACTAAGTTCTTCAAAGTCAAGTTTTACAAGGAATTGCCAAAAGAGAAGCCAAGAAGGTTATGAGAAGCTTACATGTCCCTAGGTGGTGGCCTCTTGCAATAAGATGAGGAGTTTTTGGCCAAAGATTTTAGAAAAAAGTAGCACTTAAAAGTCTTTATAATTTATAGGATTTTCTCTTATCTATAGTTTTCAGATACTGGATTAGTTTCATGAGGTTTACACAAATGTAAATTCAGCACCAGTTACTCCCCTCCCCCTTTCTTTTTTGATCAGGGGCCTCAGTTTTCTACAAAGATGTAAACAACTTGAGATGAATACACAGAAGCCATTTTGACTCACTTATAAAACCAGCAGTCATAGGATACTTCTCAGGGAAATCTACTCATGAACTCTGGCTGGCTCTTGGAGTTACTCAGATAAAGAAAGATAATACCTTCTAAGCAAATGAAATGTCAGCTGAAAAAACTAGGAATGTGAGGTTTTAAAAAGTGTGATTAATTCAGTAATGCTACCCTAGATGGGCTAGCTATGGGAATGTGAAGAAATCTCTGGTTTGGATTAAGAGAAGTCTTGAGACGTACACAGGAGAATGGATTCTATCTGAAGGAGAAGATGATCCACTTATGTGCTTTAAGTAGTGACTTATAAATAAATAATTTTAAAAAATATTGGAGAAAAACCAACTGCTACCCTATTAAAAAAATTATAAAGTAGTATCCATATAGAAGATGGAGATTAACAGTATCACTCCAACCTTAACAGGGATGAAAAGAAAGAAAAAGGTTCTTTGCAGGACTTTTTAAATAGTTACATGAGGAGTATGAAGTACATTAGATTACAGGTTGTTTCTCAGGTGTTTAAATTTCTGTTAGTGCTTTATTTCTCTGAAAATTTATTTTCATATTCTATTTTTGTTTAAGTACCACCAAAATGATGAAAACTCAGAGCAACACAGAACAGATCTGAACATTGTTTTATCCTGTACCATTTCTAAGATCTCTCTTGTGCTCAAGCTGTTAATAGTCAATGTGTCAACCCATCTCATGGAAGGGTCTTCCTCTCATATAATTTGGCCAAATATTAATAATTTAGTAGTATAACGTTGTTGTTGTTGTTGTTATGTGCCCTCGAGTCGTTTGCGACTCATAGCGACCCTATGCACAACAGCCCTAAACCCTGCTCTAACCTGCGCCAACCGCACTGCCTCTGACATACCTGTCCCGATTACCCCAGTCACCCAATCAATCCATCTCATATAGGGTCTTCCCCTCCTGCGCTGTCCCTCCACCCTCCCAAGCATGATGTCCCTCTCCAAGGACCCGTCCCTCCTGGCAACATGTCCAAAGTATGTCAGACGAAGCCCCAGAATCCATGCCTCCAAGGAGTAGCTTGGTTTAATCCTCTCCAAGATGAATCTGTTTGTTTTCCTGGCAGTCCATGGTACATTCAGTACCCTTCTCCAGCACCACAGCTCAAAAGCATCCACTCTCCTTCTGTCCTCCCTAGTCATTGTCCAATTCTCTGATGCATAACAACTGATTGCAAATACCATGGCCTGTATCGGGCGCACCTTAGTCTCCAGAGAGACACCGTTGCTCCTGAGTACTTTAGAGAGGTCCCTAACAGAAGACTTTCCCATCGCGATACGCTTTTTGATTTCCTGACTGCTGGTGCCAAGAGTGTTGACTGTGGAGCCAAGCAAACTGAAGCTGTGAACAATCTCAATCTCTTCGCCATCCATCCTGACGCTGCCAATTGGTCCAGTGGTGAGAATCTTTGTCTTCTTGACATTGAGCCTTAGTCCATACTGAAGGTTGCAGTCCTTGACACTTCGGAGCAAGTGCATGAGGTCCTCCTCAGTTTCAGCAAGCAGGGTTGTGTCATCTGCATAACACAGATTGTTAATAGATTTTCCACCAATCCTGATGCCAAATATTTTCACAAATATTATTTTCAGAAAGTAGCTCTTTCACAAGGTGGTTTAATAAGGAGTTGTTCTGCCAACCCAAGAAGAAGCAGTTCGAATTCACCAGCTTCTTCCTGGAAGAAATATGGACAAGCTCCTCTCATGTGATTTATTACTACTGAAACCCTGATAGAGGATCAGCTTTGAATCAATTCCAACTTGACAGTAAACAACAACATTATTTTTACAAGGACTGATTTGAATCTTGACCTTCTCTTTTCTATGGTAGAACCGCTTGCTAATAATGATATTTTTAACTTTTAAAAAATTTAATAACTACATTTCTTTCTGTGCATCCTCTTTATCAGAATGAAGTAGATCTATGTTTTTATATGTCTCAAAAATCAATTACAAATATAGAAGCAACAATTTGATGCAAGTAGGGTAGGAATATGGAAAATGTAATAAAGGTCTTTCATTCATAGGGTCACTATGAGTCGCCTACGACTCAACAGCACTTAAGTGCTATTAAAATGTTTGTATGCAAGACCATGTGTCTGCAATTAAGGTAGCGGGAGGTCAGAGAAGCATGACTGTAATAGCTAAAAAATGCCATCTTTTGGGTTAACATCTTTTTAACACTACACAAGAGAAATGGAGAAATCATATGTATTGGAAAATAGCTAAGCATATATCATGCAGTATCACTACTTTGGACTGATGATGTAGGAAATCTTCTTTAATTGGAATATTATGATTCTCACTACTAGGCCAATTGGTAACACCATGATAGATGGAGAAGAGACTGAGCTTATTAACAATTTCACCTTGCTTGGTTCCACATTAACACTCTTGGCACCACCAGTGATAAGTGAAAAGACTAATTACATTTGTGAAATTTCTTGTCAGGGACCTTGCTAGATTACTGAAGAGCAAGGATGTCAGTCTAGAGACTAAGGTGTGCCTGATCTAGTCCATGGTCTTTGCAAGTTCTTGCTATGCATCAGAGAGCTAGACAACAACCAAAGGTGACAGAAGAATTGATGTCTTTGACTGCCAAGATAACAAACAGGTATGGTTCAGAAGGGGTAAAACCAACCTGTTCCTTGGGGGCAAAGATTTTGATGCTCTTTTTCACATACTTTGGGTATGCTGCCAGAAGGGACCTATTGTTGGAGAAGGATATCATTCTTGGAAGGGTGAAGGTACAGCACAGGATAAATGACCCCATATGAGATCGATGGCCACAGTAACTGGGTTAATGACAGTAGGTATGTCACATACACTGAGATTGGCTCAGGATAGAGCAGGGTTCAGAGCTATTGTGCCTAGGGTCATAGTCATAGTCAGCTTGACAGCATATAACACCAACATAATCTATTCATAAGTTAGTTCACAGGAATGCTAAAACAAAAGTTAATAGCTGTACCCTCTAGTAGTCCAAATCTACCAGTGGGTCTAAGGAATAAAGATGAGCAAACTCCTCTCATGCAATTCATCGACTTAGAAAACCAATAGAGGGTCAACAAAGAGCTGGTTCCTTCTCAATGACAATTAGAAAGAAAGAGAGATGACTATAGCAAAAATAAACTTCTTAATTGGAAAATGTATCTCACAAAATCTAAGAATTTATTGCTCTCCCTGAAACTCTAAACAAAGGGTTAAACTAGCAAAGATCAAGGCAGTCAAAAATAATACAGAATTCCTGTCTTGATTGGTACCTATTTGAAGCAGTCTAACTGGTGCATGTTAACTTGGAAGATGGGAAGCTAGACGCAGTAATCACTGAGTTAGAAATGTTGTTCTCTGACAATGAAATAGGAACATCATAGATAAATGACATTTTAGAGTTAAAATGCAACACATATGTACATTATTTAATATATGTTCATTAGTTAAATTAATCAATATCATTAATTAATGTAACTGTTAAAGAATTAATTACTTATAGTTGTTATTGTGTACCATCAAGTCAAAATCAATTCATAGTTGAATCTCAGGAGACAGCAAGTTGCACAAGATTGCACATTTTTCTCCCTAGGAGAAGCTGGTGGATTTGAACCACTTCCCTTTGCTATTTTGTGCATCTCCTTACCCACTAAACCATCAGAGCTCCATAATTAATTTATAATTACATTAATCTACATAGTTTTAGAAATAATAATATATTTACATATATAAAATTGTATGTCCTTACCATCTATATTTTACTCAATATTTTACAATTAAATGCTACATCCTGTATTGACAAATTATTATCTGTTCATTTTCATATTCCAGAAATCCTTATATATCAGAGTAAATTTCAATGGTCCATGCTTCTGCCACTTTATTAGAAACATTGTTCTAATTAGAAGCTTGTTCTTTCAGTCTCTGTGATGTTTGCCAGGCTGTCATGGAGTATTTGTTAGAGATGCCCTATGTTCATTGTCTATTCCATATATTGACCGGAAAGCTTAGTATTTCTATTATTTCATCCGAGAAGTGCTCTATCTGCAACAAACTAGTTTTGACAATCATTCCATTTTACACAAATATTTTTAAATAATTAGAAGTTATTTAAATATATAATCCATTCACTTGAGGTGTAATTAGTGGAAAGAGGTCTGTTGTTGTTGTTGTTATTGTTGTGTACCACCGAGTCAGAACGAACTCATGGTTGACACTTCAGCACGTGTCATCAGGATTGCAGCACAACCTCTTCCTATTAGGCCACCAGAGCACCCTGAAGAAAAAGAGGTCTAGAAGGTATATATAATCATAATTTTATTATATTTCTTTATAGAAACGGAATTGTCTATAAATTCCTCACTTTACTCCAAAATTCCAACTCTTTTTCTTATTCCCTGTGTTTCCACGGGAATATGTATTCTCTGTGATGTTAGCCAACCCTGCATCTGAATGATTTACTTTGCATACCACAAACAAACAAAATAGTTCTTTAAAACACATATGAATACATCCAGCATTTAAAAGCATCTTTAACTTATTTTCATTTATTTATATTTACATCTTTTGAATTTATTTAAGTAATGAAAAATAACATGTCTTGTTTTCTATTCTTTTATATTTAACAAATTTATGGTTAAGGTAACTTTATTGTTATAATATTACACATCTGCAATATGCTAGATAGCAATTTATATGTCCTTTCAAATATAAAGAATATGCAATCTTTTTCAAATGTCATATTTCTTACAACATACTATGGAGCTGCACAAAATAATTTCCTTTTACAATTATATGGGTGAGACCCAACACTTCTCTGTAGGCCTTAAAAAAGGAAATATCGCTCATAAACCTATTATCTAAAAGAGATCATAGTTGGCTGACAGCATAACAACTTGATTATTAGTTTTGGGCAAATCTCTCTCTAGGGTACTATTCTGAGGTTGTAAATGTCTACATCTTGAGAACCGTGGAGCTGAACAAAGTGATTTTGCATGAAGTTATTCTGGAATCAATAAAACATCAATGCTTCAAATTGACTGAGAGAACCACAATAATTTGAGGAGATTACTGTGACCAATACTTTCAGTGATACTATTATCAGGCAACACATTTAATGATGACCTATTTATGACCCATCATGTTATGTGACATAGAAAGTTATTAAACTTGGCGAGCCATATTCTTATCAGGGCCAACTCCATGAACTCTCTTGTAAATATGTCCATATGTTTCTCCTGCCCATAGGAAAAAGATCAATATATACAGTTCTGAAATTGTTACTGTATTCCTCAAAGCTAACGTTGTTATGTGCCATCGAGTCACCTGCAACTCATAGCAACCCTATGTACAAGAGCCCTTAACCCTACCCTATCCTGTGCCAATCTTATTGTCTCTGACACACCTACCCTCATTTCCCCAGTCACTGAATCAATCCATCTCATCAAGGGTCTTCCTCTTCTGCAGTGTCCTACCACCTTCCCAAGCATGATGTCCCTCTCCAAGGACTGGGCCCACCTTGCAACATATGCAAAGTATGTCAGACAAAGCTTCAGAATCCTTGCCTCTAACAAGCAGCCTGGCTTCACTCTATTCAGGGCATTATGATATCAATATTAGGTGGTCATTCTAATTGAGAAGTTCCTGGATGACAAAAGCAATTCTACTAATTGAAAGGTTTGTGGCTCTCACTCTCTCTGAGATGTGTCAGAAAATAAACCAGGAAATTTTTCAAAGGCCTTGGAAACCCTTTGGAACTGATCTATTCTGCATATACAATCTCTATAAGATATAATTGACTATGTATGGACTGAAAGCTACAACATTTCCAAAAAGAACACATACTTTCTTTTGGTATTTAAGAATCTACTTTTAACAAGTAGCATATCCACATGTTTTATAAGTTTAAACATAAAATATAAAAAATAACAATGAAGGAAAAAATTCTTTCCAAAGGTGTGACAAATATAACACAGAAGAATGGTAAAGGAAAAATACCAGGCGGTACATTAATATTTTTCTGTTTATCTTTTTTTTATTTCTGTTTATCTTAATATTGGTTTTATGCTAATTGATAGCTTCTTGAGCCTTGCTGAGGGCCATTTAAGGAACACTTGCAGTTCTTTGGGCTCTATTTTGGCCCCTAAATGGGTGTCAGCAGATTGGACTTGTTGGATGGATTGTGGGGGTCTCTGGCTTACAGGCCACCAGCATTTGAGTGTGCCGGAATTTAAAAATGTGGTGATGCTGGCCACATCTGTAGGCAGATGACTATTATGAATTGATTTTATACTGGCTGATAGCTTCTTGTGCCTTGCTGAAGGTCACGTAAGGAACGTTTGGGGTTCTTTTGGCTTTATTTTCACTCTCAAGTGGGTGTCAGTGGATTGGATTTGCCATATTGATTGCGGTTCTCTGGCTCATTTTGGGATGAACATTCTTTTAAGTGGTACAGGAGTGGTCTATTTGCTGTACTGAAGTAACTTGGAGTTGCTCTGGTGCTCAACAACTGTGCCAAAGGTGTGTCAAACACCAAAATTGGCTACCCATCCATGATAGTGTTTGGTGCAGCTCCCTGATTGATTCAGGTTTGGTAACAGGAGTGGCATCCACTTCCTAAACCACATGCCTCTGAAATCTATGAACCTGGAGAAACAACAATAGTTATAAAAAGGCTTCAGGCCTTTTGTTCATAGGTTGCTATGAGTCGTGCTCAACTTGATAACAATTAACAACAACAACATCTTAAAAGATATAGTTTTATCATAGTTATATAGTTATATAAAGCTGTAGGGAGGACAAAGCAGAAGCATTAACATTAGAGTTTTGATTATTTTAATATGTCTAATATCCATTCCATTCCTCTTTAGTATAAAAGCTAACCAACTGTTAGCTTGTGATAGTGTAGTGGCTTGCACGTTGTTATGACCCTGGAAGCAATGCCATCAGTATATCAAATGTCAGCAGGTGGGTAGCTTTCAATAGAACCTCTAGACTAAGACATACTGAAATGTCTTGTGTTTTACTTTCAAAACCAAGCAAATGAAATCCTTATAGGATGAATCACAGAGATTCATCCAAAAGAAGACATGCTTTCTATGTTGAAAAACACTCAGAATACACAGTGGACAAAATTATTAAACTTGGGAAGATGGCAGAGGGGTGGGCCCTGTGTCTTTCAATTATTCATGTGGTTATGAATCAGAACTTACTCCACAGTAATTAAAACAATAGTATATCGGAGGGCCGGGGAGGAGACAATTCAAATCGCATAATTAATACCAACAGAAAGTAAAATCTGTAATCCTTTCTCCCTCTCTCTCTGCTTCACAGCAAAGGAGAGAAAAGAATCCATATAGTACTGAAAATGGAACACTGAATGCTTGCGCTATCATTTCAGAGATAAGCTGTGCTTGGCACCTAGGAGCTTTATCTCCTTTAGAGACATATATGTGAGAGGTTATTGTAGCGTGGTTTTCTGAAGAGAACTTAGCAACGAGATAGAATAACAGCTGTATATTTTGTAGTGAAGTTTGCTTAGGAAGGCAGTTGCCATGGGAACACCTGGCAATAGCAATTTGATTTTACGTTGTATGAAAGTGATGAGTTTACTTTGTCCAGATTATTCTCCTTTCACTGGCAACTTCTGAGGAGATAAAGAAGAAGAAAATGCGCCATCTTTTCCATATATTTGCATATATAAAAAAATCTACTCCATTTTAGAACAGAAGTGGAGCTTATTGACAAGTTTCTTCTCCAATAAATCTGTATTTAGACCAAAAAACCTCCCCCAAACCCCCAAAGATGGTGTAAATTTACTGTAGTTGAAAAGAGCTGTGACTGCCTCAGCTTTTGTACTGTAGCTTTACTTTGGTCGAATGAGTCACATTCAATTATATGTCCTCAGAAATCTGCTGAAAATAGTTGCAGCTGGGAGATGTAAAACATCTTATGAATGAGCAAAAATGAAGTGAATTACACTCCACAGGGAAGCGTCTCAATGAAAAATCTGGTAAACAGGCCTGAGGAAAATAAAGGGGAACCAGATGCTGAGAGATAAGAATTTGCTTATTTTAACAGGGAAACACCAGTGTCTATGTGCTGGGGTTGGATGAGGATGCAGCTAAGCTGTTTTCTCTCTGCAGGTGGGAGGGATTCAGTGAACTAAAATATCTTGATCAGAAGATGAAATACGTTTCACCTCTGAGACCTAAAAACATGCATTCCTTTCATTCTGCTCTAAGAATTCAAGACGGCAAAAAGTCACACATGCTTGCAGACTATTAATTGGTGGTGAAGTCTCAAATGCTCATACACCAATGATGCTTGTCACATATATCACCACGCAGTGAACAAAAAATTCAGACTCTCCTCTAAAATCTCCATGATCCCCAAAAGGTTGCTGCCTGAAGCTTTTATTTTAACACCTATTTTTCAAGTACCTGGCAAAGTTGAGTGGAATCTGACATAGGTAGAAATTATCTTAGGAAACAAAGTCAGGAAAATTATGGAAAGTAAAGAAGAAAAAAAATAGGAGGTTGTTTTATTTTGGATTTTTTTTTTTCATTTAGAAAAGTACAATCAATGCAAATAACAAGGTACTTTGATTTAAATTATTCTAGATTAAACCTATCTGGAAAGGATGGCCCTTTTTTCAAGAGCAAAGAGATCTTAATCTTACTATATGAGCTCATTTTTCCCCTTTGAGATTGGAAAATGTTACCCATACATTTATCTTCTCTTTATCTTTTTCTCTTTATTTAAGGCAGTATCACTGCTTAGGAAGAGATATAAAATGGAATACTTCCTGAATTTGTATGGGAGTAGTCAACACTGTTTTGGGGGTATGATTTGAAAATGTAAGGACAAGTTAACTGAGAAAAACTGGGTAAATTGTGTATACTGCACTGAAACAGATGAGGGACTGAATGATGTATGATAGGGTATTATGGTTATCACAACAGTCCACAATTA
>NW_006399823.1:9096027-9098503 GCF_000299155.1 Elephantulus edwardii | reverse complement strand
CCTCTATGAGGTGGATTGATTCAGTGACTGGGATAATTGGGATGGGAGTGTCAGAGACAGTGCGATTGGCACAGGACAGAACAGAGTTTAGGGCTGTTATACATAGGGTCGCTATGAGTCGCAGGCGACTCGACGGCACATAACAACAACAACAATACTAAGAAAACTGAAAATAGTAAGAAATTATTTTCTTCAATTATAAACACAATTATAAATAAAAGTTCTTATTCTCATCTGGTTTTTAAAGCTGAAAAGGTTAAATTTCTTAAATTAGATTGAGTAGAAAAAGCTATCTTTTTTTTTTAAGATTTGTTCTATTTCTACTAGGCAAAGGGGGAGGGTAAATAGAACTGTTTTCCAATTTGCTCTCCACTATATACACAAACATACCCACACCCATACATACACATACACACACCAGTAACTCCCCAAGAAAAAAAACAAAAAAAAAACAAGAATCAGAAACAGCCTCAAACTGCACTGATACTGAGCATTTTGACAAAAAGATTTGCTCCTGGGAGGAAGTGCAAAATGCAAAATCAAATGACTGAAAAATGCTGAACAAACAGCATTATTAATATACAAAATATTTATATTACTGAGCTAGTAACAGATGATGTTCTCCGTGTCTGTAAAACTTTGGAACCACATAGCTAATGTGTTAAATCTAGTCCATGCCAGCTTCCAAAAACCACAAAAGATTTTAGTTAGCTTCATTCTTTGATGCTCATCAGCTATCTTTTTAATTTTACAAGCTCCAATGACCTAGTGACAAGAATCCTTGCTGCAATCCCAAGGCACATGGTTTGAAGACACCAGCAGTTTTATGGGAGACTGAGGGGCAATCTACTTCTGTGCAATTAACTCCCTCTGCAAACGCACTAGAGAGTCAGCTATGGGACAGTGTCGACTTGATGGTACTCAACAATAGTTTCTGTAATCGTTATAATTCATTATTCCTGTCATTTTATCTATCCAACTGAATAATTTTAAAAAAAATGTCTCAATGATATAAATGCATCTTCACTCAAATACTTGGAAATAATATGTTAATGAGGTATTACTGTGGTTTTAAAAGAGAAAAATCTGCATAAAAGACAAAGCAGGGAGCTCTAGTCGCCTAGTGGCAAGAAGCTGCACTGCAATCCCAACAGGTATCCGGTTTGAATCCACCAGATGCTCTGTTGGAGAAGGAGGGGCAATCTCCTCCAGTATCAGTCAGATCTTATTTGATGGTACACACACACAAAAAGTTAAAAAAAATTAAAATATACAGAGAAAGTAATGAAAGGAAATGATGTTTTGGATTTGCTTTAAAATAATCTAGACAATTTGTTCATAGTACAACAAAATAATTAGTACCAGACTAGTTACCACAGTACAAATAAATAGTAACTAAACAAAATATATGAAGAAACTGTGTATTTCAGATCTTAGCAAGACTCTAATGCCTAGGAGAATGTAAACAAATGAGGTGAGTCCTGTGATTCTCATAACTATTTTATTAATTGCACATTTCTGACTACAGTGTTGGAAAGAGGAACAGAAGGAGAAAGCACAAGAGAATTGATTTCAGAAAGGTTGAGCTGGCTAAAATTTGCAAGGCAAGTACAGGAAGAAAGTGAACAATAAACTCCAGACTCTACCAGGGGATCTTTGAGTGTGTTGCTGAGTACTAATATGTACATGTGTATAATGAAATTTAATGAGGTCATTATTCTAGTGTTCTATAGCAACAAAGAAAGAAATGAGACATGCTTCATCAGGAAGGGTTCCAAGGCTTCTATGACTTTAGCTAGCAAGGCTCTGTAATGGTAGCATTAACATGAAGTGTTTTTAGTGAAACAAAAAAGCAGATTGTAATATCTGAGCGGCAATAATAAAATAAAAACCCATAATACAATAAAAAATAAAACTTAACAAACTGCATAGGAATGACAAAGAGCTATTAAGAATTTACTTCATTAGAAAAAGACATTGAGATTTGTTTATATAGAAAACAAAACGCACAAAGATTGTGTTAATTTTCTTCCCAAAAAATACACACACACACACACACACACACACACACACACATCAGTGTAAGTCAATGTTATAAAGCTTACCTTAATTGGAATAACTGGAATTGGATTAAACTCTTCAATGAAAGAACAGTACTATTTCAAAACTTATTTTTTTACAACCTCAAAATTAAAATAATTCATAAATATTTAGAAATTACCAAAACAAGTTCAAATAATTTATTAGTCCAAGCCAAAATATAAAAGTTATTAGAAAATATTTTAACTGACGGCAATTGAAAAAATATCAAAATCTCAAATTTACAAGTAAAGTAATGGTTAAAGTAAATTTTATTGCTTCAAAAACCTCTATTGTTGAGATCTCAAATCTTCCTGAGCATTCAATGTAAGAATTAGTGAAGGAAGAATAAAGCTAAAGCAAGTAGAATAAAGAATAAATAATATATCTAAAAGTA
>NW_006399823.1:9089396-9095927 GCF_000299155.1 Elephantulus edwardii | reverse complement strand
ACTGGGGGGCGGGGGGAGAGGGCTGGGCAGGGAGAGAAGTGCAGCAATGAATGAATGGAAATCCAAATTCTCTGTAAATGTTCATTAAAATTATTTAAAAAAGTAAAATAAAATAAATTCATTAAAAAAGGACACTATTTTAAAAAACAAACAAAAAACCCGAGCAAAAAAACCAGTGTTATCATGACCATGCACTGAGTGTGCATTATCTCTTAACTAACTTCTCATGAGTCAGTTTAGAAAATAATATTAGGACTTTCAGAATAATCTGCTTTGCACCAGTTCTTCATTCACTGATGTTGTAATTATCTACATATAATTTCATTTTAGTTTCAAAATAATGCTCTTAAGTAAGTAGTATTGTTATTTCCAATTTATGAATAAGGAAATTAAGGAATAGAGAGGCTACACAGTCATCCAGGTAGAAGAGTTTTAAAGCAAAAATTTGAGTCAGGCTGTTTGGCTCTAGAACTTGGACTAAATTTTGTCCCTGTTATTCTTCAGTGTGCCTCACCTTTTCTAGCTTTGAAAGCACACATGTGATAGTTAATGGTCAGCTTGGCTAGCTATGATTTTCAGTAGCTGATACTCCATAATGTAATATAATATAATACTCTTCCAAGATATAATTAGCCAATTAATGTAAAGGGAAATTTCTGGATGGTGTGTCCTGCATCTTGTTTAGAAATAAGTGTTCTGAGAAACTTTACCTTCTCTCAACCTTAGACTTTTTCTCATTGCTTAACCTCTAGCTCTTGTCCTAAAAAAGTTTCCAGCTTGTCACCTATTTGAGTTTTATTAATCTCTAAAATCGCCTGAGGTTTTTAGCCTGTCACTGGACCAATGGATTTGGGACACGTGTGTGTGTGTGTGTGTGTGTGTGTGTGTGTATTTGTGTTGAAGGTCAGGAGCTACAAGAGTATGCTGTCTTATTATTTGGCATCATCAAGTTGGTTTAGATTCTTAATGACCCTGTGAACACCAGAATGAAACATTACCTGCTTCTGCACAATTTCCGTAGTCATTGTTATGCTAAGTCCAGTGTTGCCACCACTTTGCCACCACTATGTCAATCCGTATTATTGAAAGTCCTCCCTCTTTGTCAATGACTCTGATGCAGGCTTGCTTGTTGAAACTGAAGAAGACCTGATACATGAACTGCAGAAGGTCAAGGACTGTAGTCTTCAATATGGATTGAAGCTTAACATCAAGAAGACAGAGATTCTCACCACTGGGCCAATTGCTAGTACCATGACAGATGGATAAGAGATTGAGGTGGTTAACATTTACAGCTTACTTGGCTCCACAATCAACAATCTTAACACCAGCATTTGGGAAATTAAAAGATGAATTGCAAAAAAAAAAAAAAAAAGATGAATTGCATTTATAAAATCTGCCATCAAGGTCCTCTCCAGAGTGCTGAGAGTAACAATGCCAGTCTAGAGACTAAGGTGTACCTAATCTAGGCCATGGTCTTCACATTACTTGCTATGCATCAGGGAGATGGACAAAGACTAAGGATAACAGAAGAGTCAATGCCTTCAATTTGTGGTGCTGGAGAAAAGTCTTGAACATACCATGAACTGGCGAGAAAACAAGTAAGTCTATTTTGGAGAAGGTGAAACCAAGTTTCTTGGAGGCTACAATTTGAAGTTTCATCTCATATACGTTGGACACATGGTGAGGAGAAACCGGTTCTTGGAGAAGGACATCAAGCTTGGAAGGGTGGAAGTACAGTGCAGGACATGAGATGGATTGATACAGTGACTGGGGCAATGGGAGTTGGTGGGTGGGAATTAGTGAGACTGGCTTAGTACAGGGCAGGCTTCAGAGGCAACTCAATGGCACATAACAACGACAACAACTGGCCTTATTGGTAAGGAATATACTGCCAACTGAAGAAAAGAGGTTTGAATCTATCAGCTGTTCTGTGACAGAAATATGGGCAATCTCCTTCTGTATTATTTACAGTCTCTTACAACCTGCTGGAGGTTCAGCTATGAATGTTTCCAACTCAATGGTCATGAGCTGAATTGTTCTATTTTACTGAACACGATGCTTTCCAGGGATTGGTTCCCTCTTGATAATCCTGTCCAAAGGATGTGTTAAGGATCATTCTGGTTGTATTTTCTCCAAGACAGACCTGTTTGTTGCTCTGGCATTCCATGGTGTGTGCAGACATGTGTACATGCACACGTGTGCACGTGCGCACTCACACACACACACACACACACACACACACACACACACACACACATTTCCCCTCCAAGATGGTTTTGCTTTTCTAGAGAACTCTGACCAAGAGAGCATTTATCCTCCATTACTGACTCACTCTCTCTTCCCAACCTTTGAAGATGAAAAACTACAGTACACATCCACAAAGTTCTGAAGCATATCACTGCTCACTGTCCAAATTGTTTTTCCACCAACTCCTACAGACTTCTTCTGATAAAACTGAAATTATAATCTTGGATCTACTCAGATACTTGGTAATAATCTGAAAGTCTTTTTGTCCTTGTAAACAGATTTAACTATAATCAAATATTTTTCAACACTGAGATCCTCAAAACATATTTGCAATCAACAAAATTTCAAATATACAAAAATAGAGTATAGGACATACAGATAAGTAATAATTTAAATAAAAAGTGTTTAACAAGAGCTCTCAGTTTCTGTGTCATCTAGGAACATGGCAGTAAATGATTATATATGGTCACAGTGGGCATAGGAAAGTATGTCTATCTTGGAAAATAAATTACAAATTTGATAGTAAAAGGCATGTCCTGCTGGGGCGTGAAAAGCACAGGGTTTTGCCAGAAATTTAGTAACAGAAATATGTTTCTTAGAGATTATTCTCACAGAGTGCTTGCTTTGAAGACACAGTAAAAAATGCATGGCATAAGGTTCGGCAGAGAACCAGAGGTGACTCTATGAATCTATGACTCTGGGAATTTATAAAACCATTTCAATACCTAGAGATTCTATACTCTGGCACTTTTTATTTTTCTTTTTATATTTAAAGAGGTTTTCAGTTAAGCCTACAAGAAATGTGATGCTTTCAGAAATTCAATATTGCCTCTTAAGGCTATATAAAGGATAAATATCTAGTGTAAATTTTAAACTAATAAAATTCCAGTATAATGTCATTAAATTGCTCCAATTGAAAAATTTAAATAAAAAAGGTATGCTCTAAAAAAAGATAAAGCTATTGATCTTAGCAAAAATATCTACCCTTATTTAATGGGGACTCATTTTATTACTTTGTTTTGTTGATTTTTTGCTGTTGTTGGTTGCCATCGAGTCAACTCATAGTGACCCTATGAACAAAGGGCCTGAAGCCTTTCTATAGCTATTGAAATTTACCAAAGTTAATAGAGCTTCCAGAGGCATGTTGTTTAGGAAGTTTACTTACCCTAATACTTTTATTAACTGAGCATAAAAGATTGTAGCATTAACTACAAGAAAATTGGTTCAGATCTCAGAGTTGTGGTTCATGAGGTGCTAATGCTAAGAACTAGATCCTGTGCAATTGTATTAAAGCCTAGGAAGAACATTTTGTTTTTTCTGCTTGGAAAGGCTATTAAGTAAAATATCAGATTTGTATTGTTACAAATGCAGCAATCTACTTAAAGGCTATCTGATCCGACTAATGCCAAATATCTAGAAAGAATTCACTTTCTAGTAAGTGGATGAGAGTTTTTTTACAAACACTCAGAATGACTCTTCTCATTGACAACATGGTGTACACTTCAAAAATGTCACTTACAATTGAGCAATTCATCCTGTTCAAAGCCCTTCTTAAAAAAAAATAAAATAAATAATGCCAGACTTTACTGAATGAGAGGGCTGCTGAACTCTGGAATGAATTACAGAGAACGTTATGAGGATCCATGCTGAGATATTAAGAGACTCAGATCTCTAGCACTGCTTGTCAAAACCAGACCAGTTCTAACCATTTAATATTTTCCAAGCCTCTAGCAAGACCATTACTTCTTGCCACTCACAGCATATTGCATTTTTCACTGTGTATTTGTACACAGGCATATACAAAATCTCTAGATACACAAAAATTGTAAAAAGATGTTCCTTTTTGTTGAGATTATGAAGAATAGAAAGGCAGATTGGCTGATTTAATGGTATAAATTTCTGGGTCACTGAAATTAACCTATGTATCTGGACAGAGTTTTAAGGTGGTACCATATGTATACACTAAGAAGATATGCATTTAACGTTAACTTTGGGAAAACTGTGAAATTAGACCCAATACAATAGAACTCTTTTTAATAAACATTAAAATTTGGATATGCTATTAAATATGTAGGTGATTTTAATGTATCAAGTATGGTTTCATTACTATTAACATAGGTGCTTGCCATGATACACTTTATATACTATTTTTGGGTGATTTCCATGCTTACTTCCCTCAATATTTTTACTGTGAATTGATAAATCTACATGATGTATATGACAAGACTCAGCACTAAGGATGGTCTTGATCGAAAAGGGATCTCCCTAACTTAGACAAGCCAAATTAAAGTTTATTCCCAATGGATTTAGAATTGGAATTGACTCTTAATATGGCTAAATCTTTTGAAGTTCAGATTCCAGCCATTTGAACCAGTGAAACCAAGGAAATTCATGTATACAAAGAAAAAGGAAGCAGATATGCTCAGAACAGCTTTTATCAAGACCTATAATTCCAGAGGGACTGTTGAAATAATGCAAACCATATGCTACTCAGATTGTCTTCCCCTCCACTGTTTTAAATTTTAAAGTTAAATTCATTTTTTGCGAACAAATTACCGTCAAGTTAGGATCAACACATAGCTTCTTGGTGGGTTTTTGGAGGACAAGATGAGTTGCTCATCTTTCTCCTATAGAGGAGCTGGTGGACTTGAAATGCCTACCTTTGCATTTGGCAGTGCAACTCTTTTCCAACAAGGTCACCAGAATTCTCTCTTTGTGTGGTTGTATATAGAGTATGTATCTATACACCCTTTAAAATGTAAAAGTACAATACATAAGATTCTTTGACATAAAGAATTATTGTAAACTCACACACCTTTGCCATCATTAAGATAATAATGTTTAAATTATCCATGGCAAGTATGCACATTTTGTATAAATGACAATGGCAAACCCTTTGAAATGAAAATTCATAAAAGAATTAAAGACCTAAGCAGTTCCTTAGTATTTTAATATGTTTTTAAGAACAATCATTTAGAAGAATATCTATAAAAGGCTCATGAGCTTTATTCAGCAAATAATTCCTTCCATTGTCTCAAACCACTGATAGCTTTATCACTTTAGAAAAGTTAGTCACATTTTTTTTATGAACTAAACAACACTGTTATCAAATACTTCTTCCCTCCCCCTCCCCCATAAAAGGCATGGGAGAAGGATGGGCAATCTCATTCTGTACAATTAACTGCCTCTGAAAATCCACTGGAGGGTCACCTATAGTCCGGCTACGACTCTATGGTGGTACACAGCAACAACATGGTGCATTTTTCTATAAGTAAGTAGTAGGTAAAAGGGAACAAGAAGTTCTAGTAGTGCAGAGGATATGAACTCCACAGCTCACAGAAAGAGCCGTAGTTTAAACCCATGAACAGCTCCAAGGAAGAACATAAACACAAAAAAAATAAAACTTTGAAAAAAAAAAGAAAACAAACTTTCAAATGCAGTTCCATAAGTTAGAACTGATTCTTATATGACCTTCCATTGGGCTTCAAAGGCTGCAAACAACACAGGAGAAGTCTGTCCATCTTTTTCCCTTTCAGCCTCTGAACCATGAGTGGGCTGCTGTTAGGTCCCTAGGATACATCACTATAGAATATGTTCTCACAGGTCCCTCAAAAAAATGAAAACATTTCATAGTATCATTTTGCATTAGGTGAATAGGAATGGTCAAAATAACTGCTCTTTCCTTTTTTTATAATTCAAAATATTACCAAAAAAATGGTTTCCAACATTTTCACAAATATGGAATTACAAAAATTTTGATGAAATTATGAAACTAATGGTCTACTTCTTTCTGTTCCCTTTTATTTTGTTGCTTTTCTCAATTTGAAAATCAAAGATTTATTATAATTTTAGATTAAATACTGATTTATTTCATTATTTACCAAACATAAAGACAAATAAGCAAAATATAACTAAATGAAATGTAAAAAGAAAAGAAATAAATATAAGTAAACAAAATATCATAATAATGTTCATTTTTATAATAATTTGAACATAAATATACCAAAGGAAATGAAATACGTTATATATATACCAAACTAAGTCATATATATACCAAAGTCAAGTCATATATATACCAAAGGAAATTAAGAAATGAATCAAACCAGGACTTATACATTACCTCATATTCAAAGGACCATTTATCTAGACATAATTTTGCTCATTAGTTAACACATGTAGGTAACAGAAATGGCAAAGGAGGTTGAGTTTTCAAGTATGGAAATACAAAGGAAGAGGAACAGTTGTAAGCAGACACTGGTGATTGGGACATGGAATGTGAGAACC
>NW_006399823.1:9038880-9084246 GCF_000299155.1 Elephantulus edwardii | reverse complement strand
CTGTTCACTTTTATATAAAAAGTCCACCATTTGGGATTGTAAAATGGTGCAACTATTCTGGAAGGCAGTTTGGTGCTTCATCAAAAAGTTGAACATAGAAATTCCATATGACCCAGCTATTCCACTACTTGGAATATACCCTGAGAAAATGAGAACTGAGGCACAAACTGAGATTTGTACACCAATGTTCATATACACATTATTCATCATTGTAAGAATGTGGAAACAGCCCAAATGTCCAACCGCAATTGAACAGATTGATAAAGTATGGCACATTCACACAATGGAATACTATGCAACATAAAGGAGCAATGATTTTGTAAATTATTACCTAATTTGGGAGTGATTGGAAAACATAATACTGAGTGAACTAACTCAGTATCACAAGGATAAATATTGTACAAAACCATTACTTCAGAATGAATCTAAGGATCCCAGAGGGGTAGGAGAGGTTGGAAGCAGAGGGATGAGAATGTGCAGGGGAAAGGAGGGATTAATCATAGCACTGCAAAATTTGTTGGGTGGGGGGTGTGGATTCTGGAAATGGAAAGAATTTGTTCTTGAAAACAATGTTTTTTTTTTAAATTTTATAAATAAAATAGCAGAAAAAAATTAAAAGGCTATCATTTAACTGACTATCTCACTTGGGCTTATGTGATCCCCAGAATTCTCAAGAAAAGAGATATAGATAACTTGTGGTGGTGATGATGGTGTACCAGTGAGTAGAAACCTACCAGAGCTGACCCACCTGCAGGTTTTCAGAGGCAGTTAATTGCATAGGAAGAGATTGTCCATCTTTCTCCCACAGAACAGCTGGTGGATTGCAGCATAGAGTGTTACCACTAGACCACCAGAGCTCCCTAAATAAAGATGTAGAGATACATTATGGAAGAAGCACATAAACAACTTGATGCTTACAAATTAGACAATTTAGTTTAAGAATATACATTCTAGATATAAAAGTGATCAAAGAAGAAATAGAAAATTCTAATATACTTAACACTAATAAAGACTTTGAATTGAATATTATAAAGTTCCCAACAAGAAAAAATACAAGATCAGATGATTTAATTGGTACCCTCTGTAATGACCATTTCCAAAAGATAAACACAACTCTTTATAAATCTTATTGTTAAGCAGCACAGCTCTCTATACACTTTTCCACAAGAACTTCTCATGCTTTTAAACTTGCATTTCCAAGAAAATCAATCATATCTCTTTGGAAAAGATAAGACAATTGAGGCAGGAAAAACACAAGGTAAGCCTAGAACTTCTTGTGAACCCATTATTGTTGTTAGGTGCCATCAAGTCAACTATTGCTCATGTTGTTGTTGTTGTTGTTAGGTACTGTCAAGTTAAATACAACTCATAGCGACTCTATGGACAACTGACCTGAACTATGCAGTATCCTGTGCCATCCTCATCATCTTTGACACACTAGAGCCCATTGCTGCAATCACTGTGTCAATTGATCTCCTTGGGGGTCTTCCTCTCTTTCACTGACCCTCCATTTTCCAAGCAAGGTGTCCTTTTTCTTTTTGTTGTTATGTGCACCTGTGAGAGTCTAGAGTCATCTGTGACATCTAGAGTCAACTGTGATTCATACCAACCCTATGTACAAGTGTATAACATGTCTCACCCTTTAAAATTTCTGGGCTTTATTGCTAGTTTTATTTTTTTTTCCTCTATGGTACACTTTTATTTTCTGCAAACTTTGGTTGGCTTTGGTTTTTTTTCTGGTTTTTTATTGACATTTTAATGAATAGAGAACTTGGATTTCCTTTTCTTCATTATTGCACATTTTCCTCTATGCCTCACTCCACAGTTTAAAGATGTCATTTTTCAAGGAATAGCTTTGCTTAGTTACATGTCCAATGTGTGAAAGACAATGCTTCGCTATCTTAGTTTCCAAGGAGCACTCTGACTACATTTTCTCCAAGACATATCTTTGTGTTCTCTCTAGTACCATAACTCAAAGACATCAATTCTTCTTGTCATCTTTACTCATTGTCCACACAGCAATCTTATAAACAACAGATCTGTACCCTATCCTGCCCTGTACTATCTTATCTTTGATACATTACAGTAACTGTGTCAACAATCCTCTTTCTCGCTGACCCTCAACCTTCTCAATTATGATGTATTTTTCCAAGGACTGACCCCTCCTAACAACATACACAAAGTATGTGAGACTAAGTTTCACCATCTTTGCCTCTAAAGAGTACCCTGGTTGCACTTTCTCTAATACATGTTTGTTTTTTTTTCTTTTAAAGGAATTATGATGTCTTTGAGCTGTGGTGTGGAGAAGAGTATTCAATATACCATGGATTGCTAACAAAACAAACAGGTTCATCCTGGAGAGGGTTAAACCAGGCTGCTCATTGGAGGCAAGGATTCTGAAGCTTCATCTGACATACTTTGGACATGTTTCAAGGAGGGACCAGTCCTTGGAGAGGGACATCATGCTTGGGAAGGTGGAAGGACAGCACGGAAGAGGAAGACCATCTATGAGGTGGATTGAGTCCGTGACTTGGATAATTTGGTTGGATGTGTCAGAGACAGTGAGATTGGCACAGGACAGAGCAAGATTTAAGGCTGTTGTACATAGGCTCGCTATGAGCCACAAGCAACTCCACAGCACATACCAACAACAACAACAAACTAACTTTAATTTAATCAAGTGGAAGAATTTCAAACCATATTGAGAATTTATATATTAAAGTGGCAGTCCATGGGATGGTAGGTACTTTTCTCTAAAATGACAATTCAAAGCTATTGATTTGTACTGAAGAGCAATGGTGTCTCTTTGGAGGCTAAGGTGTGTCTGATACAGGCCTTGGTCTTTGCTATCACTTGTTATGCATCAGAGAGTTGGACAATGACTAGGGAGGATAGAAGGAGAATTGATGCCTTTGAGCTGTGGTGCTGGAGAAAAGTACTGAGAGTACCATGGACTGCTAGGAAAACAAAGAGATTCATTCTAGAAAAGGTCAAACCAGGCTGCTCCTTGGAGGCAACGATTCTGAGGCTCCGCCTAACATACATTGGACATTTTGCAAGGAGGGGCAGGTCCTTGGAGAGGGACATCATGCTTGGTAGGGTGGAGGGACAGCGCAGAAAGGGAAGGCCCCCTATGAGGTGGATTGATTCAGTGACTGGGGTAATCGGGATGGGTGTATCAGAGACGGTACGATTAACACAGGAGAGAGCAGAGTTTAGGGCTATTGTACATAGGGTTGCTATGAGTCGCAAGCGACTAGATGGCACATGACAACAACAACAACATCCCTATTCATCATCCATTTTTCAGTAATTGAAAAGACCATGAATTGGGTATTTTTGTTGTTATGCACCATGGAGTCAATTGCAATTTATAACAACCCTATGTACTGAGCCAGTCTCACTGACTCCGACACATCTACCCACATTACCCCAGACTCTGCATCAATCTATCCCACCCAGGGTCTACCTCCCTTGCACTGTTTCTCTACCCTTCCAATCATGATGTCCTTTTCCAAGAACCGGATCCTCCTGGCCGTATACCCAAAGTATGTGAGATGGAGCTTCAAAATTCCAGCCTCCAAGGAAAAAATTAGTTTCAATCTCTCAAAGATAGGAATTAAATGTTGTTGTTGAATCAGAACTGACCCAGAGGTGACCCTCTGGTGGGTTTTCGAAGGTGATTAATCACAAGAGAGGTGAGATTGCCCATTCTCATGCAGAGCAGCTGGAGGCCTTGAACCACTTGTCTTTAGGATTGAAGTGCAGCTTCTTGCTATTAGGCCACCAGAGCTGAGTTGTTCCTTAATCTTTAAAATGACATTTTTGCTTCTTAGAACATTGGAGAGTTTTGTGGCATCATATTTTCCATCTTTTGATTTCTTGATGCTGACACCAAGTGTGTTGATTATGGATACAGGTAAGATGAAATTCTTTTTTCCAACTATCATAATGTTACCTATTGGACAAGTGGTGAGGATTTAATTTCCCTTGATGTTGCAATGAAATCCATAATGAATTAGGTAGCCTTTGAGCTCTACAGCAAGCATTTCAGTCTTATTCAATTTCAACGCTCAAGGTTGTGTCTACCAAGCCTGATGTCACTTTCTTCTTCATAAAGTCTAGTTTCTTAAATTATTTGCTCAGCATACAGACTGAATAGACATGGATGAAAGGATACAATCCTTACACAAACCTTTTTTAAAAAATTAAATAATGTGGTGTTTCCCTGCTTTCTTCAGACAATAGAGTCATTGTTTGGTTATAGGTTTTGCCTGAGCATAATTAAGTATTCTAGAATCCTCATTCTTCTTAATGTTATCCATAATTCATTATGATCCATGCAGTCAAACACTTTTACATCTCAAAAGCCCACAAATAGATATGTTTCCGCTATTCTTTGCTTTCAGCCAGGACCCATCTGACATCAGCAGTGATCTCTCTGGTGTCAGGATCTCTATTCAATCTGGCTTGAGTTTCTGGCACTTCTCTGTTAATGTACTAGTATAGCCTTTTGGGAATAATCTTCAACAAGATTTTGTTGCATGGTATATTAATGATATTTTTCAATAATTTCCATATTTGGGTAGATCACCTTTTTTGGGAATGGTAATAAACATGTATCTCTTCCAGTCAGTTGGTCATATAGCTGTATTCCAGATTTCTTAATCCATTTGATAAACACACTCAAGGTTACATCTCTTAGTTGAAAGATGTCACTTGGTGTTCCATCAATTCCTAGGGCCTTATCTTTTTGTCAATGCCTTCAGTGTAGGCTTGAACTTCTTCTTTCATTACCATTGGTTTTCTTGATCATAAACTACTTTCTGAAATGATTTCATGTCAGCTGATTTTTTTGATATAGTGACTGTATCGCTTGCATCTTTTAAAAAAATTTACTTGATCATTTTCACCAAAAAAAAAAAAACCAAACAATTTCTTTGATCACTCAAGATTTTGAGCATACCATACTTAAGTATTGAAATTTGAGGTGTAAATATTGGTTCTTTCAACTTAAATATCAAGCAATATTGTAACTCAAAATAAATCCTCAACTCATTGCTGGCCAGTCACCAATTATACCTAACTGACTCTCTAGCAGGTTTTCAAAGGTTGTAAATGACATGGGAGAATATTAGCTATCTTTCTCTGTCAGTGTAACTGTCTGGTTGCATTCAAACAACTTACCTCTTGACTTGCAGGGCAAAAGATGATGTATAAATTTGAGCAACAACAAAAAATAGTGGTAATATTGCACTATAATTAAAAAACAAAGTATGGGACTGGCTTAAATGTTAGGAATGTCTAACAATATCTATATGTCTGTCTAACTTCAATAAAAAGAATTAGCTTATTCATCTGACCAGTTAATACAATCAACTTACACTCTTAGCTAGTCTATCCAATACAGAATTTTATTGTGAAAAAAATTACCTTAATCATTTTATGATACATTTATGGCAATAGAATTAGTAAATATTTATAGACTCAAAGCCTTAGTTTTAAAACATTTAGACCTCTCTCTTCTAGGGGGGAATGGATGATGTGGGTATATAGAACATTGTGAAAATATCAAGATGTACAAAGACAGCAAGTTGATAATGCATTTTAGTTTTAGACGTGTGCACTATTTGACAACGTTATGCTTACATTGATAAGAAAAATAATTAAGATAAGACTTTGTGGAATAGAGATATTTTCAAATTCTCTTCAGAAATCATGATATAACTCAAGAAATCTCTGTTGTATTTCAGGTTAATTTAGATTTGTGGTGTTCAAGGAACAGTTCAATACTCATCTATAAAGCATCAGTTATAAAGGAACAGCCTGATAGGAGAGGTGCAATTACTTTGAAGTCCAATTCTGAAGCTCAGAGCACTGGTAAATTGGGAAAGATGCTTCTCCTTCATAGATTTGCAGGTACAGACTGGTTTAGACGTTTCCAAAATATATTTTTACAATAAATTTTCTTTTTTTATTTCTTTTGTATAGGATTATGAGTATTTATATGCAAATGGAGATGTTATTAAAACTCTTCATAGAAATTAAATCATCACACAGAAAAGAACAATTTCATCTTTTCACAAATAAAAAGGAATTTGAAAACTCAAGATTCTGGTAGATAGTCACTGGGAAAGAATTCTCTCTGCTAGATATAATCACTTGTAGTAGAAATAAAATGAAAGAAAATATTCCAAGGATATCAAAGGTTTATCAGGAACTGAAGCAAAAAATATTTTTAAATCTTTCTATGCATACATACATATTACATAAGAGTAAAAATATTCATATTAAAAGTCAGAAGAGAGATTTAAAATTGACAAGTATTAAATATGAATCTCCACCATCTCTAGAAATCCTAATACTTGGTGATTCTGTTATATGTGATTATATATAAAAATTTAAGAAATAAAAAATTATGCTCTAAGTTATACAGAAATATTCTTAGCAGATATAAATTGTCAGACAAATGTTATAAAGAATTTTCACTTACAAAAAGGGAAGAGTATGAGCTTCAAAATTTATCCACAAATAGTATTGTCCCAAATCATACACAGCACTCTATGAACTAATGGAAAGCTCAGAGAAATGCCTGAGAATATTTAAAAATGAAAAAGCAAATAAGTTACAAAATAGGATTAATCAAACAAAAATAATAATTTTGAATAAAATGTCATTCTTTCAAAATATATTGAGTTGCAATTTAAAGAACATTTGTAAATACTCTCATTTTTATAATCATCAGCTGTGTACAGATGAATTTGAAGACAACTTTATCCACACAGAAACAGTCTTAATTTTAGAATGATATTGATCTATCATCTACTGAGAAGGCTTGGTGGCAAAGTGACTAAGGCATTGGGATGCTAACTGAAAAGCAAATGGTTTCAATCTATCAGCCACTCCAAAAAAGAAAGATAAGACAGTATCCTATGGTATCTTGTAAAAATGTACAGCCTTGGAAAATGTAGGGAGTAATTTTGCTATATCCAATAGGGTTGCTGTAAGATAAAATCTCCTTAGAAATAATGGGTTTATAATCTACTGATCTACTATAATCTACTGACCATAGGAGGATATTGCCCCTCTTTCTGCCATGGAAGAGCTAGTGGATGAAAATGGAATCACTTTTAGTTGATATTTTTAGTTGTTACATATACACGTGAAGAAAGTTCGGCAATATATAAGGAAGACCAAAGAAGAATTGATACCTTTGAATTGTGATGTTGGTTAAATATATTGAGTACACCATGGATTATAAAAAAACAAATACACACAAACACAAATTTGTGTATAGTACAACCAGTATACTGGGAGGAAAAAGAAAGAAGTGTGAAAATTCATCTCACATACTTTGGGCATATTGCCAGAAGTTGCCTGTCCTTGGGAAAAGATGACATGTTTGAAAAAGTAGCCAGGAAAAGAAAAGATGATTCTCAAGTAGATTAGCTGACATAATGGTTCTAACAATGGGCTTCTGCCATGGCAGAGATTGTGAAGATGGCAAAGGACAGGCACAGTTTAGATTATTGTTCATAGTGTCACTGTGAGTCATATTAGACTCCACGTCTAACAACAATATACGAAAATTCAAAGAAAACTATTAAGGAAAAGGCTTAAATGTCCTCCATTCTGACAGCTAGAATGTCTCCTAGTAACTGCAGATCCAGCAGCCCTATTGAACCATGACGATAAAAACAGAAAATTGAAATATTTCAAGTCTTTCTGAAATTTCTATTCTTATCTCTTAGCTGCCTTCTTATAGACTTCTCATGAGATAAAAACTTTCCAAATTCATTGTTATTTTGGATTTCTTTACATATACTGTCTTGTAATATATACTAACAGAAAGAGTTGATAATATGTTGGGAGCACTCATGTCTGAAAAAAAGAAATGAGTAAGAACTGAAAAAGGCTATGGCTTCATAATACAAAAATGCTGGAAGCCACATGAATTTGTAAGAGAAGCCAAGGAGGATTTCATTCTCCTGAGGTTACTGAGATTTCCATTACTATGCATGTTTTAATGGTTAAATGAATCTTTCTCCATAATATATCCACGGGCTATTATGTTATCTTAGAGTCATTTATGCTTTCTTAAAGTCTTCATTTCAAACTCTAAATTGTTCTGCATTATTACATGCCTTTAAGTTAGCTTAGCCTCTTTGGTTTTCACAGTGAATACTTACTGTTGACATTATACTTAAAATGCAGGATTTGGATGTTAAAATATGATCAGATATTAAGTTGCCACAGAAAGGGAGAGTCAACATAAGAGGAAGACCTACAATAAGATGGATCGACAGAGTGACAATAACAATGGGCTTACATGTGTCAGAACAAGTAAGGATGGCACAGGATGGGATAAGGCTCACATCTGTTATTCTTAGGATCATATGAGCTGTAATAGTCTCAACAGCATATAACAACAACAACAAAATTATGTGGAACTCTGGTGGTCTTAGTAGGTAAGGAATTATGCTACAAACACAAAGGTAGGTGCTTGAATCTACCAGCTACTCCACAGAAGAAAGATCTGAGGTTTATAGCCTCAGAAAACCCACTGGAGGGTCAGCTATGAGTTAACTCCAACTAGAAAGTAATGATTTGATTTTGTTTATTTAATTTTCATTCACAACGATAGGAATTACCCTGTGAATACTGTTGTTGTTTTTTTTTATGTGCCATTAACTCATAATGACCCTATGTACAGTACCTCTAATGCCTGCCCTACCCTAAGCCAGTCTCACAAACTCTGATCCTAGCTACTGTGTCAATCTGTCTCATCCGTGGTCTTCTCCTGCACTATCCCTCCACTCTTCCAACATGACATTCTGCTCCAAGAACTGGTCCCTCTTGGCCATGTCCCCAAAATATCTGAAACGGATCTTCAAAATCCTTGCCACTAAGGAGAAACTTGGTTTCACCTTTTTCAACATAGACATGTTTGTTCTCTTGGCAGTCCATGATATCTTTAATAATCTTCTCCAGCACAACAACTCAAAGGAATCAATTCTTTTTCTGTCATCCTTAGTCATTATCCAGATCTTTAATGTAATTGTGAAGACCATGGCCTGGATCAGGCACATCTTAGTCTCTAGACTCACACCATTACTCATTAGGACTCTGGAGAGATCCCTGACAGCAGATCTCCTCAATGAAATTTGTCTTTTGATTTCCTAACTGCTGATGCCAAGAGCACTGATTGTAGAGCCAAACAAGCTGAAGTTGTTAACAACTTCAATCTCTTCTTCATTTATCAAGATGCTACCAATTGACCCAGTGATGAGAATCTTCATTTTCTTGATGTTGAGCTTCAATCCATATTGAAGACTACATTCCTTGACCTTCTGTAGCAAGAGCTTGAGGTTTTCCTCAGTTTCAGGAAAGAAGGTTGTGTCATCTGCATAATGTAGGTTGTTGATGAGTCTTCCTCCAATCCTGATGCCACATTCGTCCTCATAAAATCCAGCCTTCAAAATGATCTATTCTGCATACAGATTGAAAAGGTATGGAAACAGAACACATCCCTGACACACTCCTTTACTGATTTTGAAACATCTAGTGTATCCTTGCTCTGTTCTGAGGACTGCTTGGTCCAAGCATACATTTTGCATGAGCACAATCAAGTGTTCTCGGCTTCCCATTCTCCTTAAGGTTAGCCTCCATTTTTGTGATCCAGAATTGTAGAAATACACTAATGTTTGCGGGATTATTCTTAATCATATCTTGATGTTCTTAAATTATTCTCAGTTATTTTTTTCTTTCCATATTATCCCATTTATCCCTTCTTTATGCATTTAGGTTGTACATTTCTTTGTTTTTAATCTGATTTTGAGGTTATCTATTTATACATACTATATTGGGCCTTGTTAGATAACAGTTATTACGTATTCTGGGTAATTTTTTCCTAATTCTAGTTCTTTTATCAAGATATTATCCCTCTGCTTAAATTACTAAGACAATATGTAAAGAGTGAATTAGCTTGGATATGTGCCACTGGGAACGTCCTTAGAGACTGATAGCAACAGTGTTCAGTCAGCAATCAGCAAATGATCTGGAAAGCAATGCCTTTCTCTGTGCCATTTATCACCATTTGACCTAATATACAGTCACTTGATTATTTGTCTGCAGTCATTTTCTCTCATAAGGTAAGACTTGTTTTGTTCCTTACTGCACTTACAGGCTTAGAATGGTGTAGCCTTTGTAGATTTGACATTCAGTAAATATTACTTATTGCATTGATAAATAAATGCATAAATCTCTATGTCTTCTTACTGCATAGCTAAAATGGACATACAATTTGTTGACTCACTCTGAAAAGTCTGTACATTGTCAGAGATACAAAATAATGAAATTATACAATATGACTTAACACATATCATCCAAAATTTACTGTTGATAATCACTTTGTTAAGTGATGATGTTTATAAATCTTACAAGTTTGGGATTAAAATCAACATTCAACTCCTTTTATTTCAACATAGAAATACTTCATGTCCTACAGTAATACTATGTTTTCTCTTCCTTCAAACCAGTATATTTTTTTCCAAAAGCAGTAATAACAGCCATTGCAGTCTGTGTTTGAGTATATCCTAGATACAAAATAAATGAATGTACAAAATACATACACATATAATTAGCACATGCTGCGGCTATGGTGAAGAACGATTGCTGACTTTAAATTGTAATATTGGTAAGAATATTAATCGGCTGTCAAAAAAGACTAACAAATCTGATTCACTGTAAGTGCTATGAGGGTGCACTTACATTGTACAGTGAATCTTCATTTCACATACTTTGGATATGTTGGCAGAAGGAAGTAGTCCTTGAAAAGAGACATTGTATTCGGGAATAAGAGGGTCATTAGAAGGAAAAAAGCCCCTGAATGAGATAGACTGACACAGTGAGAGCAAAAATGGGCTTGAGTAGGATGAAGATCTTTAGAATGGCACAAGCTTGGGTGACGTTTGTTTTGTTTTGTTTTCCTCTTTGGTCACAGGGTTATAAAGAGTTGTAATCAACTTGATAGGCCTAATAACACCAACAACATGGCTATGAAGTCAAGATAGCAAAGAGAAAGCAAACTTGTAAACATATATTCACAGGTGAATGAATAAACAAAATGTTGTAGATGCACACAATGAAAGAATATTCAGCTTTTAGTAGGGAGTTGCACCACCAAACAAAAGGCAAGTGGTTCAAAACTACCAGTTTGCCCTAGGGGAAAATATTAACAATCTTCTCCTGTGCAATTTACAGCATATGGAAAACATTTACAGGGTTAGCTGTTTTGTTCTGCTTTGATGGTCATGAATATTTGTTGTTGTTTTTTGTTATGTGCCTTCGAGTCATTTGCGACTCATAGCGACCCTATGCGTAACAGCCCTAAACGCTGCCCTATCCTGCTCCAACCACACTGACTCTGACACGCCCATCCCGATTACCCCAGTCACCGAATCAATCCATCTCATAGAGGGTCTTCCCCTCCAGCACCGTCCCTCCAACCTCCCAAGCATGATGTCCCTCCCCAAGGACCTGTCCCTCCTGGCAACATGTCCAAAGTATGTCAGACAAAGCCCCAGAATCCTTGCTTCCAAGGAGTTGCTTAGTTTAATCCTCTGCAAGATGAATCTGTTTGTTTTCCTGGCAGTCCATGGTACATTCAGTACTCTTCTCCAGCACCACAGCTCAAAGGCATCAATTTTCCTTCTGTCCTCCCTAGTCATTGTCCAACTCTCTGATGCATAACAAGCGATTGCAAAGACCATGGCCTGTATCAGGCGCACCTTAGTCTCCAGAGAGACACCATTGCTCTTGAGTACTTTAGAGAGGTCCCTAATGGCAGACTTTCCCATCGTGATACGCTTTTTTATTTTCTGACTGCTAGTGCCAAGAGTGTTGACTGTGGAGCCGAGCAAACTGAAGCTGTGAATAATCTCAATCTCTTCGCCATCCATCCTGATGCTGCCAGTTGGTCCAGTGGTGAGAATCTTTGTCTTCTTGACATTGAGCCTTAGTCCATACTGAAGGCTGCAGTTCTTGACCCTTTGCAGCAAGTGCATGAGGTCCTCCTCAGTTTCAGCAAGCAGGGTTGTGTCATCTGCATAATGCAGATTGTTAATAGATCTTCCACTAATCCTGATGCCACAATTCTCCTCAGAGAGCCCAGCCTCCCAGATAATCTGCTCTGCATACATGTTGAAAAGGTATGGAGACATGAATATTTAGTATTATGAAAAATGAAGTCTTAACACATGCTGTAATTTGGTAAATCTTATATATAGCACACCAAGAAAAAGAAGACAAACACAAAAATACAAACACTGTATTACTTTACTTACATGAAATGTGCAAATATATAGAAACCAAAAAATATCAATGTTCACCAGGGATGGGAGGCCTAGAAGGTGGAAGAGTATTTGTGTTAAGGCTCACTGAATTGATAGAAATGTTTGTGTTGGAATACTTTGAAAAATATGATTGCACAATAAATAGCTACATAATTAAATCCTTGGGAATAAACTTAAGTAGATACACTAAAGGAAAGAAAAGGAAACATAAGGAAAACTGTAAAACACTACTAGAAGAAGGGATAAGAGACCTGACTAAATGGAAAAATGTTTCCTGTTCGTGAATAGGAAGACTCAGCATAGTGAAAAATTATAATCCTACCAAAAACAATCTACATGTTTAACACAATGCCAATACAGATCCCCAAAGAGATACAAAAGATATTTGGCAAGTTTATATGGAAAAGAGAGAGACCCCCAAGAAGGAAAGAATTTCTGAAAAACAAAAATGAAGTGGGAAGCATAGTGTTGCCTGATCTCAAAGTATATCACACAGCTATAATAACTAAAGCAGCATGGTAGTGGTACAAAGGCAAGCACATAGAACAGTGGAACAGAATTGAGAACTCAGAAATTATCCTATCTATAGTCTATCTATCTATCTATCTATCTATCTACCTACCTGTCTATCCTATATATCTATAGTCAACTGATAGTCAACAAATGGTTCTGGCAAAACTGGACTTCTACCTGCAGAAAGTTGAAGCAGGATCCACATCTCACACAATACACAAAAATCATCTCAAGATAGATCAGAGACCTAGGTGTAAATCTCAAAATCATAAAGATTACAAGATACAAAATGGGATCAATCTTAGAAATCCTAGCTTACAATAGGCTGGCAAACACAGCCAGAAATGCACATCCAGGAGAGGGTAACATCGATGAATAGAATCTTCTAAAGATCAATACTCTGTACATCAAAGCTTTGTCTAATAGAGTAAAGAGAAAAACCTACTGACTTAGAAAAAAAATTGGCAATGACATCTCAGACAATGGTATCATAACAAAAGTTTAGAGAATATTATAGGGCCTCTACCAAAAAAAAAAATAGTTTGATGACTCAGTTACAAAATGGGCAAAATATACAAAGGGTTTTTTTCACAAAAGACAACATTCAGCCAACAGGTAAATCTCAGTATCACTGGCAAGCAGAGAGATATAAATCAAAGCAATGATAACATCTCACCACAATTACACTAACAAAATTTAACAGGACAGTGAACAATAAATTTTGGAGAGGATGTGGGAAGATTGGAATTCTCATGTACTGCTGGTAGGATTGTAGAATGATGCAGCCACTCTGGAAAGCAATGGTGCTTCCTCAAAGACCTGCTAGCGATGTATTCCAAGAGAAATAGAACTGAGACACAGAGATTTATACATTGCTGCTCATAGTAGTGTTATTCACATTAGCAAGAAGATGGAAACAACTCAAATGTCCATCAACAAATGAATGCATTGAAAAATTGTGGTATATTCACACAATGGAATACTATGCAGCACTAAGGAGCAAGGATATATATATATGATTCTAGAAATTGTGCTGTGTGAACTAAATCAGTCTCGTAAGGACAAATACTATGTAAGATCATTATTATAAAAATAAAAGGATAATTCGTTTGGTTCATATAAAAGTCCAAAGAGGGAAAAGGTAGGGGACAAAGAGGAAGAAAATGGGGATAGAAAATCACTAGAGTAGCAGAGTTAAGTAGATGGGGGGAGGGAGGTTGGAGGTGAGAATGGGTGAAGAAATGGGAAAGATCCAAGTTGGACCTGGAAAGATGGGGTAATTATAGGCATAGATAAATGGTGTTTGATGTTATAAAAGACAATGTAACTGAATGATTGTATGAAACAAAATGTGAATGAAGAAATGTGTATATGAATGAAACACAATATACACAGATCTTACTTGCAAACAAATATAAAAATACAATTTTTAAAAAAGAAATGGTTGCACAATTTGATGGATGTAATCAATGTCAATGGGTTGTATAAGTAGAAATTGTTGAGTTGGCATTTATTTTATTTCACTTCAGTACATTTAAAAAAAAATGTTATGATTCCAGTTTATAAATGAGCCATTAAGTGTTGTTATACTTAATTAGCTCATCAAAAGCATATGATAAACTAGATACTGTTTTAATTTTCTTTTCAAAATGAAAACACCGAGTTGAAACATTGGCCATTATACTCCAACTTAAAATTGTCTGTCAGTGCTGAAGACAGAATTCAGAAATTAAAACCACAGCTCCTCTCACCAAAACTGGGTTCTTGCCCTTCCACACTGGTCCAAGCTGATTTTGTGGAGGAGAACTTCCAGGAGAAGCCTGGAGGCTTAAATTAATTTGGAAATTTCCTGATTCAACTGACACAGCAGCAATCAAGCATTGAGCCTCCATCAGAGCAAAGTGAGGAGTCCCTTTCCATGTCTAGTTGTGGTGAAGAGAGACAAAGCCATAATGGTCAAATCCAGCATGAGGTATCCAATTGCCCAGTGTAACACAGGGCCTGAAAGCAAAAGACTGCTCCACATACAGAGAGGGCATCTATCAAGCTTCAACAATAGCAATAGCCTTGTAATTAATGTCTCTAGAGGCAATTGAAGGAGTTCTGATGGCATGGTGGATAAGAAGTTGGCTGTCAAATCAAAAGCAGAAAGAAATCCACCAACTTCTCCAAGAGAGAAAAAATGGACAATATTCTTCCATGCAACTTTACAATCTCTAAAAATCCTTTCCATAGGATCTCTGTGGGTCATGTACATGTTGGCTCCAATTGACGGCACATGGGGGTGGGAGCTGGTAATTGTACTGTGGCAACAGTAATGTAGAAAATCAAGGCGTGGAAACATCCAGCAGCACAATTTCACCACAAGCTACATCCAAAAGCTCTAGTGACTGACAGCCTTGGTTAGGTGGAGTGAATTTTTTTCACCATGGCTTTTACCCCCTCAAGGTGATCTGAAGGCATTCTCTATAGCAAGTTGTGTTGCTAACCATAAGGCCTGATGTTTCCTGTAGTTTGAACCTATGAGTACTTCAGTGGTGAGGAAAAGATGGCAAATCTCCACCCATGGCTATTTGTTGTTGTTGTGCATTGTCAAGGGAGAACTAACCCATAGTTGACTCTCCAGTGGGATTTCAGAGGCAGTAAATCACATGGGAGGAGATTGCTCTTCTTCTTCTGCTGAGGAGCTGGTGGATTCAAACCCCATACCTTTGCGTTGGCAGCACAATTCCCAGCCTCAGAGACAATGAAGGGTAGCTAGAATTCATAAGTGACGAGAGGCAGAGTTTGAATTTTCTGTTTCAAATAAAGCACAGTAAAGGGCACATCTACAATTAACAGCACAAATTAAACTTCAAGTAAGCATTTTTAAAGACATTTTTAAAGAAAATTTTCTGTGGATGGGTAAAGTTAAATCAATAGGTAAAGCAATTGTAAAGATGATTAAAGCAAAAAAAAAGGGGGGGCCCAACTGACATATTTTTGAAGTGAAGGCATAATTTTAAGCTCAATTGTGCAAATAATTACCTCATTTTTGTGCTTTGCTTGGTGAGCACAGATATTTCCTTAAATTGAAACCCATTTCGTATGTACCCCAAAGAAGTAGCCATTGCACTTGGAAGCACTTTATTGCTTCTACTAGAATAAAGTGTGCATGCTTTGCTATTGCCTCAGGAATCATCGAGCTTGAAACGTTTGCACCATCTGGAACAAATGGTTTAACTTCCAGCTGTATTCACTTAGCTCTTCATCTTGCTTAAGTGGAAAAGCTGGGTGTTTAAGCGAGTACTTCTTTTGGATAGAAGATTCGTCTGAGGTTTCATCTATACTTTGTATATACACAGAAACCCCAGCACTTTGAGCTAAAAGCATTTCCCCCCACGTCCAAAGTAATCATTTCTCATTTTTGCACGGCAGGATTGCTTGAATTTTCTGCCCAGTTATGGCCATTCCTCTCAGAGGGGATTACATTTCTACGGGGCTTCAGAATTTCTAAAATGCTTTGATCTTTGAGACTCTATAGCACTGTAAGAAATGTAAAGAAACCCCACACAAAAAAATGGTATAAAAGGAATAATAGGATGGCTAACTACCAGAAAAGATACATTAAACCTGATACTATGATTAAAAAAAAAAAGAAACCACAAAACCATTTTAAAACAAGTAATTTTTGTTATTTTATTTAGAGAGTGAAAGAATATAGTAATAGGTGTATGGACGTTGGATCCACATTTCTTGGTTTGAATTCAAGTTTTTGCTTTCTTCCAAAGTAAATTTTTCTTTTAAAAATAGTTTATAACAGAATATATAGAATAAGTCAACCAATTTTATGTGTACAATTAAGTAACATTATGCTCACTATCTTTATCAGTCATCACTGCTCCATCTGGATGGCTTAGTTCGTAGGTAGTTGTGCTGCCAACACAAAGGCTGACAGTTTGGATTCACTAGAAGTTTCCCTGAAGAAATATGGGCAATCTCCTACCTTGTGTTTCATAGCTTTTGGAAATCTGCTGAAAGGTCAGCTCTGATGCAGTTCTGACTCAGTTGTAATGAGTGTTGTATTTTTATAGCTTTGGTGGCCTAGTGAGTATAGAGTTGTCCTCCCAACTTTAACACAAGTTCAAACCCACTAGCTTCTCCTTTGGAAAAAATGGCCAATGTCCTCCTGTGCAATATACAACCCCTGAAAACTCCTTGGAGTGAGTACTGACATGCAACAGAGCTTGCATTTTGTTTTCTGTATAGTTGATTTCTCTCTCTCAATATCAAATATTCAAGTATATCAGTGTGATATCATGTATCAGAACTTCAAATCTCTATGGTTGAGTAATAGTCCTTGTTCTGTGTCTACTAAGTTTTGGTTTGGGGTTTTTTTTACTAAAGCAGTTCATAGAACTTTATTCACACTTGAACTCCACTAGAACCAGCGATGAAGTGTCATCTTCTATTCCAAGAATGAAGTCTTCAGGTAACGTCTCAGGTGCTATCTGAGCTAACTGGTCATAAGAACGCAGAGTCCATTAATTTCTCTAATTCATAGAATTCTCTGGTTTCAGGAAGCATCAAATGAATCACCACGTTGCCAAAGTCCATGCAAAGCCAGTCATCCATGTCCTTCACTTTTACCTTAACATGAGGATCACTTTTACACTTCAAGTATTAGTACATTTTCACAATATAGATGGCCATGGCATTTATTTAACTGTCTGGTAGAGGTTCCACGCCCAGTCACGAAGTATTCTGTATATTTCATCTTGGGGGGAACCTGGATTACACAAATGTCTTTTGCATTTTCTTGTCGCAGAAGTGAAACCAATAATAATACATCAATGTCAAACTTGGGATCAGTATGATCTGATGTGCTCGACTCAGGGTGCCCCTAGTCCGCTACACCCTCCGCCCGCTCCTCCAGTCGTGTCTCACTGGGGCAAGGGCACAGATAGGCCAAGCCCAATGTTAAGACCGAGGAAAACCGCTGCATAGCCACCAGGGGAAGCAAGGTCCTTGAGCCCAGAATGGGTTTTAACCTGTGGGTGGCAGCATTGCGCAAAAACAGCGCCCCGAAGCGCCCAAGGCGCTGGGCGCCACAGACACCCAGCCTACTACATTTTTTTTTTTTAATCCATGTATTTACTGATGGACCACTTGGGCTGTTTTCAACATTTTACTACTGTGAATAATGTTGCAATAGACATTGATGTAAAAATATCTGCTCCAATTCTCCATTTTAAGTATTTTAAGTAGCTTCATAGGATGTGAAACTAAGTTGTTTTTATTATCTGCATGGAAATTTAAGGTTTAAATTGTGAGGGACTCAAAATGTTGCCACATTACATGCCCCACCTCACAATTTTATCAGCAATGAAGGAAAGTTTCAATTTCTCTATATCTTCATCAACTTTTATTTTCTTCTTTTGTGTGTATGTGTGCTAGTTTTGTTTTTAATAATAGCCATGTAAATGGGGATGGAATTATATCACCTTTGTAAATATATTCCTTTAATTACTAATAATACTAAGCTATTTTATCCCATTTGTTTATTGATTACTGGTATATTTTATTTAGTTTTAAAAGTGTATGTCTTTTATTGTTATGAATTACTGTCATATCTTACATATCAAACATTTGAGTTTCATTTTTTTTCAAGTTTTCTACTCTATAGATTATCTCTTTGTTGAACTAGTCCTTTGAGAAATAAAATTTACTGAAGTTCAATTTGTCTACTCTGTCATTTGTGGCTATGATTTTGGTATCTTATCTAATAATCTATTTTTACGGACTAGGTCCTGAAGATTTACCTCATCTATGTATTTTGTGCTACAGAGTTTTTCATTTGCCCCCCCTTAAATTTAAGTTGCTGAATCATTTTTAGTTGTTGTTGTGTACTGTAGAGTTGCTTGTCACTCATAGCAGCCCTATGTACAATATCCCTGAAACCTGCTCTATCTTGTGCCAGTTTACTGTCTCATTACCCCAATCACTGAATCAATTCATCTCATAGATAGTCTTCTTCTCTCTGTCCTTCCAAGCATGATGTCTTTCTCCAAGGACAGGTCCTTCCTTTCAACATGCTCAAAGTATGTCAGACAAAGCTTCAGAATGCTTGCTTCCAAGGAGCAGACATTCCCAATGCAATTCATCTCTTGATTTTCTGGCTGCTGGTACCAAGAGCACTGATCGTACCAAGAGCCAATCAATCTAAAGCTGTTGTTAACAATCTCAATTCCTTCACTATCATAATGTTGTCAATTGGCTAGTGATGAGAATCTTTGTTTTCTTGATGTTGAGCTTCAGTATGTACTGAGGGCTATAGTGCTTGATATTTTGTAGCAAGTGCTTCAGGTCCTCCTCAGTTTCAGCAAGCAGGGTTGTGTCATCTGCATAATGCAGGTTTTTTATGCCTCTTCCTCCAATCCTGATGCCACATTCCTCCTCATACAGCCCAGTGTCCTGAATGATCTGTTCTGAATATAGATTGAAAAGGTATAGAGATAAGATACATCCCTGGCATACAGCCTTCCCAATTTTGAATCATGCAGTGTTTCCTTGCTCTGTTTTGATGTCCATGTATAGGTTTTTCATAAGCACAATCAAATGTTCTGGGATTCCCATTCTTCTGAGTCATCCACCGTTTGTTGTGATGCACACAGTCAAATGCCTTTGCATAGTCAATGAAACACAGATAGACATTCCTCTGGTACTCTCTGCTTTCAACTAAGATCTATCTGACATTAGCTATAATATCCCTAGTACCACAGCCTCTTCTAAACCTAGCCTGCACATCTGATAGTTCTCTGTTGATATACTACTCCAGCCAATTTTGGATCACTTTGGGGATATATTACAAAATATGCGACCAAATTAATTATTTTGCATGTAAAGTTCTAATTCCCCAAGATTTATTTATAAAGAAAGAAATTATTCTTTCCTTATTGAATGATCTTGGCATTCTTTTCAGAAAAATCAATTAATAATAAGTGCAGTGGCTTATTTCTGGACTCCTAATTCCATTCTATTATTAAATAAATATGTCTGTTCTTAAACCAGTACTTGGCTATTGTAATTTATAGATTTATAATACATTTTAAAATTGTAAGTCCTTCTAATCTATCCTCCCCCTTTTCAGTTACATGTAAATTTCAGGATTAACTTTATTTTTGAAATGCAATTGGTGGGATTTTGATAGGAACAATTTTTAATTTATTGTCATTTTAAGTAGTATTCAAGTTTTATTAAGTCTTTTAATCCAAGAACGTAAACTTTCTTTCCATTTTGTTGCCTTTTTAAATTTCTTCTATAAATGTTTTGTAGTTGTCAGTGTATATTTTTTCTACAGTTAAATTTATTCTCAAGTATTATAATCTTTTTTTTACTTTATAAATGACATAATTTTCTTGTTTTCCTTTTCAGATTGATTATTTATGGAATGGACAAAAAACTAATCACTGTATGTTTGTCCTGTACTCTGAAGCTTTGCTAAGTTAATTTAGCAGACACTATTATGATATTCATAGTGTTGCACTATTACTCCCAAAGCTGTACATACCACTCCGACATTCAACTCTACCAGCAAATATGACCATTGGTGTACAGACATCTGACTGTGTCTCAGTTCTAATATCCTTGAAGTATATTCCTAGTAGTGGAATAACTGAATTATATGGAGTTTCTATGTTCAACTTTTTTTATGAAACTTTTGAATAGTTCACAGGGAAATACACTACTAACCCAATGGCTGAGCCCCTGTGGTAATTGGAATTCACCAGGAGGAGAAAGATGGATAATCTCCTCCAATGGAAATTTCAGCCTCAAAAACCTGCTGGAGGATCAGTGCAGTGTCAATAGTTTATTGTTCAAAATCACTTTCCTAACGATTGACTTGAACTTTGCCATATGGGTGGATCACACAAATAGGCTTTGTTAGTTTTTCCACAAGAGGACTGGCTAGTCTTACTATTCCATTAGGTTTAGATAGGTCCCCTTTAAAGGTAGAATCTCAATGCCAACAAAGAAGAGAGAGAAGTATGCATCCTTTAGGCCAGAGATTACTGGACCAGTCTGTTTGAGATCTACATAAGGGTAACAACAGACCAGCAGAGAATCAGCAATCATGATGAGAAAGAACTGACTTGAGACTGATGCCCCATAGAGCCAAAGCCAAAGACCTTTATTCAAACAAGCTGGAGGACGTAGGGCAGATGCCATAACTGGCAGAATTAAGCGAACTATGTGTGAGCTCCAGTGGCATAGTGGCAAGAAGCTGCGCTGCAATCATATAGGCCCATGGTTTGATGCCACCAGCTTCTCTGTGAGAGATGGATAGGATATCTCTGCCCATGCAATTAACAGCCTCTGAAACCCTCTAAAGGGTCAGCTATGGTCAGTTCTGACTTGACAATATACAACAGTAACATGGAACACCAGCATAAGCTGTGAGGCTGGAAATGTTTGAAACTACACTTGAGAAGCTATCCTGCTGCCAACCTGAATTAGAGCTGTTAACTTCCCTTATAATAAGTCCTTTAACTATAAGTATGATTCTGTAAAATAATTGTAGTTATTGCAATGGATTTTGGATCCAGAAATATCAGTGTTGGAATTACTAGAAGTATGCACAGAAGCTTGGAAAACCTTGTCTAACCTGATAGATATTAATTTTATACAATGGATGTTGATTGTAGGGACAGTTTCCCTTTGTGGAGTTAGTAAAGGTAGACTCGCCAATCCTCCTACTGTCTAAATTCTTGTCAGAAGCTATGAGTCTGTTCCAACTCAATACCAATGATTTTTTTTTTAAATTTTGTGTCAGTTTCCACACACACTCATAGATATAGATAGATATAGATGATATAGATATAGATATACATGATATAGACATACATGATATAGATGATAGAGATAGAGATAGAGATAGAGATGATAGAGATAGAGAGAGAGATATAGAGATGATATATAGATAGAGATAGATATTATATTTCATACTTTGCTTCATTCACACTGTATTTCATACAATCATTTCCATACAATATATTTTATAAAATTAATCACCATTGTTCTATGGTCACCATTACCCCATCTTTTCAGGTCCCTGCTGGATCTTTACTCTTTCCTTCACCCCCTAAGAACAATGAAGTTTGCACTCTTTTGGGTCTTCACTTTTTCTGCAATGCTTTCATGCTTTAGTGTTTTGTTGATTATTTGTATTGAGCCATCTTTACTTCCTTCTTATAAATATTGTTTAGAAATTTTCATGTGGTTTCCATGGTCTTACATTTAATATCTTAAACTGGTAAGAACCTTGCTGAAATTTTTATCAACTTTACTCAGTAACATAAAGATATAAAAACAAAAAATCCATTATTATCTTGCTATTATTGTTGAGTGCTGTCTCACTGAGCATGACTCATAGTCACCTGATAAACAACAGATCTGAACCTTGTTGTATTCTATGTCATCCTCACACTTTCTGACACATTTGAGCACATAGCTGCAGTCATTGTATCAATCCATCTGGTTTAATGTCTTCCTTTCTCTCACCATTCCTCCACATTTCCAAGCACGGTATTCCTCTCCAAGGAATAGTCACTTCTAACAACATGCCCAAAGTATGTAAGACAAAGCTTTAATATTGTGCCTCTGAAAACCTCCAAAAGGACAAAAAGGTGTGTCTTGGAAAAGGTGCACCCAAAATGCTCATTGGAGGCAAAGATGTTAAAGTTTTTGTCTCTCCATTTTCATTATTACGTTGTTGTTGTTATTTGTGTTATGACTCACAATGACCATGAGAACAATACTTCTGAAGCCTGTCCAATCTTAAGCCAATTTTACCATCTCTGACATACCTGGCCAAATTGCCACAATTATTGTGTTAATTCAACTAACTGATCCAGGGTCTTCGTCTTCTATGCTGATCCTCTGCTCTTCCAAGCATGATGCCCTTCTCCAATGTGCTGGTACTTCCTGGCAATGTGCCCAAAGTAAGTGAGATGTATCTTCAAAACCTTGCCACCAAAAACCACCAAATCTCGCTCTCTCCCGAACAGACTTGTTCCCTTGGCAGTCCATGGTATGTTGAATACTCTTCTCTAATACCACAATTCAAAGGCATCAATTAATTTTTATTATTCTTTAAACCTTAGTCATTATCCATATCTCAGCTGAGTGCTAGCAATTGAGAAGACCATGATCTTTATCAGGTACACCTTTGTCTCTAGATTGACATCATTTCTCTTTAGCACTCTGGAGAGGTCCCTGATAGCAGACTTTCTTAAAGTAAATTGTTTTTTGATTTCTTAACTGTTAGTTCCAAGAGAGTTGATTGTGGTTCTGTGCAAGACGAAATTGTTAACAACCTCAATCTTGTCTCCATATATCATGATGTTTCCAATTGGCCTAGTGGTGAGAATATTTGTTTTCTTGATGTTTAGATTCAATCCTTATTGAAGATTGCAGTCTGTGACCTTCTGAAACAAACACTTCAGATGTCCCTCAGTTTTAGCTTGCAAGGTAGTATCATCCATCTCACACAGATTGTTAATGAACCTTCCTCAATTCTGGGGCTGTATTTTGCTTCATAAAGTTCAGTTTCCTTAAGGATCTGTTCCTCATATGGATTGACAAGGTAATGAGAAAGAATACATCCATGAAACACTTCTTTCTTGATTTTGAACCAAGTAGTATTTCCATGATCTGTTCTGACCACAGCTTCCTGGCCAAGATAGAAATTTCACATGAGCACAAACAAGTGTTCTAGGATTTCCAGTCTTCTCAATGTTAAACACGGTTTGTTATGATCCACACAGTCAAATGCATTTGCACAGTCAGTAAAAAACAAATACACAGTCATTTTTTTTTTTTTTAGCCAAGATCCATCAGTGATATTTCTAGTGTCATGGCCTTGTCTACATCCAGTTTGTAATTTTGGAGTTCCCTATTAATGTACTGTTCTAATTATTTTTGGATAATCTTCAGCAAGATTTTGCTTTCATGAGATAAATGACACTGTTCAATAATTTCCACTCTGTTGGATCACATTTTGGGGAATTGAGTAAATACGGATCCCTTTCAGTCAGATAAGTCAATCAAGTAGCTGTCCTCATGATTTCTTGGTACAACTGGGTGAACACATCCAGGGATTCATCTGTTTGTTGACATATGTCAATTGGTATTACATCAATTCTTTAGGCTGTATTTTTCATCAGCTTTTTAATTTTGTCTCTATTTTTCTCATAGCTATCAAGTCAGTCAACTCAGCTCACCCTCCATTTTCACTTCATAGCTTCAAGTCAGACTTAGAGTCAACTCAGCTGGCCCTCCATTTGACTTCTCTGGGAAGAGATTGCCCATCTTTCTCTCAGAGTACTGTCAACTGGTACCATAATCTCTAATCTAAACACAGTGAAGTCCAAGACAATGAAAATAATTTTTTCAATCTTTTAAAGGTTGCATTTTTAGTTGAACGAAGTACCCTGAATAATTTAACAAGGCTAAAGTTTTTCTAAGTCTTGTTGATTTTTTTTTTTCAAGTTAACCTGTCCTTTATTGAGAGTGACAATTAAATTCGTCAACTATTATCATGAGGGAGCACTAGCAACCTAGTGGATATGGAGCTGTGCTGCAAACCCGAATACACACAGTTCAAATCCACGAGCTGGTCTGTAGGAGAAAGAGGTCAATCTCCTCCTGTACAATTAAACTACTTCTGAAAACCCTCTAAAAGGTCACCTATGGTCAGTTCTGACTCAATGGTACGTATCAAAAACAACTATTATTAGAGTGTTGACTATTTTTCTTCAACTCTGTTAATTGTTGTTTTAGGTAATTTGTAGGTCTGCCCCTTGATGCATAGATATTGATCAAAGTTATGTATTCTTGATCCAGTATGCCTTTATTATATAGTGCCCTTCCTTAACTTTTATGGTGGTATTCATCCTAAGTCTATTTTATCAGCTGTTAGTATTACTACTCCTACTTTTCTGTGAGGATCATTTGCTTGATATATTTTTCCCTAAGTTTTGATTTTCATATATCTTTTTCCTCCTTTCTTAAATGTGTCTCTTATAGGCAACATATTGATGGACTTTATGGGTTTTGTCCATTCTATTACTCTTTTTCTCTTATTTGGTGTGTTTAAGCCATTCATGTTAAGAGTGATTATTTCAGGCCAGCTTTTACTGTTGCTATTTTGCTCTGTTTCTTTTTCTGTTGTTCTGCTTACTTTGGTCTATCCACTTTCCTTTGGTGTTTCAATGTGAAGGTCTTCCTTTAGTATTTTTTGTAGACTTGGTCTTGTTTTCATGAATTCCTTTAGTTCCTGTTTTTCTGCAAATGACCTAACCTCTCTTTCATATGTGATGGGTACAGGATCCTTGGCTGGAAATTGTTATTGGTGTTTGTTTGTTTTCAGCTTTCTGTATATACCATCTCATAGTCTTGCTTGCAAGGTTTCTGCTGAGAAATCAGAGCTTAATTCAATTGATTCTTCTTTGTAGGTGGGCATATGTATATCTCACACTGCTTTTAAGATTCTATCCTTGTCTTTGATTTGGGGGAATTTGACTATATATCTTGGTGTTTTTCTTTTAGGGTCTAGTTTGTTTGGAATTCACTGAGCTTCTTAAGTGTGGATTTTCTCATTTTTCAAGATACTTGAGAATTTTTCTTCTAGTATACCATCCTTCAGTTTCTTTATTATGCAGATGACACAACCTTGCACGCTGAAACTGAAGAGGACCTGAAGCACTTTCTGTGAAAGGTCTGGAACGGCAGTCTTCGGTATGGATTGAGACTCAACATCATGAAAACAAAGATTCTCACCATTGGGCCATTTGGCACCGTCATGATGGATGGTGAAGAGATTGAGATTGTTCACAGTTTTGGTTTACTTGGCTCCACAGTCAACACTCTTGGCACCAGTAGCCAGGAAATTAAGACAAATTGCCATGGGAAAGTCTGCTGTTAGGTACCTCTCCAAAGTACTGAAGAGCAATGGTGTCTCTCTGGAGACTAAGGTGTGCCTGATACATGCCATGGTCTTTGGAATCACTTGCTATTCATCAGAGAGCTGGACTATGACTAGGGATGTAGAAGGAAAATTTATGCCTTTGAGTTATGGTGTTGGAGAAGAGTATTGAATGTACCATGGACTGCTAGAAAAATGAACAGGTTTGTCTTGGAGAGGGCGAAACTGGGCTGCTCCTTGGAGGCAAGGACTCTGTAACTTCATCTGACATACTTTGGACATGTTGCAAGGAGGGACCAGTCCTTGGAAAGGGACATCATGCTTGGTAGGGTGGAGGGACAGTGCAGGAGGGGAAGACCCTTGATGAGACGGATTGCTTAGGTAACTGAGATAATAATGGGGGCAGGTGTGTCAGAGATGGTGAGGTTCACACAGGATAATGCAGAGTTTAGGGCTGTTGTACATAGGGTCACTATGAGTCACAAGCAATTCGACTGTACATCATAACAACAACAACATCCTTAATTTTCTCAGTGTTTTTCTCTACCTCATGTTCTGAAATTCTGATCAGATATGTTGTTCCACTGAAGTTATCCCACATGAATCTATTGTTCTATTTTCTGTTTGTCTTCTCTCTGATTTTTCTTCTCATAAGTTCCCACTGAGGTGTTTGTCTTCTAGCTAACTGTGCTCTATCTCTTTTGTTGTGTTTTTTTCCATCCATTATGTTAGAAAATTCTGCATTTTCAGACTTGATATTTTGGATTGCATTTTCATGCATCACTGTATTCCCTGTTGGTTCTACTCTCTCTGTCTTCTGATTTTTTTTAATTTTTTTTTTTTTGTATTTTAGTTCTTTTCCCTTTTTGTTATGGTTTCAATCCTTTGCAACTTCTTAAGTAGTTTATCATCTAATTGCTCTTTGATACATTTCTTCTGGCTCCCTGGCTCTGAGTTACTTTATGATTTCAATTCTTTCTTTCCTCCTTTGTAACTTCCTCAGTAGCTATTCATATAAATCCTTGTTGACTTACTTCTTTTGCCTCCCTGTCTTTAGGAAAAGGCTTGTTTTGTTTTCCTTAATGCTTGAAGCTTCTTAATGCTTTCTTGACATTATGTTAAGTGCTTCTTTGTATGGATGAAGCAGTTTATATTGTTTATGCCTAGAGTATTGACAGTTCTTTATCCTGATGCTATTGATAAGTTGCAGACTTAAAGTGCTCCCTTTAAGGGGAAGGGTAACTTGCCCTGCCCAAAGTCCTTTCTGTTCCTACTCTGAAGGAAAGTTTGCCTTTCCTAAAGTCCTTAAAAGTCTTTCCTTTGTAGTGTGACTGGTAAGGAAGTTTTCTTTCCTGAGACACTTACTTTCCAGGAAAAAGAGGGCAAGTCATAAAAACTGGAGAAGCTTTTTCTGGTCCAGCATGGCTCTGGGGGTAACTTGCATGGCCGTGTTCGGCTTTTCCTAAAGTCCTTAAGGGCCTCTCTGGTTCATGATTGTGCAGCCTGAGAGGAAGTTCCCCAGCCTAAGGTATCTCTTGTCCAGAGGAGGGAAAAGCAACTCCTAATACTTAGAGAAGCTTGCTCTAGTCTTGCAGGGCCCTGTAGGGAAATTTGCCTGGGTGTGGTCCACCTTTCTTAAAGTAAAAGTTGCATTTTTAAGACTTTCAACATATTTCTTTCTCATTTTCATTAGTAAATCTCTATTAACTTTTTAGACTTCTTACACAGCTAAGATTATAGATTTCTAGTAACCTTTCTCAGTGTTCCTGAGGTAGATTGAGATCTTAGACTTGCTCGTGACACCACCTTCTGGGAAGTCTCAATTTGTTTCACTTGAAGGTGCCATCTTTTCATAATTCATTTGTGTCCTCTGTATATGAAATTAGAATATTATTAACACCTGCATCATAAGGATCTTTTTGAAGACTAAAACAGTCATTTAATGTAGAACCCTTAAGAGAATGACTCATAAAAATATGCTCATTGACATTAATTCATTTTAGGGAAACTATTTATTTTTATAGTATGTCATTCTAAAAATAACTGATCCAAACAGATTTTCAAAGTTCATACCTTAACTAAAAATGGTAAAGAAGGGGAAAAAAATTAAGCATAAACAGCTGTCTTACTTTTATTTTTCCTTACCTGTGACATAGGTATTTCTGTTCCTTTTAAAACATTTTATTTTATACAGTTTATGACTAAGTTCATATACATTGTTTTTCACACCAGATCTTTCCCCTTTTCTTTCCCCACACCTCCCTCACCCATCAAATTGTGTGACTCTATGATTAAAATCTACCCACCCCACCCCCGCTCCTCTCCTGGGATCCTCATACTCATCCTACAATAACGGTCTTACAAACTATTTGTCTTTATGAGACCTAGTTAGTTCACTTAGCATAATGATCTCCCTCTCATGTTAGGCCGTGTTACAAAATCATTGCTCCTGCACGCTGCATAGTATTCCATTATGTGAATCCACCGTAATTTCTCAATCCACTCCATTGTGGTTGGGCATTTGGGTGATTTTCATGTTCTTGCTATGGTAAAACCTCTGTTATGAACATTGATGTCTCTGTTTGTGCCTCAGTTCTATACAAGGAAAATAAAGAATAATTATGATACTTAAAAGGGATCATTCTTTCTATAAAACACAAGGTAAAGAACTATGTGAAACTCAAAACTCATTGCTGTCCTGTCAGAATCAACTAATAGCTGACCCTCTAGAAAATTTTTGAAGACTCTGAGTACCATGGGAGCAGGTTCCCTATCTTTTTCCCACAACAAAGCATGTTGAAATTCCAAAGTCCAGGACAGAAGGATTTAGAATTTCAGTTTATGCTTATAAAATTTCAATTATAAAAGCATAATCAATCATCCATTTTTACTTCCAAATTATAATTGGGTTCTCCGTTATATGGTAAAAATAAATACTGTATTACAGAAATTTTTTAATGAAACAATTCCAAATAAATGAATTTTACCAGTGATGATTTTATTGATTATCTTCTAAATATAGTAACTTTCTATCTTAAAATGGACTAAATTGTAAAGTCAGAATAAAATTAGCTCAGAGTCAGTATTATCCCATAGAAAATCATAAGGAGCCCTGAAGACATAGTTCAGTACACTCATTTAGAGTATCCCCTGCCATAGGGTAGTCTTTAAAGCACTAAGGTTTGAACTGTTGACAGATCAAACAGAAATTCTACATGTGCATGATTGACCATTTAAACAATCCTGCCTTTAAGAAAACAATAAAATGTCATGTGATGTATTAAAGGTAATTGTGAAATCTAATGTGTTTCTCCTTGCCTGCAATGTACCCATTATTCTAACTAGTCTTATAAGGTTTATAAAACATTATAGATTTGGTATAGAAAACACTAAGGGACAAATTGCAATAACATAGTGCAAAAGAGTATATTTATCTATATATAAGATATTAATTTTTTTCTTCGATGACAGGACTAGATTTTCTTTACATTCTATGCATTTCTACTTTCATCTAGCAGTTACTTAAACAGAAATGAAAGATTTTTAGGAAAATATTATTCTAAAATTATTATTAAAGTCACAATCTTTCCATTTAAACTCATGGTTTGATATTTATGTAATAGTAGTATCAAAATATGTGATCACATAAAACATATTCAGGCTTTAAAATATATACAAAATAAAATATACTTCATAATCATATAGCATAAAATATTAAACATATTATGTTGTTGTTGATTGCCATTGAGTTGAGGTCAACTCATAGCGACTCTATGAACAAAAGACCTAATGACTTTCCATAGCTATAGTTGTTTCTCCGAGTTCATAGAGTTTCCAGAGGCATGTGGTTTAGGAAGTGGATGCCACTCCTCCTTCCCAACCTGTTTTATAACTGGGAGCTCCACCAACCATTGTCCACAACAGGAAGCCATTATGGTATTTGATATCCCCATAGTACAAGGTTCAGCATCACAGCAATCCCAAGTTACCTCATACAGCACATTGACAAAAATAGCTGTGCAAAGCAGAAGAATTTTCCTCCAGAGGTAACAGCACTAATCTCATTTAGCAGTGGTTAAGTTTTGTTGAGTCGAATATGACTCAGAGTAAGCTTTGCACAAAAGACATGAACTATGTTCTATAATTAACATCATTTCTGTACATTATAAGAGAGTTTATAGTTTCCAGAGGTATCTAGTTAAGGAAGTGGATGCCACTTCTGCTTCCAAACATGAATCAGTGCGGAAGCTCATTCAAACACTGTATATAATGTGTTCCCATTATGGTATTTGACACGACTGTGGAATACTGATCAGCATCACAGCAACTCCAAGTAGTTCAGTACAGCAAATAGACAAATGATTGCGTTATCTTTAAAAGAATATTATTCTAAAATTAATAATTTGGCCTGAGGGCCTGTGGCCCTTGGGCCATATAGGATTTTAAAGTAACACCCTTGAGCAGACCTTAGTCTTTGCCCTTAGTCAGAACAGTAACACACAACATAGGGACCCCAGAAACTTCCCTTATCTGACTGCCACCAAATTGTTATCCAGCCAGTCAATTTCCAGAGTGATATAAAATATATTCCAAATTTTAGCTAATATTTAGTAGTAGTATATTTTTTACAGTTATGCATAATATTTTTGTAGCACATATTTGGACATAGGAGGATGCCTGCTACCTCTCATGTCTCCTTTGCAAATTTTTAATTTTTGAATCTAAGTGTCCATTTGTGTGTACAAGCTCAGCTTCTGAAGGCACAGGTGGCTGATTGAAGCAGCAATTATGATTGCAATTGCTGTTTCAAGTGCGTGTGTGTGTGAAGAAATTCTATGACTATGTCTGAATGCAGACACTAAGGCTGTATGCCCAGAGAAGTCTGACTAAAGACTTCATTAAAAAAGGAAAAAACAAACCAGAAGTAATTCAGAACTTTCAGAACTTCATAGCTTATCAGTCAATCAATTTTACATATCATATTTACAATTTATATGACACATTTTTAATGTGACACATTTTTAAAAGGTGGGTGGGGGTTTTTTTAGAAATTTTAAAAATTTATCTAGTGTTTAATTTTCTGGTTTCACAGCCTGTAGGAAGTTGCACTGTTAGCCCAAATACCCAATCAGTATGGTGCTTCAATCTAACACTACAACTTTGGAGAAAAGATGAGCAATATCCTCCTATGCAATTCACAGGCATGGAAACTCAATGAAGGGTGAGTTATGACTTGGTTATAACTGAAATAACAGTGTATAAAGGAGTGATTAAATATTTATTGGATATACATGAGATTCTTTAGGAGTCCAGGGGGCATAGTAGTTAAACACTGGCTTAGAAAATGAAAGGTCAAATTGTTTTTAACTCACCACCTGCTCTGAAAAACAGAAGTTTGGCAGTTGGCTACAGTTTGGTTACCAGCAAACATGTAATCCACTACACTACCAGTGCTCCACTATGAGTCAGAAAGGCTGTCAAAGTAGTGAGTTTTAATAAATGTATGGAAGAGAATATAGAAATTATTGAACAATATAGTTTATATCATATGCAAGTAAGATTTCGCTGAAGATTATTCTGCAATAACAGGAACAATATGTTCACTTAGTACTGCTAGAACTTGGTCTGCATTCAAAAGAGGTCTTAAGACACGAGATATCATTGCTGATGTCAGAACTTGGCTGAAGAACAGAGAATGTCAGTAGGATGTACTTTTGTGTTTATCGACTATCCAAAGACATTTGACTGTGTGGAGCATAACAGATTATGGATAACGTTGAGAAGAATGTGAATTCCAGAATACTTTATTGGTCTCATGGGAAACCTATTCCTACACAAAGAAGCTGCTGTTTAAACAGAACAAGGGGAAACTGCATGTTTAAAATGAGGAAATCTGTTCATCCTACTAATTTAATTTGTATGCTGAGAAAATCATTCAAGAAGAGAAAATTTTATGAAGAAGAATGTGTCATGAATGTTGGAGGATGACTCATCAACAACCTACATTATTCAGATAGCACAATCTTGCTTGCTAAAAATGAAAAGGATGTAAAGTACTTGCTGTAGAAGATAAAAGACTACATAAAACCTTCAATATAGATTACATTTCAACATCAAGGAAACAAAAGTCATCATCTCTGAGCCATTACTCAACATCATAAATAATGGAGGGAAAATTGAAGTTGTCAATGTTTTCATCTTACTTGGAGCTACAATCTATGATCTTGATACTAGAGGTCAAGAAAACAAAAGACGCATTGATTGGAAAAATTGACTCTCAAGTACCTCTCCAAAGTGCTGAGGAACAAGGTTGGCAGTTTAAAGTGTAAGGTGTCTCTGATGCAAGCCATAGGCAGTTACTTTCTATGCATCTTAAAGTAGGACAACAGCTAAATAGAAGAGAAAAAGACTGTATTTTTTGTTGGAGAAAAGTACTGAATATCCCAAGCAATGGTGTGCCTGATCCAGGCCATAGTCTTCGCAATTGCTTGCTTCATATCAGAGTGCTGTACAATGACTAGGGATAATAGAAAGAGAATTTATGCCTTTGAAATGTGGTGCTGGAGAATAGTATTGAATACACAATGGACTTCCAGAAGAACAAACAGGTTAGTTCTAGAGAGGGTGAAGCTAGGCTGCTCCCTGGAGGCAAGGCTTCTGAAGCTTTGTCTGACATACTTTGGGTATGTTGCAAGTAGGGATTGTTCCTTGGAGAGGGACATCATGCTTGAAAGGGCAGAGGGACAGAAAAAGAGAGGAAGACCCTCAATGAGATGGATTGATGCAGTGACTGGGATAATATGGATAGTTGTGTCAAAGTTGGCACAGGATAGAGCAAGTTTCAAGGCTGTTGTACCTAGGGTAGTTATGAGTCGCAAGTGACTCAGTGGCACACAACAACACAGTGGCTTAGTGGGTCAAGTTGCACTGCCAACCCAAAGGAAAACTGTTACAATCCAAAAAGTGTTCTGTTGAAGAAAGATGGGCCATTTAATCTGTAAGATTTACAACTTCTCAAAACCTATTGAAATGTCAACTATGAGTCAGTTCCAACTCAATAGCACATAACAATATTTTATGTTTTCATTTGAGTGAAAGTTTACAAATAATACTAATTTTAACTCAATAATTCATAGAGGTTTTGTTTTATAATAAGAACTACAATTGATTGCTATACCTTTGAGAACTGGACAATGACTATGGATAACAAAAGTTTTTGGTGCTAAAGAAGAATATTGAAGTCCATATTATAGACTGCCAAAAAAAAAAGCAGATCTGTCCTGGAGAGGGTGAAGGGCATGTTGTCAAGGACAAGTCCTTGGAGAAGGACATGATGCTTCAAAGGGTAGAGGGTCAGGAAGGGAAAATCCTAGATGAGATGGATTGATACAATGATGTTTTGACAATGATGGGAGGTGTGTCAAAGATGATGAGGTTGGCTTAGAATAGGGTGAGGAAGGTTCAGAGGTATTGTTCATAGGGTTACTATGAGTCATAGTTGAATCAATAGCCCATAACAACAATAGCCCTTATATAATACCTTTCCCTTCATGCAACTTATCTATTTTTAAACTTTTGGAAAACAAAGAACTTTCTGTCATGAACAAGGAAAATTTCCTGTCTTAGATGAATGCACATTCAACTCAACCCATGGCCGTTGAGTTGGTTCTGACTCACCACAACCCACCATTGAATTTCCAATGGCTATACGTCACAATGAGAGAAGATTTCCCAGAGACATAAAGTCTTTGGGTTGTGGAATATGTCACCATGCTCCTGAAGTGTACAATTGTTGTTTATTGTGTTGTTGTGTTGTGCTATCAAGTCAGAATGGACTCATAGCTGACCTTTTATTGGGTTTTCAGTGGCTATAAATCATGTGAGAGGATATTACCAGTCTTTCTCCCATTGAGCAGCTGGTGGTTTTGAACTTTTTCATTTGGACTGATAGTTCAACTTTTTACTCCCAAGACCATCAGAGCTACTGGAGGGACAACTCTGAGTTGGTTCCTACTCAACAGCAATGAATTAGTGACTGAATACTACATTCAGGGAGCCCTGGTTGTATATTCTGTAGGAAGTTGCACAGATAAACCAGGAATCACTTCTTTGGTGTTTTGAACGAAACAGCAACTACAGGAGAAAGATGGGCAATCACTCCTTGTCTAATTAACAACCTGGGAACCCCCTGGGAAAATCAGGTGTAAGTCAATTTTGACTGTATAAATGAAGTTAGTATCAATTTTTCATAGGGTTTCTAAGGTTATAATTCACAATACAAGGAAACTGCTAGTCATTTTTCTTCCAGATCTCTGGTAGGCTTGACCATACGAAGATGTAAAGCCTTTATGTTAGCAGCACAACTTTCTACACTCTTTGTTACAAAAGCTAAAAATGAGGACAGTGAAGGTCTTAAGACATACACTGTGAATGTTTGCCTAGCTTTCCGCTATGGATTGGCTGGTGGATTCAACCTGCAAACCTTTTCGTTAGCATCACAATATTGAATATATATCATGGATTGCAAAAAGAATGAACAAATTTGTCTTGGAAGAAGTGGGGCCACTGTCTATGATCCTTAGAAATAAAGATGGTGAGACTTAATATCATAACATTTTGGCATGTTATTAGGAGGGATAAGTCACTGGAGAAGGACATCATGCTTGGAAAAGAAGGAAGTTTATAAAAAAGAGGCAATTTTTCAATGAGATGGATTGACACAGTGATTTCAACAAAGGGCTTAGGGATAATGGACACTGTGAGGATATTGTAGAACAGGACAAATTTTTATTCCACTGCATAAAGGGCTGATAACAGCCATAGTTGACTGGTACCAAACAACAACATTAGTTATATTAATTTCCTAAGATCATAAAGTCCTAGCACAGTACCACAAAGTAGGCTAAAATGACAGAACATTATTTCTTAAGACTTCTGTAGTCTAGAAGCAACTGTTCATATGTCTGCTTTCTCAGCAAAGTTTCTACAAGAAGATCTTTGCTTGTTTCCTATGTATTGTATAGTCATCTATCATTCGACTTGAAAAATATCATTCCAATCTATGCCTTCATCTTTATATAGCTATCTCAATTCTGTGCCTTTTGTTTGTTTGTTTTTACATGATATTGTTCTCACTGCAAGTTTCTTCCCATTTTATAAGAATGCCAACCATATTGGATTAAGTTCTATTGTCATTATAATATGGTAACTACTAACACTGGCATAGAACTCATTTCTAAAGAACATCATCGTAACAGATATCAGGAATTATGTCTTCAATTTATCATTCTATTGTTGTATGCAGTAGAGTTGGAACTGACTCATAGATGCATCTTTAGTAGGTTTTCTGAAGGAGTTTAATCACATAAGAGAAGACTGCCTACCCTTTTTCAGAGCAGCAGGTAGATGCATTCCAAGTGCCTTTGGGAGATACTATATAAGTCAAAATAAAGGTAAATTTTTGACATGCATAATCTAAAAAAAAAGGAAACTAAGGTTTGTGTTTTATTTCAAAATAACCAAGGTTTTTAAAAAATATTCCAAAAACAAACCCTGAATCACTAAGCATTTAAGAAAATCAACACTGAAAAGAGTGAGAAGTCTTATAATCAAAAGGAAAGACTCTCTAGGAACACTATTTGATTATGGGAAATGTAAAATAATATAAAGAAACATTGTATACTAGCTGAGAAATGAATGAATGAATGACTACTAGAAAAACAGGGAAGTAGAACACAGTGATATTCAATATAAAGGCTAATGGACTATTTAATTTAAAAATACAATTCTTTATGCTATGCAATCAAAAATATATGTTGCTGTTGCTTGAAAATTAAATCAGACATAATTTACTTTTCAAGTATATTGGCAAGTATACAACAAAAAATATAAACATAATGTGCAAAGATCTAGAGTCAGAAAATCAAAAAGGATGAATCTGTTCAGCATTTCTTTTTTTCTTTTTTCTTTCTACTAGTTTATTTACAAAACTTGAACACAAATTCAAACAAATTTGCTCAGTTCTTAAGCTGAAGGAACTGAAGAACAAAGTCAAGCCTAAACTCACAATACTTAAAGATGCTATGGTCAGAATACTGAATGACCCAGGAAGCATCAAAATAAAGATGGAAGGAGTACAAGTTACTTTAAAAGAATTGGCTGACAGTACAATTTCATGAAACAACATATGATCAAAAGGCAATGGTGAGGAAGGAGAAAGTTCAAGCTGCTTTAAAGGGATGGGCAAAAAAAAATAAGACTCAAGAAAATGATGGAATAACAAATTGACATATTCCAACAAAGAGATGCAAACTTGGAACTTCTCACCAGACTGTGCCAGGAAATATGGAGGACAGCTACCTGGCCAACTGACTGAAAGAGACACATATTTATTTCCATTCTCCAAAGAGATGACTCAACAAACAGAGTGTGGAAATTATCTAAAAAGATAACTATTATCACATGAAAGTAAAATTGTGATGAAGATTATCCAAAAACTACTGGAACAGTACATTAACATTAGAAAACTGGATGTGTAGGCTGGGTTTAGAAGTGGCCATTGCTCTAGGAGCATTTTTGCCAATGTCAGATGGATTTTGGGGAAAAGCAAAGAGTACCAGAAAAATGTGTGTTTTATTAACTAAACAAATGCATTCATTTGACTCTGTAGATCACAGCAAATTGTATATATGCTTGAAAAGAATGGGAATCCCAGAACGCTTAATATTTCTCATGCAAAACATACTCTTAGACAAGGAAGCAGTTGTCAGAGAAGAGCAAGGAAATACTGCATGGTTCAGACTCAATAAGGGAGTGCATCAGGGATGTGTCCTTTCTCTATATCTTTTCAATCTATAGGTAGAATAGATCATTCAGGAGGCTTGACTTTATGAAGAGAAATGTGGCATCAGTATTGGAGGAAGATTCCTCAATAACCGGTGCTATGTAGATGACACAACTTTGCTTGTTGAAATTGAGGAGAACTTGGTGCATTTGCTCCAGAAGGTCAAGGACTGAAGTCTTTAATATTGGTTGCATCTCAACATCTAGAATACAAAGATTCTCATCACTGGGCCAATTGGCAACATCATGATAGCTAGAGATTAAGATTGTTAACAATTTCAGCTTGCTAAGGACCACAGTCAACACTCTTACTGTAGAAATTAGATCAGAAGATGAATTGGATTGGAAACGTATGCTGTCATGGACCTCTTCAGAGTGCTAAAGAGCAAAAAAGTCAGTCTAGAAACTAAGGTGTATCTGGTCCAGGCCATAATCTTCACAATTACTTGCTATACATCAAAGATCTGGCCAATGAATAAGGATGAGAGAAGAATTGATGCCTTTGAGCTGTGGTGCTGAAAAAGCGTATTGAGTATACCATGAACTTCCAGGAGAACTAACAAGTGTGTCCTGTACAGGGTGAAGCCTTCTTGGAGGCAAGAATTTTGAAACTCCGTCTCACGTTCTTTAGACATGTTGCCAGGAGTGACCAGTCATTAAAGAAGGACATAATGCTTGGAAGGTGGGAAGGACAATACAGGAGAGGAAGCCCCAAGATAAAATGGATTGACACAGTGAATGTGGTAATAGGGTAGGTGTGTCAGAGATGGTAAGGTTAGCTCAGGATAGGACAAACTTCAGAACCATTGTTTATAGGGTCACTATTAGTCTTAACACATGTAACAACAACAACAACAACAAATTATGAGGGTTATTGAGGACGCTCTGGTGGCCTAGTGGTAAGAAGTTGCACTGCAATCCCAAAGGCACAAGGTTTAACTCCTCAAGCCGCTCTGTAAAAGAACCATAGGCAACCTCCTCCCATGAGAATTTCGGCTTCAGAAAACCTACTGGATGATCCGGTATGCGTTGGTTCACAAAAACAAAAAACATGAGGGTAATTGGGGAGTACTAATTCCCCTAGCATGTAAGATATTGCACTGTTAACACAAAGGTTGCATTCTGGTGAATCCAGATCACCAAATTGGAAAAAAGATGGGCAATGTGCTCCCATGTAATGCTGTTGTTGTTGTTGTTGTTGTTGTTGTTAGGTGCATTAAGTTGAGTGTGAGCCATGGCGATCCTATAAACAACAGACCTAAATCCTGTCCCATCCTGTGCCATCCTCACCCTTCCTAACACATGAAAGCCCATTGCAGCAGTCATTGTGTCAATCCACCTGCTTAAGGATCTTCCTCTCCTTTGCTGACCCTCTACCTGAGCATTTTGTCCCTTTCCAGCGAATAGCACCCGCTATCAACATGCCATAAGTATGTGAGGTAAAGTTTTATCATTTTTGCCTCCCAGAAGCACTCTGCTGCACTATCTCCAAGACATATTTGTTTATTTTTTGGTAGTCCATGAGATGTTCAGCATTCTTCTTTGACACAATACCTCAAAGGCATCAATTCTTCTTCCGTCATTTTAGTCACTGTCCAGCTCTCAAATGCAAATCAGAAAGACCATGGCCTGAATCAGACACACCTTAGTCCTCAAACTGACATCCTTCCTACTCAATGATTTGGAGAGGTCCCTAAATGCATACTTTCTCAGTGCAAGATCCCTCCTGAGTTCCTGACTGCTGGTATCAAGAGTATTGGTTGTGGATCCAAGTAAGGTGAAGTTGTTGACAGTTTCAATCTTCTCCACCTATCATGATGCTTTGTATAGGTCAAGAATTTTTTTTCTTTAATATTGAGAAGCAACCCATATTGAAGGTGGTAATCTTTGATCTTCTGCAACAAGTGCTTCAAGTCCTCACTTTCAACAAGCAAGGTTGTGTCATCTGCATAATGCAAGTTACTGATGAGTTTTTCTTTGATACAGGTGCCACAATCCTCTTCACAAAGTCTAGCTCCTCCAATAATTTTCTCAGCATACAGAGTGAATACAATCCTGACACACTCTCTTCCTAATTTTAGACCATGTAATGTTTGTTCCCTTGCTCTGTTCACACAACAGCTTCTTGGTCTAAGCATAGGTTTCACATGAACACATGTATGTATGCTGGGACTCTCATTCTTCTCAATGTGAGCCATAATTCACTATAATCCACACAGTCAAACACCTTTGGATGGCTGATGAATCATAAATAGATATTCTTTTGGTATTTATACTTTCAGCCAGCATCCATCTGACTTTAACAACGATATCCCTGGTGTGATGGCCTTTTCAAAAACTTTCTTGAACTTCTCACACTTCTCTATGTACTGTTCTGACTGTTTTGAATGATCTTCAGCAGCATTTTGCTTGCATATGATATTAATGATATTGTTCAATAGTTTCCACATTCTGTTGGATTATCTTTCTTTTTTTTTAAATTTAGGTTGTTTATTTTTCATTTCAATGAACATCTACAGAGATTTGGGATTCCATTCATTCATTGTTGCACCCTTCTCCCCGCACAAACCCCTCCCCCCCATTTGCTCCTCTCCTTGAAAAGCAAAAGAAAAACTCCCTCATTGGTACACAATCCCCCCCCCGCACCTCCCCAAACCCCAACCCCCACCCCCAAAAATTATCCACCCTTTAAACCTTATTTCATGGCCCTCCAGTGGATATAATGCCCTAAAATATAATACTTTTAGACTATTCTCTCCCCCATAGACTTCAATGCCGTAAACATATTTCATCCAGTTTTTCTCAGTCTTACCCCCACCCCTTATCTTTCTTGGGAATGAAAACAAATATAGACCTTTACAAATGTTTGTCCAGAGAGCTATCCTTTAAATTTCCTGGTATAGATAGGAGAGTGCATATAGGGCCGGATCTATTAATCTAAACACATCTATTGATAATCCACAGATACCTGGGGCCTTGTATTTTGACAATGCCTTCCGTGTGTGCAGCTCCACTTTCCTCCTTCATTACATTGGCACCTGCTCAAAGAGTTGTTGTTGTTGTTGTTATCGTTATTGTTGTTGCATGCTATCAAGTAGCCTGAGACTCATAGGAGCCCTATGTACAGCAGCTCTGAAGCCTGCCCTGTACTGAGCCAGTCTCACTGATTCCAAAACTCCTAACCCCATGTACGTGCCCCAGACACTGTATCAATCCATCTCATCTGGGAGCTTTCTCTCCTGTGCTATCCCTCCACACTTCTGAGCACGGGGCTCAGAATTACTTACTGAAATTTATTTATTTATTTAATTTTGTTTTAACTTACTGAAATTTTTCAGTGTAAGTAATTTATTTTTGACACAGTGACTCTGTGTAGTCTCTCCATCTTCTTTTGCTCCTTCCTGGGTAATTCAATATATTGCCCAATAGCATCTTTCACGCTTGTGACCCAAGGCTTAAATTTGTTTTCCAGTTCTCTCAACTTGAGAAATGCAGAGTAAGTTTGTCTCTTTTATTCTCCAGTTCCAGTTCTCTGTACATTTCATGATAACAATTTGCTTTGTCCTCCCAAGCTGCCCTTTGAAATCTGTTCAGCTCTTTTACTTTGGCTTATTTTCTCTTTGTTTTGGCTTCTAAATGCTCTAGTGCAATTTTAAGAGTCTCTTCTCATCTGACATCCATTTTCCTTTTCCTCTTTCTTTGTAATAACCTTTTACTCTCTTCATGGATACTATCTTTAATAATATCTCACAATTCATCTGGTCTTCAATCATTAGTGTTAGTTCTTCAAACTTATTCTTAAAATGATTTTGATATTCTTGTAGAATAGAGTCAAGATCATATTTTGGTTCTTGTTTTCATTTTCTTCAGCCTCAGTTTAAACTTGAACATGAGTAATTGAAGGTCTTACCAACAATCTGCCTCTGACCTAGTTTTTACTATTGATACTTACCTTCTTCCAAATAGTCCTTCTATAGATGTAGCCAATCTGACTCCTATATAGATAGTTAGGTGAAGGTTATGTGTAAAGTTGCCATTTTTGTCTTTTTAAAAAGGTGTTTGTAGTAAATAAATCATTGAAAATACAGAATTCAGTCATTCTATTTCCAGCCTCCTTCCTGTCACCAAGTCCATACTTTCTGATTACTATTCCTTTGTCATTGTTCCCAACTTTTGCATTCCAGTCACCAACTATCATTATCACATCTTGATTTGATCAATTTTGGGCTACATAATAATTTTCAATTTCTTTCTCTTTGGCACTAGATGTTGTTATGTGCTATCTAGTCAAGTACAACTCATAGTGACCTTATGAATAAAAGATCTGACCCATAATCTATAATTGTTTCTCTAACATTCATAGAGTTTCCAAAGGAATGTTGTTTAGGAAGTGGATGACAACCCTGCTTCCAAGCCTGTCTTAATCTGGGAGTTCTAGCAAACACTTTCCACCACGGGTAACCATTATGACACTTGACACACCAGTGGCACAGCGTTCAGTATCACAGCAACCCCATGTTATTTCAGTACAGCAAATTGACAGACCAGTGTTTGTCCACTTAGAAAAAATGTTCTTCCCAAACACAGCACCAGGCTGATCATGTGTGAAGCAGCTGGATTCTGGATAGTAGATTCTCTTGTTAATTGAATGTCAGATGTAAACTATTTGGTTTTTTTTTTGTATTGTTTTGTTTTGTTTTGTTTTTTATTTCATTCCCAATTGTATGTGAGCTGATTAGTCACCTGAATTTAATGGATTTAGCTAACAATCAACTCTGGGCTGGAAGCCTCTTGTTTAAGTCAATCAGGACTTGGTGGGGGGGCCTTTGTATTTAAAAGTCATCTGGGCCCTAAGTCTCCAGTTTGGAGGCTCATGTGTGAAGCAATTGGCACTAGATGTAGGAGTGTATACTTGAATAATAGTCATAACAAATCTTCTTTGTATGCTACTGTGTACCATAAAGTCTGAAATGACCCATAGCTGGCCCTCCAGTGGGTTTTCAGAGGCAGTTAATCACATGGGAGGAGACTGTCCATCCTTTTCCCGCAGAGCAGCCGGTGGCCTCGAAATGTGTGCCTTCAGGATTGCAATACAGCTTCTTGCCACTCAGTCACCAGAGAATAGATGTCCTATCACTCACAACTGTGTATTTCAGGATAGAATTTGAAATGAATTTTTTAAACTATGAATGTAACAATATTCTCCTCTTTTTCCTTCCTAGTATAGTATACCATGTGATTCAAAGATAGTCCAACTCATCACTAATTGATTTCATTTTTCACAATTTCTAGTCTTTCAATGTTCAGCTACCTATGTCCCATGTTCCAATTATTAAAGGATGTTTGCCGTTATTTTGCCATTACACTGCCATGCAATGTACAGCCTTGGAAACCCACTGGAGGATCAACAATGAGTTGGTTTCCACTCAGCTGATGAATATTATTAGTTCAAACCATACAACATTTCCTTTTCACTAATATATTTCAAAAAATATTGCTATTTTCACTTTTGATTTTGCATCTCAATGAAAGCAGTTGGATGAAAAAACCAAACAAAATCTCACTGATATTGAGTCCAATCATACTCACTGAAGCCTACTGAACAGAATAGAGCTACCCTTTAAGGTTTCTATGACTATAAATCTTTAGGTAATCAGACTACTGTACGTCTCCCCTGCAGAGTAACTGGCAGATTTGAATTGTTGACTTTTCAGTTTGTAACTCACAGTCTAATCCATTCCCTCATCAGGCCTCCATTCTGCTTGATGAACAGAATTTTATATTTTTCCTGTCTTATGACATTTTTCTGAGGATGAATGTAGGCATCGATATTTATGATCAACTATTCTGGTGATCAGAAAGGAGAATAGTCAGCAATGATTCATAATGTCTAGATAGTTTATAAGAGGGTCTGGTGGTATAGTGCGTTAACATATTTTCCTGCTACTCAAAAGGTCTGAAGTTTGAATTCAGCAGTTCCTCCTTAGGAGAAAAATAGCCAGTCTCCTCTTGTAAAGATTTACATTGTCTCAGATCCAAAGGAAGTTTGTTAAAATAGAACTTGATGGCAGTGACAGAGTTAATGAAAGTAAACCAGGCTTTATAAATTCATAATAAATAATATGTATGAATTTAGAGATAAGATATTTTAAAACAGTATTTGACCTGATGTCTAAATTCCACATAAATTTACATGTTGTGGCATTTAGTTGACTATACGCATTTAGTTGACTGTTAGAATTTTTACTTTTTTCATAAATTATAATTATTCATTGAAAATAGAAATTATTCCTTTATTTTGTTGTTGTTGCAGTAGCTTTCTCCACACTGCACACAATTTGAAAATTTACACTTAGATCACTGTAAAGATTACTTAAAATGCACTAAATGTGTATTTAAAAATTAGTCTATAATTTGAATATTGATAAAATAATAAAAAGAAATAAGAAGATCAATGCAATTAAAGTAGATTTTTTCCACTAGAAATATGAATGAATGTTTTATTTTTCCTTTCAAGCTTCACAACTCAGTGATGGATTCTTAATTGGAGTCATAGTGTTTCACTTCATAGCTACACCAGCAGGCTGATACTCAGAAGCTAAAAATAACAGGCCAAGAACAAGATTTTTTAGCGTTAAAAGGAAGCAGAAATTTATAATTTTGTTCTCTGATGAAAAAGCTATTTGTAACTTATACTTAGATAATTATGAACTTGGGCACTTCTATGCCTATCTTACTATAAAAATAAGATTCACTCTAGTTACAATGTCTGTTTCCTAGAGGAAAAACATAATTTAATTGATTTTAAATTATTTATATGTAAATATATAACTGTAAGCATAAATAGGTTTTATCCAAATAATTACTATTATAAACATGCTAGAAAATCATCATAAAAATTATAAATATTTAAAAAATAGAATCTGAGAAATATAAATTTGGGCGCTCAATTCACACAGAAGAGTTTTATGTTTGCTTGAAGGAATTTGCCTTCAGATAAACTTTGATAATCATAATAACAACTGAGAAGTTTATACTTTTTGCATCTATTGTATAAACATGGAGTAAGTAGTCCTTCTTTATATTCAAAATGTGTTTTTTGGAATAATATGACTAAGAGTTAAACCAATATGAAGTTAGTGAGTTGAATGAAAAAAAGCAGTGGTGGTTCATTGGCTAATCATTCAGCAATCAAGCAAAATATCTGCAGTAGAACTCACTAAGGACACTAAGAGACAAAGCTATGGTGATGTCCCCAACCCCCAGCCAAGATCTAACTCTTTGGAAACCGGATGGAGTTGTCCTTTTTTTTTCTTCTTATATAATGTCTTTGACTCAATCCAATGGATCCAGTGAGTTGGTTTATCAGCTATTCTCAATACCTCTTCCTGTGAATTATTATGAGCATTCATGAGATAATTAGGCCACTTCAACTAACATGAATAATAATATTTGGTCTTCATTTACTTCACTTGTAAATTCATTTGACAAAAACATAGTTAGCACTAAAGAAAAGATATACTTTGTCTTTCTAAATACTCTAATTTATCCCACATATCTTATTTGCACTGCTCCTCAAAACCTAATAAATATATTTTTATCATTGGTATCATTTAAATAGACAATCAAAGCAAAACAACTGAAAGACTCCAGGCCGCTCCAGGTAAATATATTAGTAGTCTTTTCCTCTTAAGCTTTACAGCCTCAGAAACCTCATAGAGATTTTCCATGAGTCAGAATCAATACAATTATAGTAGATTCTGGACCAATTGGTAGCACCTTGATAGATGGGGAAGAGATGGAGATTAACAACTTCAGGTGGCTCAGGTCCACACTCAACATTCTTGGTGCCAGTATACAGAAAATCAAAAGACGAATTGCATTATGAAAATCTGTCAGAGAACTCTTGAGTATGCCGAAGAGCAACAATGTCAGTGTAGAGACCAAGGTGTACCTAATCCAGGCCATGATCTTTGCAATTTCTTGCTATACATTAGAAAGCTAAGCAATGACTAAGACTGACAGAAGAAGAATTGAAGTCTTTGAGCTATGGTCCTGGAAAAAAAATATTGAAAATATCATGGACTGGCAAGAGAATTAATAACTCTGACCTGGAAAGGATAAAACAAAATTGCTTCTTGGAGGCAAGAATTTTGAAATGTCATCTCATATATTTTGGACATATGGCCAGGAGAGACCTGTCCTTGGAGAAGAGCATCAAGCATGTATGAATGGATGGTCAGCAAAGGAAATGAAGAGCCTAGATGAGATGGAATGGCACAGTACCTGGGGAAATGGAGGTAGGTGAAACAGAGACAGTGAGATTGGCTCAAGATAGGGCAAGGTTCAGAGCTATTGTTCATTGTGTCACTATGACTTGTAGTCAACTTGACAGTATATAACAACAAAACATTTCTTGTTTAAAGTTTTATCTAAATGTCTTACACATCTACTTATTATATAAGTTTAACATATTTTGAACTATTACATTCAAAGTAAAAATTCTAATAAGGTGTCATTTGCACAGTTTGTGTCCCATACATACATGCTTATCTTTCTTTGAGGGAATGATAGAAAAGAATCAATGTCTTTGATTTATAGCATTGGAGAAGAGTTTTGAGTATTCCACAGACTACCAAAAAAGAACAAATAACTCTTATCTTGGAGGAAGTGCAACTGGGGTGGGGGTGGGGG
>NW_006399823.1:9028623-9038780 GCF_000299155.1 Elephantulus edwardii | reverse complement strand
GGGGGGGGGAAGATTTTTTTATCACATACAGTGGACATGGGAGGGGTCATTTCCTGGAAAAAAGACATCATACTGAAAAAGGTGGAACATCCAAGAAAGAGGAATAACCTCAACAATATTAATTCTAGCAGTGGCATTACAAGGTACTTGAGCATGTCAGAGATCATAGAGATAGTTCAAGGTACAAAAATGTTCAGGTCTATTGTTCATAGAGCCTCTGTGAGTTGCAGATAACTTGACATTACCTAACAACATCTTTTTGACTGGGAAAAGAATATAAATCTAAAAAGAAAAAAATTAAATAAACGCTTTCCAACTCAATTTCATTTTGAACAGGTATCATTGAATCATTTTTATCAACTGCAGAGGAAATAAGAACAGGTAGATATCCAAATATTGATGTATTTAATTCAGTAACAGCCTTTTAAAATTTAATGCAAATCCTTTGGCTTAAAGAAACTTGACAGAGTATGCTATCTTACAACTCATGTGAAGGAGAAACCAAATCTTACAGATATGGACTCACTTTTCAAAACTCCTCTACTTAGTGAATATTGAGATGGGATCTGTATCTTAGTACTTCCACTCCAAAATTCATATTTTGTGTCTTTAAATTTTTTTGTAAATTCTTTTAGTAAGATTATCTAAGATTCCTTCTTTCTCATAATGGATCTGTTTTCTCAATATTTAACGGCATCTTCTAGGGTATTCGGTATTTTTATTTCTTTCCGCACCAAGGGTGGATATTTTGAAATATTTCAAACCCTTTCAAAATGGTGGAAAGTTTATAATCTTTTATTTGTCCTTTAACTATATTTTATTTTATTTTAGCTTCAGAGTTTGTATGCTTTCTATCCATCTTTGCTCTAGTTTTTTATTAAACTATTTCAAGCATTTTATGTTCCTGTTCTCCTCATCAAAAGCCTAGAATTACTAAGAAAAAAAGTGCAGCTTGAATACAGAGAGGCATGCTATACAGAACAAATCAATGTTTATTCATGCTCCATCCATTTGTTTTATATTTTCACTCATTTATGCAAACTTTCATTGAAACAGTTCCATTCTACATAGCCTCTGAAATAATCATGACTAGGGTTACTGTATCCACTTCCATAATAGCTTGCCTCCGGAAACCCTATGATCCTGGAGAGAGGATGAAAGACACCCAAGCGTTGAGGACTCTCCTTCATAGGGTCACTATGAGTCGCCTGTGACTCAACAGCACTTAAAAACAGCAACAACAACAGACTTGATTCAGCCATGAATCGGGTAACCAAAGTAGTATCTATTTTAAAAAAATTATCCAAACCAAAACAAAACTCTCTCACACACACACAAACAGACACTTTCAAACTCATGGATGTAGATTGGCAACTACCTCAAAGCTGAACCTCCAGTGGGTTTCCAGTAGTATAAATAAAGGAGATTGCCCATTTTCCCCCCACATAGTCATTGTTGGATTTGAACAACCAAACAAGTGTGGACTTTGGGTTAGGAGGATAGCTCTCTACAAAGTTTTGCCACCAGATATATTTGGAAAAAGTGCAGCCAGAGTGCTCTTTGGAGACAGATGGCAAAATTTCATCTTTCACACTTTGGACATGTACATGGAAATACTGTGTATTTCCTTGGAACAGGTTATCATGCTTGCAAAGATGGAGGGTCAGCGAGGGACAAAAAGACTCCCAGCAAGATTGACTAACACAATGACCTCAGTAATGGGCTTTTATAAGATCAGAGATAATGAGGATTACCCAGGAGAGAACAGGGTTTAGGTTGGCTGTTCATAGGGTTGCTATGAGTTATACTCAACTTGATGGCACCTCACAAGTACAACAACAACATATGGAACATGTAAAAACCTCTAGCTCTCTCCATAGATTGTATCTTTGATGTCATTCCACAGCTCACCTCATCTTCAATGACTTAAATCTATTCTTAACATGACTTTTAAATTCAATAGGGATAGACTAAAGGTCACTTTTCAGTTCTTGTAGCTATAGCTATGTTTTAATATTCTTCAACCTCAATTTGAACTTGAGTACGAGTAATTGAGGGTCTGCCCCATAGATAGAAACTAGCCTTCTTTTGACTGCTAATATTGAGCTTCTTCAATGATTCATTCCAGAAGTGTAGTGAACCTGATTCATCTATAGGCCATCAGGTGAAGTCAATATGTAAAAATGTGCCATTATAAGAAACATACGTTAACATGTTTCAACGTCACAGAAATCTGGTGAAGTAGCAAACAATACTGTCCCTACTTTAAGAGATAAAGACATGGGGGAAACCCAAAAAGAATTAAAAAGAATTGTTTTCAGAAAAAATAAAGACATGAAACTGTAAAATACAATGTATAAAAATGATTTTATAAAACAGAATGTACATAAATGGAAATAATGCATAGGAATGACTATATAAAAGTGGATTGCCTAAAAAAAAAAAAAGGAAAGGTGCTATTAGTGTTTGTTTTGTTTTTTTAAGGGGTAATTGTGCATATAACATTCAATCATTCCATTTCAATACTCACATCTGTCATCAAGTCCATGATTTCTGACCACTATTCCTTTACGTTGTCATTATAAGGACAGAGGAGAAAGGAAAAGCCAAAATGAATGTAACAAGAGATTTTTAAAATTCCACTAGATGCCAAAAGTGTTGAGAACCAAAACAAAAGGAGGAGAGGCAGAAGTAAAAGAGGAAAACATGAGATTTCAAAGGGCAGTTTGAAAAAACAAACCACAATATTGTGACAGAATGTGTAGAGAGCTGAGACTGTAGAATAAAAAGGGGAAAACTCACTTGGCATTTCTCAAGCTTAAAGAATTGAAAAACAAATTCAAGTCTCTAGTTGCATAGTGAGAGATGCTATGAGCAAAATCTTGAATGATGCAAGAAGCATTAAAAGATTTTGGGGGGAATACAGAGTCAGTATACAAAAAGAATTGGCCAACATGGAAATACTGCATGATCAAGAGCCAATGGGGATGAACTAGGAAGTTTAAGCTGCCAGAAGGCACTGGTAAAATATAAGGCTCTAAGAATTGATGTATTATCAACCGATATGTTTCAATTAACAGACGAAGCCTTGACCATGGTTACTAGTGTATGCCAGGAAATTTGAAAGATAGCTGCTGTGTCAACTGCCAATAAAAGAATGATATTTATTCCCATTGACAAAAAAAAAGGTGTTCCAACATAATGTCAAAATTATTGAACAATATCAATAATATTGAATGTTAGCAAAATATTACTGAAGATAATCTCAAAACAGAGGAGTACATTGACAGAGAACTGAAAAGAAGTTCAGACTAGATTTAGAATTGGCTGTGGCACCAGAGATATCATTGTTGATGTCAGATGGCTTGTGGTTGAAAGCAGGAGATACCAGAAGAATGTCTATTAGTGTTTTATAAACTATGCAATGGTGTTTGACTTTATGAATTATAACAGATTTTGTCTAATATGAGAAGAATGGAAATACCGAAAGACTTAAATGTGTTTAAGAAAAATCTTTACCTCAGTCAAGAAGCTGTTTTCCAAAACCAGCAAGAGAGCACTATGTGGTTTAAAATTAAGGTATAAATAAAGATAGAGGTTGTATCCTCTAGCCATATCTATTTATTTTGTGTTCTGAGAAAATCATACAGATTGGACTTTATGAAAGAGAATATGCTATCTGGATTAGAAGATGACTTATCAACAACTTCATTTATGCAGATGATACAGCCTTACTTGCTAAAAGTGAAAAAGATTTGTAATGCTTGCTGCAGAAAATCTTAATCTCAATATTAAGAAAACAAAAACTGTCACTACTAGACTGATACGGAAGGGTTCAGAGCTGCTGTACATAGGGTTACTATGTATCACGGGCTACACAACCAATAACATTCTATGGCGGCTTTGGAAGCAGGAGTGGCATTCACTTCCTAAATAACCTGCTTCCGGAAACTATGAACTTTGATAAATATCGATAGTTGTATAGGGGCTTCAGGCCTCTTGTTATGAGTTGTGCTCAACTTGAAGGCAATCAACAGCAACAACAACATGATAGGCAACACCGTGATAGATGGAGAAAAGATTGAAATTGTCAGTTATTTCATTTAACTTGGCTCCATAATCAACACCATTGGTATCATCAGTCAGGAGATCAGAAAAAATATTGCACTGGGAAAGACTATAGCCAGGGCTTCTCTAAATTACTGAGGAGTGATGTAGTCAGTTTGAAGACAAAAGTGTACCTGATTCAGACTATGATCTTTTCAATCACTTATTATGCATCTAAGAGCTGTACAATAAATAAGGATGACAGAAGAAAAACAATGATGCTTTTAAGCTGTGGTGCTGGAGAAAAGTACTAAAGACCCAGGGATTGCCAAAAGAGCAGGTACATCTTAGAGAACGTGCAGCCAGAGTACTTCTTGGACACAAAGACAACAATTTGCATCACATGCTTTGGAGTCATTGCTAGGAGAAGCTATTCCTTGGAGAAACACAAAATCTTGAAATTGAAAAAGTGGCAGGTTGGCAAAAGAGAGGAAGACAATCAGATGGATGGGCACAGTGACTGCTGCAGTGGGCTCCAGTGTGTCAGAAATGATGAGAATAACACAGAATAGGACAGAATTCATATCAGTTGTTCCTAGTGTTACTATGAGTCTAACTATACTTGATGGCACATAACAACAACAATACAGAACATAATATAAACAAGAGAACACAGAAAATTCAAATAAATCAACTTCAAAAGGCCAATTTTGCTTACAGTTTATATTTAATGAGTAAAACCAATTTTTATGACAACTGAATCAAAGAACTAATAATATATTCTAAAAGAAAGAGAAAATTTTCAAAGAAAATCATGATCTTTTATCATTCTAATATCATAAATGGTAAGACAACTCCCACTTATTCTGAATCCTTCAAAGGCATTCATTGAGAATACTGTTAAGATAATTGTGTTCTTCTACCCTTATGAAGCTATTTGGAAGGAAGAGTCTTACAATGTCACAATATGAGAGAAGAAAGTAAAGAAATGGAATTCCCTGATGTTCTGATCATCCATGAGTCATCTAGTTGCCACAAGAAAATATGAACTTGAGATATGAGTTGAATATATATTTCTTTTTCAAGGAGATACCAAAGTACATTTATTCTCCTTAAATTACCTATTCAAATAAAACTCTAAATTCTGAAGAGACCAATTTGAGGGAAGCAAGGCTTACCTTAGAAACACTTTGAATCTATAAAAGCAATATTCTGCACATTGTAATCTTTAGGATGGTTATTTATATCTCCAAGAATTTGTGCAATTGATTTTTATAAGAGTATGCAGTTATTATCAATGATAGAAAACTTGAATAAGCTTTTAAAATTGCTTTTGTTGTTCAGTGCCAACTAGTTGACAATGACTCATATTGACCCCGTGATCAACAGATCTGAACTTTGCCCTGTGCCATCATCATCATCATCTCTGCTACTCTGGAGCCCATTGTGACTGTGTCAAGCCATCTTGTTGAGCGTCTTCGAAGCACAGGTTTTTGATGAATCTTCCTCCTCCAATCCTGATGCCACATTCTTACTCACGAAGTCCAACCTCCTGAATCTGCATATAGATTAAAAAGGTATGGAGATAGGGCATCTCCCTGATGCATTCCTTCCCTGATTTTGAACCATGCAGTATTTCCTTGGGCTGATATGACAACTACTACCTTCTCTAAATATAGGTTTCCATTAACATAGTCAAGCTTTATAGGATTCTAATTTTTCTCAAGGTTATCTACATTTTGTTCTGATCCACATGCTCAAATGTCTTTGCATCGTCAATGAGACATAGATAGACCTTCCTTTGGTACTTTCTTTGTTCAGTCAAGACCCATCTGATATTGGGTATGATGTCTCTAGTCCCAGCTTGTATTTTCATAGTTCTCTATCAGTGGACATTTCCAGTCATTTTTGGATAATTGTGAGTAGGATTTTGCCTTCAAGTAAGACTAGTGATTGATATTGAAGAAATTAAGGAGTTGAACAGAAGATTTCAAAGGGCAGCTTAGGAAGACAAAGCAAAGTATTACAATGAGATATACAAAGAGCTAGAATTGGAATATCAAAAGCGACAAAGTCACTTGGCATTTCTGTAGCTGAAGTTACTGAAGAACAATTTCAAGTCTCCAATTGTAATACTTAAAGATGCAAGACATGAAACAACACATGATCAAAAGGAAATGGTGATAAAGCAGGGTTGTGTCATCTACATAACAGACTGTAGTGTTCAAGCTGCTCTGAAGGAAATGGAAAAAAATAACCAACAAAAAACCCCAACAATAAAACAAGGCCCCAGGCATTGATAGAATACCATTTGACATATTTCAACAAACAGATGCAACCCTAGCCCTGCTAACCAGGTTGTGCCAAGAAAACTGGAGGACAACCTCCTATACAACTGACTGAAAGAGATCTATATTGATTCCCATTAAAAAAAAAAGTATATCTGACAGAGTGTGGAAATTAACAAACAATATCACTGATTCCTACATGAGTAGGTAAAACATTGGCTGGATACATACATATTTTCATTTGTTGTTGCTGTTATTGTTATATGCTGTCAAATCACTGGTGACTCATAGCGACCCTATGTACAACAGCCCTAAACTCTGCTCTATCCTGTGCCAATCTTATTGTCTCTAATACACCTACCCCCATTACCCCAGTCACTGAATCAATCCACCTCATAGAGGGTCATCCTCTCCTGTGCTTTCCCTCCACTCTTCCAAGCATGATGTCCTTCTCCAAGGACTGGTCTCTCCTTGCAACATGTCCAAAGTAAGCCAGATGAAGTTTCAGAAGTTTTGCCTCCAAGGAGCAGTCTGGTTTAACCCTCTCCAGGATGAATCTGTTTATTTTCTTAGCAGTTCATGGTATATTCAATATTCGTCTCCAACACCACAGCTCAAAGGCATAATTTCTCCTTCTATCATCCCAAGTCATTGTCCAGCTCTCTGACACCTAGAAAGTGATTGCAAAGACTCTGGCCTGTATCAGGCACACCTTAGTCTCCATGGTGACACCATTGCTCTTCAGTACTTTAGAGAGGTCCCTAACAGCATACTTTCCCATCGCAATATGTCTTTTAATTTCCTGGCTCCTGGTACCAAGAATGTTGGCTGTGGATCCAAGAAAACTAAAGTTGTTAACAATCTCAATCTCAATCTCATCCATCCTGATGTTGCCAATTGGCCCAGTGGTGAGAATCTTTGTTTTCTTGATATTGAGCCTCAGTCCATATTGAAAGCTGCAGCAAGTGCTTTAGGTCCTCCTCAGTTTCAGCAAGCAGGGTTGTGTCATCTGCATAACAGATCGTTGATGAATCTTCTACCAATCCTGATGCCACACTTTTCATACAGTCCAGCTCCCAGATAATCTGTTCTGCATAATGGTTGAAATGTTATGGGGATAGGACACATCCCTGGCAAACACCCTTCCCAATTTTGAACCATGCAATGTTTCCTTGCTCCATTCTGATGACTACTTCCTGGACTAAGTATAGGTTTCACATTAGCACAATCAAGTATTTTGCCTGGCAGGTCAAGGCAGTGACAAAAACAGTTGGGGCCCCAAGATCTGCAGGCCTTCAGGCCAGGAAAACATTCTATATACCAGATCTACAGAACACATCACCGGCACTTGGGAAACATTACCTTTAAACTCAAGAGACACTGACCACAGCGTAAGAAATAGTCAGCATCTGAAGTGTTTGGAATCACAGAAGCCCATAAAACTTGAGATATGAACTATCAGATCGAGGGCTTGACAGGTGTTGAAGGGAGTGGGTGGGAGTGAAAGGGGATGCTGGTGGATGGTGGAGCAGGGAAATAAGTGGGTCAAGACACTTGTCGGGACAACATTGAAACTAATGGTTAATTCCACAATTGGGAAATATCCTTCAACTCCTTTTTTTCCGTAAAATGCTTGTCTGTCAGATAGTTCTCTAAACCTGAGCACTCATATTAAGACAGACTAGGAAGAAGGATTTACTATCCACTTCTGAAATAGCAGGCCTTGAAAAACCCTATGTACAACAGAACGTACGCAGATTAACATATAAAGCAACTGAGATTGAGCCTTCAAGTATGGAAATATAAAGTAAGAAGAAGAATTGTAAGCAGACACTGGTGATTGAAACGTGGAGTGGGAGAACCATGAAAGCAGGAAAACTAGATATTGTTAAGGAAGAAACGGAATGAATAAGTATTGACATACTAGATATTGCCAAGATGAGATAGACTGGCATGTGTTATTTTGAGTCAGATGATCACATGATCTATTACTCCAGAGATGAAAATGTGAGGAAAAATGGGGTAGCTTTCACAGTTAAAAAGTAAATTCTAGATATTTATATTTGCATATATAAACATGTATTTGTGCATGCATGCACACACACATATATATATTTGTATGTAAAACAGTGCTACACTAGTGAATGCTAGGATTTAGAACTATGTAGGTGGAAAGGTTCACTTTGTTCTCACACTTCCATTTTACTTTTGGGTTTCCTTCTGCACACCTTTAGTAATCCTATTTTTATGTAGGTGTCAATTTTTATATGAAATTTTAACCTTTCTTCAGAATAATCTTTAAGTGTGGTTCATTCTCTTTCCTAAGATCACCATTTTGCAGTGCTTTTCACAAAGCAAGCCTCTAACAAATACTTATTAAACAAATAAATTATGTGTCATTGAAACTGTAAATTATTATGAAAGTTTTTATTGGAAAGCTACTATTTTCTCACATGAACACCAGCATGTACTATGTTTAAATTATCATCAAGTTTCAATTTTCAAGCCAGTCTGTTTAGAAATTAAAAAAAAATCAATAAATCAATAGAGTAGAAAATGTGACCAATCCATTGTAGCACAATACAAACACAGGTTATTTGTCCTGTGTAGAACTGATCTGACACTCTTAAACAGGGCCTTTGGGAGTTTTTATTTTAAAATCCTGAAGACTTTTCCCCAGCTTTGTATTGAAGAGACAGACAAAGTCTGAATGTCTATGCTGTCACAAATTCATTTTAAGTTGATTTTTAGAACCTGTGTTTCTTACATGTGACTTAAATTACAAATCACATGGTATTCTGGCAATGCAACCCTGAGCCACTTTACGGAATTAAGAAATCTGTTCACCAAATGAAAACAAACACATGTAGCTGCCTATATAACAGATATATCAGAAAATATTCCTATATGATTAGGTAAACTAGTAGATAAACATCTACTATGTTAAATAAAAACTGTTTTGCATTTGTGTATTTATTTTATTAGTCATCAGAAATATACCAGCCTCTTTCTCCTTTTCTTCCCCCAAATCATAGTGCCTGAATTACACAAATAGCATTGGAGCCAAATAAACAAAAGCAACATTTTTCAGATCTGAACCATCATTAATCATCTGTGATCCTGGGTCAATGCATATCTGGCTTCAATAATACAAGAGATAACATATTTCACCAACAGACAATGAATTCTTGAAAGAAATATAGCCTTCCTCCACAATACAGAGACTATTAAAGTAGTGAATGGAAAAGATCAGTAGGTAACTTGACAAAAAAGACTCCATGATTATTAGGTCTATAATCATTACATTAAATGAAAATAAATATGTGCAAAATAATTCTTTTGTTTAAGAACAGAGAGAAATATAAGTTTGTATAAGCTCATGCAAGAAGGAGGCATGCTTAACTGTCATTTGTCTCAAGAGACTTTTCTGTATCAATAAATTGTTGTTGTTATGTGTCATCAAGTCACTTGCGAATCATAGCGACCCTATGTACAACAGCCCTAAACTCTGCTCTGTCCTGTGCCAATAGCACTGTCTCCGATACACCCACCCCGATTACCCCAGTCACTGAAGCAATCCACCTCAGAGGGTCTTCCCCTCCTGCGCTGTCCCTCCACCCAACCAAGCATGATTTCCCTCTCCAAGGACCGATCTCTCCTTACAACATGTCCAAAGTATGTTAGATGGAGCCTCAGAATCATTGCTTCCAAGGAGCTGCCCAGTTTAACCCTTTCTAGGATGAATCTGTTTGTTTTCCTAGCAGTCCATAGTATCCTCAATACTCTTCTCCAGCACCACAGCTCAAAGGTATCAATACTCCT
>NW_006399823.1:9010516-9027778 GCF_000299155.1 Elephantulus edwardii | reverse complement strand
CTTTCACTCTTCTCTTTGAAAAGTAACAGTAAAATCCTTTCATTGTTATAAAATCCCTCCCACCAAGTCCAGTTCATGATACTGCCTTCATTCTGGACTACTGTCATGACAGTAATACCTTATCATAAATCCTTTTTAAACAGTTCTCTCATCTGTTTCAATGAAGTGTGCATTTTCCCCCCATCTTTCTCAGTCTCCTCCCAACCAAGCTGTCAGTCCTGTTTTACAACGGTGGCACTATGCTGTATTTGTCCTTTTGTTGCTGAGCTATTTCACTTAACATACTGTCCTCCAGGATCACCAATTCTGTATAGTATTTCATGAGTTCCTTGCTTTTCAATGCAGCATAGTATTCCATTGTGTGAATATACCACAGTTTCTCTATCCATTCTTTTCTTGATGGGCACCTGGATTGTTTCCAACTCTTTGCTATTATGAACAAAGCTGCAATAAACATAGGTGTGCATATATCTGCTAGGTGGCACTTCTGGTTTCTTTAGGGTATATTCCCAGTAGTGGAATTGCTGGGTCAAATGGTATTTCTATTTGCAACTTTTTAAGAAGGTACCATACTGTTTTCCAGAGGGGTTGCACCATTTTACACTCCCACCAACAGTGAATAAGGGTTCCAGTTTCTCCACAACCTCACCAGCATTTGTTGTTTGCTGTTCTGAAATCATGCTGAGCAAAGTCTTCGCTAAGATGGTTACCTTTATTTTTGTGAAAATTGTGACATTGCTTTTAGAGAAAGGGGTCATGTTATTTGAAAAAACTAATTAAAAGAACATTTCACTGACATCTGGACAGATTCTGTTTAGTGAAGGGATGTTATAATTGTCGATGCCAAATTGTAATAGCTAAGGAAGTTCTGAGCTATAAGTTTAACTTTAGGGGGGCATGTCTGTGTTCTGTAACAGAAAAATTGAACCCTAAAAATGCTGATTTAAGTTTCTGAATGATATAAATAATAAATGTGTTAGGTTGCTAACCAATAGGCACTTCAGAAAAAAAGGCCTGGTAGCAACTTCCAAAAATTAGCCATTAAAAACTCTGTGAGGCTCAGAAGGTTACCACAAGTCAGACTGGACTTGATAGTAACTGATTGAATATGCAGATAGGGCTCTTTAAGATCACAGAGGTAAGAACAACAAATACCACAGGTGAATTGAAGAGGATAACAGGATTGTTGTTGTTGTTGTTGTTGTTGTTATTAAGTGCCATCGAGTTGCTGATGACTCATAGTGACCCTATGTACAAGAGCCCTAAATGCCGTTCTATCCTGTGCCAACCTTGCCGTCTCAAACACACTCATTCCCACCACTCCACTCACAGAATCGATCCATCTCATCAAAGGTTTTCCTCTCCTGTGCCGTCCCTCCACTTTCTCAAACATGATGTCCCTCTCCAAGGACCAGTCCCTCCTTGCAACATGCCCAAAGTATGTCAGACAAAGCTTCAGAATCCTTGACTCTAGGGAACATTCTGGCTTCACCCTCTCCAGGACAAACCTGTTTGTTCTCCTAGCAGTCCATGGTATATTCAAAACTCTTCTCCAGCACCACAACTCAAAGGCATCAATTCTCCTTCTATTATCCCTACTCACTGTCCAACTCTCTGATGCATAGCACGTAACTGCAAAGACTATAGCCCAGATACCAGTAACCAATACCAAACCCACTGTCACCGAGTGGATTCCTACACATAGTAGCCCTACATTATGTTACCCTTCACCAGAAGACATTGCCTATCTTTCTCACCTTGAATGGTGTTGAATTCAAACCACCAACCTTTTAGTAAGCAGCAGACCAACATATTATGCATTGTGCTTCTATGCCACTTGTGCTTCTTCTAATGAAAAAAAAAAAAAGAAGAAATCTTTTTTCCGTTGGATATTGCCATTCCTATTCAGGGTAACAAAGCCACAAAAGACACTACCCTTGGAAATTAACCTTTCTTAGACTCTGTCTCAATCCTCGATTGTTTTTGCTCTGCATCCTTGCTCAATGACACTCAGTACTGAAAGTCTATCAGTTGTAGAAAGTGCTGAAATCCAATAGACTCTTCTCCTTGCTTGTCTGTCATGATTTGTGATTAGTTTTCCTTCCAAAGTATTTCACCATCCTTATTATTCTCTGTGATGTACACTAATTCCCTCACAGCAGGCGCTCTGATGGGCTAGAATGGGTTTATCAGGCTCCTCTAGAATGGCAGTGATTTCATATGAGACCACCATTGATTACTTCTTGCTAGAGGGCTGCCTTTGACTTGTGCACAATCTTATATTCTAATAAATTAGGTCAAAAATCCCTACACTTTCTCACTTGGGAAACTGTTTTCATCTTTCAGCAATATTTCTACAGTGCCCTGTTGCAAAAGAAATAACAGCTCCATTTATTAAGCAGTTAGGTCCAAAAAACTTAATACATTTTCATGTCTCAACAAATTGGTAGTCATTTGGAAAAACAATACTCTTAAGTTGAAGGAAAATATTTTCTTTTATAGCCGAATAATGTCAATTATTTAGGGGTGGGATATGCTTATTTTTTGAGCACTGTAAAACTTCTTAATCCTTCAAAACATTGCCATTTGCCATCTTCATCTCTTGACTTAACAATGATTTTTGTTGTACATGCATTTTATCACAACATTCACTGGAAACCCTGTTTTGCAAAGATGTATTGCTATTGGAAGAAATATCTTGCCCTCTCCTCATTCTCACTGCTATCAAGTCAGGTCTGACTCATAGCTACCCAGACCCAAAAGAGTTACTGAAGCCATAAACCTCATAGGAAGAGACTGCCCATCTTTCTCTCTCAAAGCCATTGTTGGATTAAAATCACCAGAAAGGAGTGGCCTTTGTGTTAACACTCCTACTCCCTGTGGAATTTAGAATAACCCAATGTTGAAACCATGAATTACTCTAAGCTAGACTACACACATGGATGAGTGCACCACCCTGGTGGGCCAGGGCGGCCAATTTGGGCAGTGCCTTACTTAATACAGCCAGCTCCTTCCCCTGTCTTCGCCAGGACAGCTTTGAGCTTACAGCCAATGGCAAAAACCACATGTCTGAGTCTGCATGGTTCTGGAAACTATCCCCTTCCAGCCCCTGCTCCAGGTGGACCTTGGGTTGGTGCTTCTTAGGAAACGTGGCTCAGAAAACAATGTTATTTATTTGAAAGTATAAAAAAAAACCCATTTATTTCAGATGTTGTGTGCCATTAAGTCAGAGCCTACACTTCGGTAATGCTCTAGTAGGTTTTCAGAGCTAGTTACTTGCACTGGAGAATATTGCTCATCCTTTCCTACAGTGCTGCTGGTGGTTTAGAACCATGTGCCTTCGGGATTGCAGCACAACTTCTTACCACTAGGCCACCGGAGCTCCCTAAAGTCAGCATACCACATCCATGTGTCTTTGAGTTTTGTGCTTTAGGATGAGGATATATTGAAAATGTTACATTTTCTAGAGTAGATATTCAGGAAGTTCTGGTGGCCTAGTGGTAAGGTATTGCACTACAATCCTGAAGGCATGCAGTTCAAAGCCACCAGCTGTTCTGTGGGAGAAGGATGGGCAATCTCCTCTCATACACTTAACTACCTCTGAAAACTTGCCTGAGGGTCAGCTATGAATTGGCTCTGACTTGATAGTATACAAAAATAACAATATATCGATAGATAGATAGATAGATAGATATAGATAGATAGATAGATAGATAGATAGATAGATAGATAGAGTTATCTTTTCAATCTATATGCAGAACAGATCATTTTGGAGGCTGGGCTTTATGAGGAGGAATATGGCAGCAGGATTGGAGAAAAACTCATCAATAACCTATGTTATGCAGATGGCACAACCTTGCTTGCTGAAACTGAGGTGGATCTGAAACACATGTTGCAGGTCAGGACTGTAGGATTGAAGTTCAGCATCAAGGGAAAAAAAAATTCTCTCCACTAGGCCAATTGCAGCAACCTGATAGATGGAGAAGAGATTGAGATTGTTAACAGTTACCACTTGCTCAGCTCCACAATAAACACTCTTGGCATTGTAGTTGTTGTTGTGGATTGCCACTGATTCTAGCACAACTCAGTAATGCTATGAACAAAAGGTCTGAAGCCTTTCTATAACCATCATCAATTATCAAAGTTCATAGAGTTAGCAGAGGCATATTGTTTATGAAGTGGATGCCACTCTTGGCACTAGCAGTGAAGAAATGAAAAGATGAATTGCATGAGATATATCTTCTGTCAGGAGCCTTTCCACAGTACTGAGAAGCAACAATGTCAGTCTAGAGACAAAAGTGTGTTTGATCAAGGTCACGCTTTTTGCAATTATTTGCTATACATCTGAGAGACAATGACAAAGAACTAAGGATAAGAGAAGAAAATTGATGCCTTTGAGTTGTTTGTGAAGCTCCATCTCACATACTTTGGGCCTGGGGCCAGGAGGGATCAATCCATGCAGAAGGACATCATGCTCAGATGGGTGGAAGGACAGTGCAGGAGAGGAAGACCCCCAATTAAGGGTCATTAATGAACAAGAATCAACTCCATGGCAGTGAGTTTTAAGTTTTGAGTAATTGGTAAGGTTTTCAAAACTGTCATGTCTCTCTGTGTTTCTCTCAAAATTTTGCATTGTTTTATGGTGGTTCCATGATATTGACATGATCTTGGAATGTTTTAGTACTGTTTTGGAACCTGATTATTCAGATGAAGATGCCGAGGTGGCATGATATAAAGCTCATTAGCTTAGATATGAGGAAATGCACACAGTAGATTCAATGGCATGTTAGCAACTCCGAATATTAGGGATTGTTTTGGATTAATTTGTGTACATCAAGAGAACAAAGATTCTCCACTATGTCAATTGGCAGCATCACTATGGATGGTGAAGAGATTGATAGTTAACAGTTTTAGTTTGCTTGGATCCACAGTCAACACTCTTGGTAACAGCAGTCAGGAAATCAAGAAACGAATTTCATTGCGAAAGTGAGCTGTTAGAGACCTCTCCAGAGTACTGAAGAGCAACGACGTCAGGCTGGAGACTATGGTGCACTTGATCCAGGCTATACTCTTCGCAACTGCATTGTATGCATTGGAGAGCTGGATAGTGACTAGGGATGACAGAAAGAGAATTAATGCTTTTGAGTTGTGGTGCTTGAGAAGAGTATTGATTATACCATGGATGCTTAGAGAACAAAGAAGTTTGTCCTGGAGAGGGTGAAGCGGGCTGCTCCCTGGAGGCAAGGATTTTGAAGTTTCATCTGACCTACTTTGGGCATGTTGCAAGGAGGGACTAGTCCTTGGAGAGGGACATCATGTTTGGGAGAGTGGAGGGATGGCACAGGAGAGGAAGACCCTTTACAAAATGAATTGATTCAGTGATTGGGGTAATGGGAATAGGTGTGTCAGAGACAGTGAGGTTGGCACAGAATAGAGCAGGGTTTAGGGCTCTTGTACATAGGGTCGCTAGGAGTCACCAGTTGACTCGATGGCACATAACAACAACTGCAAAGATACATTGAGATTCTATTTATTGTTGTTATTAGTTACTCAGAATTGGGGTCCAACAGATAGTTTTACCTTTTGTAGAAAGGGAGGAAACACTGCCTGGTCCTTACCATACTCAAAATTGCTGTTGTGCTTGAACACTTTGTTATATTCATTGTTTCAATCCATCCATTGAAAGTCTTTAACCTTTTATCTTTTTCTCCTAACTCTCTGCTTTATCAAGTATATTCTTCTCCAGGTAATTGCTTTTACTGATATCAAACACCACGTGCACAAGTCTCATTAACCTCACTTTCAGGAGCACTCTGGTGGAATTTTCCTCCAAGACACATGTCATTGTTCTTTCTGTTTTTCTTTTTTAATTTTTAAAAATGTATTATTATTTAGATAGCTAAGAAAATTCTTTCCTCGGCTTGAAATCTATATACTAAAGCCGGTTGTCCTGTTTGGCTCCTGGGATGGCCCCATAGCTGTGGAGGCAAGGAATCCCAGATGGAGGGACCTATAACCCCAGGGATGCCTCAGTCCTGTCTTCCCACAAGCAATGTAGAGTGCTCACTCCCAGCACAGAGCCTCATCTCTCCTCACCTTTTGTCCCGCTGCTTAGTGTCCTCCTTTGTCTCTGGTATGGAAGGAGATCTTACTAGATTTTGTTGCTTAGAAGCATTACTTTTTCTCAGTATGTAAACATAACTCAGGCCTTGCTTTAGTTTCTCCTTTTATCCACAGTCAAGCTATCACCTCAACACTCATTTGCAATCACATATCACAAGTTTCTGTGTCTCAGTTAGCCATATTTTTGTGCCTCTGTGTCTTTCTGCCAGGCATACTTTCCATTCTACCTTGACTGCATTCCTTGTGGAATTCAATGCAAAATGAAAATTTCAGCCTATTATTTAAAAAACTATTAAGGATGCTATGCAAGTTATTTTTATGTTTTCAACTTTTCTTTCCTATGCATATATTTTTACCTCACACTTCTAAATGCATTTGTAAGTGCTGGTTACTCCTCTCCTCCCTAAGTGAACGATAGTGTTCTAAAGGGCAGGAGTTACACATTTGTGAACTTCCAGTACTTTGAGCTTTGAGTCACGGTAGATAAATCGTTGTCTTCCACAAACACATATGTTTGTATAGGGATTTAAGCAAGGGATCCAAATAAATTGTACAGAGGACATGCTATCATAAGTGGTGGGAGTCATCAATTGATTTTGACTCATAGTGACCTCATGTGACAAAGCTGACTGACTTTCTAGCATTTCCTAGACTTTTTTCCTCCCTAGAGTTTCTGTAGTCTGTTTCTGGTTTGTAATTCTCTTAAGTGTCTGTGATACTGGGGCTTGCTACAAGGACACTGGTATGGACAATAAGAGAAAACCAATTCAAAAGTTGATATCACGTGAATTAGAGAGGAAATTAAGTTGGAAAAAACAGGTAGAGAAAACATGATTTGACAGAAGTTGGTAAGTCTAGAACTGGTTGGTAATCAAATTAATCTAACTTCCAATTACAATTTGTTTTGAGGTTTACATACAAAATTGTATGTGAGGAATAAGAGTGTAACCACATGTCAAAATTAATTCTTCTGAAATCAAAAGTTGTGTTTTTAAATGCCACTTGTCCCACTACAAGGAGGTTATTATGAGTTTTAGAAGCAAAGGTAATGGACTGAAGAAAGACTAAGAGTCTTCTACGCTATTGGCCTACCAGTTGTGCACATGTTGCTCTACAACCTTTCTGGATAGAATATTATGGCAAGAAAGTATGATTCCGGGCACACCAAGTTCACAAGTGCCTCACAACCAGCTTCAGGTTTTGCTTCCACACCCATGGATTGGCGAATACGGGATATAAGTAGCATGAGGACAATTAGCACCTTGCTCAATGCATTCAGGCGGTTTTCCTCACTGCTATTGTTTGTGTCCATGAAGTTAGCTCCAAACTTATCCATATAATATATATCATAAAAAAACCTATGTTGAAAAATCTCTTATTTCATCACTTGTGCTATCAAGTTTGCAGCAAATGAGTGCCTACATTTTTTAATAAAGGAGCATACTGCTGGCAGTGATACCACAGAGAGTGTCCAGAAATGTCTGCCAACATCTGTGAATTTCTCAGAGGTGCAGTTTTACGCAACAAATCTGTCTGCAGAACCTGAGGGAGGAAAACAACCACAGGCGAATGAATGATCAGAAATGATCATTTTAATAGGAAAATAGATTAAAAAGTATGTACACTGTTTAAGGGGACAAAGAAAATGTTTGGTACAATAGGATTTTTAAATTTTTGGAAAACGTTAATGTGTAAACACAAAGTGGAAAAGGAAAAGACATTTAAAGACCATATTGAGAGTAGAAAACATTATACTGAGTGAGATAGTTGAAACAAAAAAGAGCAAATATAGGGCTTGGGGGAGGATTGTACACCAATGAAGGAATTCTTCTTTTACTTTTCAGAGAAAGGTGCGAACTGAGGGTGAGGGGAGCGGTGGGCAGGGAGAAAAAATGTAACAATGAATGAATGGAAATCCAAAATTTCTGTAAATGTTCATTAAAATTAATAAAAAAGAACAAATATTATGTAATGCAACTCTTATTATTAGAATCAATCTATTTACTGGGGGAAAGAGTCAATAGAAAATTAATTGATAGGCAATGAAAGATAGGTGAAGGTAAGGACAATATGGATTGAACAGATGATTACAAAGTGTGTGTTCGTTGTAAATAATGTTATGGAACAAAATACATACTAATGACTTATTGTAAAAAACAAAAGGAAACATCCTAATATGCTTTGTACTATTTCACTTAAAGCACAATTGGAACTCTCATGCACTCTTTGTGGGATAGTAAAATGGTACAACCATTCTGGAAGGCTGTTTGGCATTTTCTCAAAAATCTGGACACAGAAAGCCCACATGACCCAGCTATTGCACTGCTACACTGCTAGCAAGATACCCCGAGGAAATGAAAACTGAGACTTGAATGGAGATATGTTCATCACAGCATTATTTACAATCAAAAGAATATGAAAACAACCCAAATGTCCATCAATAAGTAAGAACAAACACTGCATAAAATCCTGATAGTAAAAAAGAGGAGATCAACTAGTAAGATGTGTATAAACATCTGGAAGGGGGAGGGGAAAGTGAAAGGGGGCAAAAAAGGAGAAGCTTAGAAATCACTAGTGAAATCAGAGCTTACTGAGTGAATTGGAAGCAGGGGGAAGAAAGGATTCAATAGGGATTTGAAAAGGTGGGGTAACAATAGGTATAGAACAATGATAATAAATGATATGGGATATAGTATAAAAATGATTGTATGCAACCTCAATTCTGGATTCCTGTGCTAACCATAATACTTAAGGTTGCATAGAGAAGTGTACTCGGGGTGGGGGGGGGAAGGGACATGGGAATTGTATACTAATGAAGGAATTTTTTTTCTTTTTCTTTTTTTTTCCTCTCCTCAGAGGGGGAAGTGAGCTGGTGGGGAGGGGTGGGAAGGGAGAAAATTGCGGCAATGAATGAATGGAAATACAAAACCTCTGTAAAAAAAAAAATTTAAAAAATGATTGTATGAAACACAATATAAAGGATGGATTGTACAGAACACAATGTATATAAATAAAATGAAGTAAATGAATTATGAACACCAATTTATAGAAAGTAAAAAAAAAAAAAAAGAAAGAAAGAAAGAAAAAGAATATATTGGATGTTCCAGAGCTAGGAGCAAAATTGGGACATTGGCAATCAATAACCAAGTTCTGGCCATCCTGAAGCACATTCTGTAAAGATTGTAGCTTGTCTTTTCAGGTTAGTAGCTACATAGGTGGTGGGTCTGAATTCTCGTTTTATATGAAAGTCAATGTCTGTTTGTATATTTAGTCTTTAAATACTAATTAACTCTCAAGATTTCTCAAGTGGTCAGAGTTAAATTCAAACATCTATGACTTCGTAACACAATAGAACCCTTGTGGTATGGTGTGTAACATGTTGGTTTACCAACCAAAAGTTCAGTGTTTAAAGTCATCAGCTATTTTGAGGGTTAAAGATGAGCAGTGTCCTCCAATTAAGATTTATAGCCTCTCAATCCCAAAGAAGGGTCATATGAGAAGGAATTGAGTTTAAGGCAGTTTAAAACCTTAGAAAACAGGATGTACCTGTTTTAAGGGGCTCTATGGGTGAAGCAAACCTTTATGGAGGTTGTGAGTAAAGTTAACTAGTGCTAACAGCACAAACTCCAATTTTGAAGGAAAATTTGGCAGTGTATCTCATGTATGCCTATATGTGAAAATATCCTCATGAATTTTATGACTCAATTTTACATAGTCTGGGCTCAAGAAATATTTAGTGTGTGTACTTAATTTTTTCAAATGGGAAAAATGAGTTGATTTCTGCTATTGTTCTCTTTTTATCAATATCTTTTTTTACATTTCTTGAAAAAATGTGGAAAATGTTCTTTAATTTTTTAGACTACTTTACTTACAAAGTTTGTATATTTTGTTTTTCACATCAATCTTTCCCATTTCCTTTACCCATCCCCTCCTCTACTCATAATCTTGTGTGACCCTATGATTAATCACCACCTCATTCCACCTCACTCCCACTTCACCCCTCAACCCCTCTTCCCACTTTGGATCCTCATACATACACGATATGTATATATTCTATAATAATAGTCTTATACAGTATTTGTCCTTATGGGACTGAGTTAGTTCACTCAGCATAATGTTTTTCAGTCCCTCTCAAGTTATGTAGTAATTAACTAATTCATTCCTTCTATTGTGGTACATAGTATTCCATCATGTGAATGTACCATAATTTCTCAATCCATTCCATTGTGGTTGGCCATTTGGGCTGTTTCCATGTTCTTGTGATGGTGAATAATACTCCTATGAAGATTTATGTACAAGTCTCAATTTGTGCCTCGGTTCTCATTCTATCTGGCTATACTCCAAACAGTGGAATAGCTGGGTCATATGGAATTTCTAGATTCAGCTTTTTTGAGGAAGTGCCAAACTGCCTTCCAGAGTGGTTTTACCATTTTACAATCCCACCTACAGTGTATAAGAGTTCCTATGTCTCCACATCATCTTCAACATTTATTACTTGCTGCCCTGTTAAACTTTGCCATTGCAACTGGAATGAGATGACATCTGATTGTGGTTTTGAATTGCGTCTCTTTTTGCCAGTGATTTTGAGCATTTTCTCTTTTGGCCATCCAAATATCTTTCTCTGTGAAAATTCTTTCTACGTCTTTTGCCCATTTGTAATTATGTTATCAGTCTTTTTTTTGTGGAGGTCTTGTAGGATTCTGTAAAATTTTATGAGCCCCTTGTCTGAAATAATATTGCCAAATGTTTTTCCCAGTCAGATTTTTCTTTTCACTATGTTAGAAAATGTTTCTGATGCACACAGAGATTTAACTTTAGAAGGTCCCATTCCTCAATTATACTTTCTCCAGATTATTCATTTCTAGCTGTATTTGAAAGCCTCTTTATACCATAAACTAGTGGATCTGATCCAGGCCATAGTTTTTTGCAATTTTTTGCTCTGCATCAGAAATCTGGACTATGACTAGAGATAAAAGAAAAAAAATTGCTGCCTTTGAAATGTAGCGCTGGAGAAGAGTGTTGAATATACCATGGACTGCTAGGAGAACAAACAGGTTTGTTTTAGAGAGGGTGAAACCTGGCTGCTCCTTGGAGGCAAGAATTCTGAGGCTTTGTCTGACATATTTCGGACATGTTGCAAGGAGGGACCTGTCCTTGGAGAGGGATATCATGCTTGGTATAAGACGAGCACAAGAGAGGAAGACCCTTGATGAGATGGATTGATTCAGTCACTGGGGTACTGAGGGTAGGTGTATCAGAGACAATGAGGTTAGTACAGGATAGACAAGGGCTCCTGGCCTCTAAATAGGGTCACTATGAGCCACAAATGACTTGATGGCAGTTAACAACAACACAACAATAGGATGTCTAAGCTTGATCCAGTTTTTCTATGATAAACTTTATGGTTTGGGGCTTGAATCCCATGGGGGTCTCTGATCCACCTTGAGTTGATTTCTGTGTATGGTATGAGATGTGAAAATTGTTTCCACTTCCTGCAAGTAGCAGTCCAGTTTTGCTAGCACCATTTGTTAAGAGTCTGTCATTCTTTCCTCTGCTTGAAGAGAATGACTGTCTATCTTTCTTACATGGAGCAGCTGGTGATATAACCACCAGAGATGCACACCAGGATCCTTAACAGACTGTATGACTAGAGAACTCTTACCAGTACCAGATGCCATCTAACTTACTTCAACTCATGGTGATTCCCTGTATCTCAGTTGAACTGAGCTCCATAAGGTTGTAGAGGCTAATTTCATAGAATCTTTTCTTTAGAAGTGCTTCTGGATAAACTGAACTGCCAATGTTTTGGTCAATAGCAATATATGTTAACTATGTAAACTACCCCAGACTATAATGTCATAAAAAGTACTGGAAATTAACGTATGTTAACGTATTTCCTTTGTTTCAAAAATGTTTGTCCTGAGACTATAAGAGTTCCTTTTTCATCTGTTTAAATGAAAGAGAAAAAAAGAACCCAAAAAGCAACAACTGAAAACCTAAAATAGCACACATAAACTAATGCACTCAGATTAGCCTCAGTCAAAATTTCAAGCCCAGGTACTTTAGGAAAATACATGAATTCTATTTACAGAAGAAAATAATCCTCATTATATATTGTAAAGTTTATTATTTTATAATATAATTATAATAATATTATGGCCCCTTCTTTGTTGTGTTTTTTTTTTAATCTGCATGCCCCATTCGCTACTTTTATTTAATACTGGTTAGCTTTTCTCATAGTTTTTAATATCTCCTTGGTAATATTAATTGGAAGAAATTTATACATTCTTACTTGTATCACTGTCTCACAGAATTCAGTATGTTTGTTCTTGACAAATGACTCTCAGTTAATATACAGCCAATTTATGGAGTGATGAGAACGAACCTGCAAAGGATATGGTTTGAGGTTATAAAGTAAACTCACCCAGTCATTGTTGATCTTGACTAATAAATCAATATCGAAATGCTCTGTTATCAAATACTAATTAATTCTTCCTTTCCTTCCTCATATTAATTTTGTGTCATTTCAAGTCTGTAGGGGAGAGTTCTTGTAGCTTTCAGCAGGAACATGCTGATATTTTGCCAGAGAATTTTATTAATTGCAGTAAGTGCAGTGATTCTGGACAGCCACATTTAGAAAAGAAAGATGAGTTTGGAAGACAGTTCTTCCCTTTGGCAAGTGTGATATTTCAGGGTCTCAATAAATTTTTCTTGAACCTAACACATTTGGTAATTACTGCACATCTTTATTAATACTCAGATTTTCTGGTAATCCAATTACTAGAATCCTTATGTCTCAATCTTTTTATTTATAGCAACTTCAAAATACAAAGTAAAATAAATTGAGTAAATTCACTCAATAACCCTGGTCATGTTTAAATACCTCCCTTTGATCATGAAGATTATATTTGTATCAAATCCATATTCCCATAAATTAGGAATGATAATTTAAATTTTATATAGCTGACTAAATTATCTGACCATAATTCTAAATATTATATTTAGATATTTGAATTTGGATTGAATTATTAATTCAAAGTACCACTTACACAATATGTAACCAAATAATTTTAACAGTAGAGTGAAACATTAAATAGAAAATCAGAATACAATACAGTTCTACTATAATTAATAACTTATGATTAGTAACTTATGAAACTTAAAATAATGTCTGTTTGTCACATTGTTTCCTACATGAAAATAGATATTTTCCTTCTACTCTTTTCCATTAATTTTGTGGAAAGACAGAATAAGATAAGCTTAAGCGAGAGAAGGAAGACTAATGAGAGATAAATTCTGCTTCAGAAACCTGTGATGGGTCAATTTGCCAGTTGCCATAAATTCTGCTCTGGAGACCTGTGATGGGTCAATTTGCCAGTGCAAGTTTATTCCAACTCATGGGAATGCCATGTCAGACTAGGTCATTATGCTCCATAAAGTTTTCATGGTTCAATATTGGAAACTAGATGACCAGGCCTTTTTTCTGTAGAGCCTCAGGGTGAACTAAAAATTCCAACCTTTTAGTTAGTAGTTGAAGGCATTGTCTATTTGTTCCACCCAGGAACTCATGCAGTATGACAATCTCTGCAATTACTTCAAAGCCTACAAAGATATAGGAGACAAGGAATTGAAGAGAAATGGGGGCATGTGGAGGAGAGGCTGCGTCTGTGGAGATCTGATCTCTCCAATAACTTGAGTTTGAAATGGAATCATTCTAGGGTCTTCTTTTTTCCCCCAAACTAACATTATATTCTGGAAGTGTAGACTGCACTGCCTTTTGAGGTTTTATAGGATTTTAGAGTGTTTTAAACTTTCTAGATATCATCACCTGCTTGAGAGGAATCCCTTCTTTTAGTCTAAGATTTAGAGGGAACTCATGACCTCTAGGCCTTGCCTTTATTGTGAGGAAGGTTCCCAAAGGCCTTGCAAGTCAGTCCTTGACCTCAGGCCCAGGTGCTTTGGCCATAGGTGTCCTGCATAAGGCTGATTCAGCCATTCAGCTCGAGATCAGTATTCATGACTCCCTCAGGAACAGTAAACCTGGATGGGAAGGAGGACCTGGAATAATACACATAAATATGTGCTGAAAGTAATATAGTTATTTGGGGAAATGATATCATTTTAACATCGCCAAGGTGGCATTTAGTATACGTAAGAGGTAAAGCAGCTTCCAAATGTGTCAAAATTATGAAGAGAGGGGAAAATGTACATCTATGCAGCAAATTGGGCTTGACCCATGTAAAGTGCAAAGAATGACAAACAGTTGTTAAAGCTGTTGGTCAAAGGTCACCAGGCTTCTAAAAATGACAAGATGCAAAGGCCACTGTAGGTCTTCACTTTGCTACAAACTGATATTTTAAAAACTCAACCCTGAATAAATCAATTCTGTTAGAAACCTTGGAAAAGGCAGGCAGGCAACAAAGTCCAGATCAATCTTGCCTTTTGTTTTTATTATAAGAGAGCTGAACGTGGAGATATGTGAAAATGTTTGGCCTTTCAACTTCTCTTATATTAGCCAGGTAGGACTTAAGAGCCTCTCAGAAGTTATATCTTATTGTGGTTAGCTGCTTCTGCAGTCAACCCCAGCGCCTAGCTCCATGCATAGCAGAGGAAAACAATGATGTATATTGGGTACATATGTCATTTCCACTAAACAGCCAGAGAATTTCCTAGTTACTTGGCAATGTTTTTATGTTTCTTTGGACTTCCTACAACCATCCATGTCAAAATAATTCTTATTTCTCAAGAGAGTCCTCCTCAAACCTAAATTAATTTTTATTTTTAATATTTCTAGCACCATCAATATATAGGATTTAGGGTTGTTTTGCATCATCAGAAGAAATGGTTGAAGTCTATATCCACTATATTCGCTTAGTATATTTAAGCTAACACTCCCACTGTGTATGAATTTTTTATTTCAGGAAATCTATATTTTGAGTTCCAGAAACTCCATTTGGTTTTATTTCATAGCTTGTACTTGTCTTTCAACACTTATTTTTTTCTTATTCATTGAAAACACATTTTCATTCATTGAAAACATGCTTTATTTTCATTATTAGAACTAGACATTACAGCCCCTTTAATATGTTCATCATCTAGTTGAGACTCTAGTTCACCTCAATATCACTCAACCTGTTTTGTTTATTTTTTTTCTCTTGAGAATGTGTTTAAGTTTCCCAATCCTTCAAAACTTTGCTATCTTAGAGTCTATCCTCGACATTATGAATATTGGTTAAAATATTTTTGTTATTATGTCCATTGAGTGAGAACTGGTCTATAGCTAACTCTCCACCAGGTTTCAGAGACTACAAGTTGCCAAGGAAGAGACTGCCGATCTTTCTCCCACCAAAAAGCTGGTGGTTTCTAATCTCATGCCTTTGGGTTATTAAATGCTGATAACTACTGTTACATATGTTTTAACATAGCATTTTCTTGCAAACTGCTGCTTGACTGGTGACTCTAATTCAGAGCTTTTGTTTTACACTGAAATATTTTTAGATTTAAAAATATATATATTTAGATGTTAGTCAGGGATGACAGGAAGATTTGGCTGATATATTCTCTCTAGCCCTCCTTCTTAACAGATTCTGTAATCTCATGAGGTTTCGCCATTCCTTGACTATACTATTCAAGTTTTTCCAGTCATAAAACCTGAAGTGGTCTTCCATATTCAACCTTTTACCAATATCCATGCCATTTGAGTTACGTTAAACTCTAAAGGAGAGATAAAAGAACTAAGTATTTGTACAGCTTCCAAGAGTCAAACCTTCCAGCAAGAGTATGATCCCCACCAAAGTCTTTCTGCAGGGGCTTATCTAGTAGGTATTTAATGCATCATGGTAGAAGCAAACGCTTGACTATGCATATGTTTTTAGTTCTTTAATGATTTTATCTCAGGAATAAACTACTCATTGCTATTCAGTCAGTACAGACTCATAGTTGACCTTCCAGTGGGTTTTCCATAAATCACGGGAGAGAAAGTGAAATTTCTTTCTCCCATGAAACAGCCAGTGCATTAAAACTACCTGCCTTTGGGTTGGCAGTGTAACTCCTTAATCAGTGCCTTAATTTGAATGGACATCAATGTATAGAGTATTTTATGATTGATGCCAAATATATTCTGTTTATTAGATCTACATAATGGTTATAACCCCTAGAGTTTCTTCTAGAAAAAATGGTGTCTTATCATTTTAATTTAAATCTACACTTCATCTAGGATTGATTTTTTGTATGTGGTGTCAGCTATTGATTTTTTTCCACAGCCAAAACATTTTAAGATCTATTTAAAATTATTAATTTCATATGGCTAAGTAATTACATTGGCATATATTTTTAAATAGTATTATAGAGTCCTGTGGTTTTTATTTCAATGTGATTAGAACTAACTCAAATACCTTTATACTAGATGCAAAGCCAAGAATCACTTGTAACCATTTAAGTAATCAGTCTGTAATTTAAAGTAGCAAGCTATTTGGACTTTAAAAATGACATCAGAAAAAAAATGTTTTGATCAAATTACATTTTCTCAGGCAAATAAATTAAGTTTCTCAAGCCAACCATGTAATTAGAATTCTTTCCTCTCTGGTATATATATTTTACACATTAAGTATGCTTGAAATATTTTACATCTTATGAATTAAAATAGAAGTCATCTTCAATTCCTTCCTTTTATGAATGAAGCTCCTACCTCCTAAAAAATAGGCAAGTAAATCTAGATACTCTATTAATGTATCATATAACAAATGAAATTATATAAACCAACAAGACCAAGAGCTATTTTCAAAATAGTTTATACAATTATATTGCCCCTTTATTATCTTTTAAAGATATTATTTTCTTTTCCATAAATCCAAAAAAGGATATAAATTAAATATTTAGAAACAAAACTGGTGTTCATCTGAGACTCATAGAGACCCTATGAATAGCTCTGAAACCTTCCGTATCCTGTCCCTGTCTCATTCCGGACACACTTGAACTCATTGCCACAGTCACTGTGCCTATCATCTTATCCACAGTTTTCCTCTCTTCTGCTGATCTTCTACCCACACTAATAAGAATACCTTATCAAGGACTGGCCCTTACTGAAAACATGCCAAACTAGTTATAACCAAAACCCTGAAACAATTGCTGGGGAATTGA
>NW_006399823.1:9008153-9009681 GCF_000299155.1 Elephantulus edwardii | reverse complement strand
TGATTCTGTAGGACAGAGAAGAACTGACTCAATGTTCTCCAAGGGCTGTCAATCTTGACAGAAGCAGATTACCTCATCTTTTCCCTACTGAGGCATTGGTGATTTCAGAACTCTCATTAAAGTGCTTTTACCAGTTTGCCAAGAGGACTCCTTTGACTAGTGGTAGTAAAGTTAAACCTCAAAAGGCCAAAACAAAAAGAAGGATTATTTAAGGAGGGAGAAACACAGAAGAATTAAAATGACAATTGTAGAAGACTAAGTGAAAAATGATAATGAAATATGCAAAGCGATAGAGTTAGAAGAAAAATGGGAAGATTATTATTGGCATTTCTCTAGCTGAAAGAACTTAAATTCAGACCTTGAGTTACAATCTGAAGGAAGCCATGAACAAAAGTCTGAATGATGTAACATGCATCAAAAGAAGATGGAAGGAATTCACTGAGTCATTGTACTAAAAAGAATTGGCTGACACTGTACCATTTCAGGAAGTAACTTACAATCAAGAACAAATGTTGATGAAGGAAGAAGTCCAAGTTGCACTGAAGGAACAGGCAAAAACTAAGACCTTAAAAATTGATGAAATTGAAATGTTTCAACAAACAGATGAAGCTCTAGACATGCATGGCAGGCTGTAGCAAGAAATTTGAGAGACAGCTACCTGGTCAATATACTAGAAGAAATCTATATTTGTTTTCATTCTCAATAAAGGTGATCCAATAGAATGTGAAAATTATTGAACAATATCATATTATTGATATAACATGCAAGAAAAATTTTGCTGAAAAGTATTTTAAAAGGCTAGAAACAGTGAATTAACAAGAAACTATATGGAATTTAAGCTGGATTTATAATAGAAACTCTGTTGTTGTTGTTGTGTACCATAGACTTGGAATTGACCCAAAGCTAACACTACAGCAGGATTTCAGAGGTAGTTAATGAAATAAAGGAGAATGTACATCCTTCTCATGTGTAGCAGCTGGTGGCCTCAAACAGTGTGACTTTGGGACTGCAGTACAGTTTCTTGCCACTGATGTCAGCTGGATCTTGGCCAGAAGTAGAAAGTATTAGAAGGATGTCTGATTGAGTTTCATTGACAATGCCAAGGTTTGTAACTATATAGATCACAACAAATTGCGGCTTACATTGAGAAGAATAGGAATCCCAGAGCACTGAATAGTGCTGCTGTGGAACCTATAACTAGTCTAAGAATCTGTTGTTGTCTGAACAGAACAAGGGAACACTATAGTTCAAATAAAGAAAGATGTGAGTCAAGGCTGTATCCTTTCTCTATACCTATTCAATCTGTGTGCTGAGTAAATCATTTGAGAAACTGGACTGTATGAAGAATAGGACATCAGGATCAGTGGAAGACTCATCAACAATCTTCAGTCAGCAGATGACACAATCTTCCTTGATGAAAGTGAAGAGGACTTGAAATGTTGGCTGTGGAAGAGGAAGGAATACAGCTTTCCGAATGGATTATGTCTTAACATCAAGAAGAAGAAAATGCTCATAATAGTGCTGTAGG
>NW_006399823.1:8971271-9006943 GCF_000299155.1 Elephantulus edwardii | reverse complement strand
TGGTGGCACCCTCTCCAAGACATATTTGTTTGAACTTTTGGAAGTCCATGGGATGTTCAGTATTCTTCTCCAATATCACAGCTCAAAGGCATCAATTTTGCTTCCTTATTCATTGTCCAGCTCTCAGATGCACAGCAGGTGATTGGAAAGACTATGACCTGAATCAGACACATCTTAGCCCCAAAATGACATCCTTAGTATTCAATAATTTAGAGTAGCCCCTAACTGAAAAGTTTGCCAGTGCAATAGGTCTCATGATTTCCAGACTGACAGTACAAAGGATGTTAATTCTGAATCTAAGTAAGGTGAAGTTTTTGACAGTTTCAATCTTTCCTTCATCTACCATGATGTTGCCTATCAGTCCAATGTTAAGAATCTTTGTTTTCTTGACAATGAGATGTAGTCCGTTTTGAGTGATGTACTCTTTGATCTTCTGCAACACATGCTTCAAGTCCTCCTCTCTTTCAGCAAGCAAGGTTGTGTCATCTGCATAACGCAGGTTATTGATTAGTCCCCCTCCAATCCTGATGTCATATTCCTCTTCATAGAGTTCGGCTTCTTGAATGATTTGCTCAGCATATACATTAGATAGGTATGGAGAGAGAATACAACCTGACCCACTACTTTCTTAATTTTAACCATGTAGAATACCTGAGAAGAATAGGAATCCCAGAAAAATTGATTGTGCTTATGTGAAACTATTTTAGACCAGAAATCAGCTATCAGAACACAGCAAGAAAACCTGCATGGTTCATAATCAAGAAAGTTGTACTCAAGGGATGCATGTTGTCTTTTCAGTCTGTATGTATAACAGATCATCAGGGAGGCTAGGCTCTATGAGGAAGGTGTGTCATCAGCACTGGAAGAAGACTCATCAACAGACTGTGTTATTCAGATAATACAATCTTACTTGCTAAAACTGAGGATAACCTGAGGTATCTGCTGCAGAAGGTCAGGACAGCAGCCTTCAATATGACTTGAAGCTCAACATCAAGAAAACAAAGATTCTCACCCCTGGACTAACTGGCATCATCATGACAGATAGTGAAGAAATTGAGATTGTTAACAGCATCAGCTCGCTTGGCTTCATGATCAATACTCTTGGTACAAGCAGCCAGGATATCAAAAGACAAATTACATTAGGAAAATCTTCTGTCAGAGACCTTTCCAGAATACTAAGCAACAATGATGTCAGTTGAGAGACTAAAGTGTGCCTAATTCCTGCCATGGCTTCATAATTACTTGTCAGAGAGCTGGACAATGAATAAGGATGATAAATAATTAATATCTTTGAGTTGTGGTGCTGGAGGAGAGCACTGAATAAAGAACAAACAGTTCTGTCCTGGAGAGGGTGAAACCAACTTGCTCCTTGGAGGTAAGGATTCTGAGGCTTCGTCTGGCATACTTGCAAGGAGAGGGACCAGTCCTTGGAGAAGGATATCATGCTTGGAAGAATGGAGGAACAGCACAATAAGAAGACGACCCTGAAGAAGATGTATTGACTCAGTGACTGAGATAATCGGGGTATGTGTGTCAGAAACAATTAAGTTGGTTCAAGATAGAGCAGGGTTCAGAGCTATTGTACATTGGGTAATTATTAGTGAGAGGGAACTTGAAGGCACATAACAACAACAGTGTACCATTGTTCTGTTTGTGCAATAGCATCCTGGTCTAGATATAATTTCACATGAACACGATTAAGTGCTTTGGGATCCCTATTCTTCTCAATGTTAGTTATAACTTGTTATGATCCACACAGTAAAATGCCTTTCCACAGTCAATAAATCATAAATAGACATTCTTCTGATATTCTTTACTTTCAGCCAGGATCCATCTAACATCAGCAATAATATCCCTGGTGCCATGGCCTCTTCTAATTTCTGCTTGAAGTTCAGGCACTTCCTTATCTATATACTGCTGAAGATTCCAAGGAATCAAGTGTCTCCTAAAACATGACAAAGTATGTGAGATGAAGCTTTGTCATTTATCCCTCCAAGAAGCACTCTGGCTGCACTTTTCCCAAGATATACTTGTTTGTTCTTTTGGCAGTCCAGGGAATATTCAGTACTCTTCAATTCCACACTCAAAAACATCAATTTGTCATCCTTATTCATTTCCCAGCTCTTAGATGCATAGTAAGTGATTGAAAAGACCATGACCTGAATCAGACACTTATTAATCTTCAAACTGATATCATTGTTCCTCAGTAATTTGGAGAGTTCTCTGACAGGAGACTTGCCAAATGTAATATGTCTCCAGATCTCATGATTGCTGGAACCGATCAAGGGTATTGATTGTGGGTCCGAGTAATAAGAAATTACTGACAATTTCAATCCCTTCTTTTTCTCTTTGAGAACCTTTATAGTTTTATGATTTGGGGTTTTTTTGTGTTATTTTTTTATTAAGTTAAAGTTTACAGAGACTTTATATTTCTATTCATTGTTGTACTTTTCCCTCTGCCCATCCCGCCCTCTCCCAATTTGCGCTTCTCTTTGAAAAGTAAAACTTTTTCATTTATATATAATCCCTTCCCCCAAGTCCATTTCACTATGTAGCTTTCAATCTCTTTTCCATCTATCATGTTACCTATCAGTCAAATAGTGAGGATTTTTGTCTTCTTGATGTTGAGATGCAGTCCATATTGAAAGCTGTACTCTTTGATCTTCTGTAGCAAGTGTTTAAAGTCCTCTTCACTCTTTAAAAGCAAGGTTGTGTCATCTGTGTAGCACAGGTAGGTGATAAGTGTTCCTCTGAATTTGATGCCACATTCTTCTCCATAGCGTCCAACTTCTTGAACAGAAATGACATAATCCTGATGTACACTTTTCTGATTTTAAACCTTGCAGTATTCCCTTGCCCTTTTTAGATAACATTACCTTAGTCCAGATATAGATTTCATATGAGCGTCTCATTATACACAAACTCAATATTTTCCCAAGCATGATTAATGATGTTAATTGTATGTAAGGAAAACATCTAATAGATGGGCAAGCACAATAGCAAAGGGAACCATACAGCTAAATTCTTCAATATATTTGTTGTTTTTACAAAGTTAGCTGGATAGTTTAAATATATCCATTGTATCTTTTGAATATTAGCCCTAACACTTAATTTTATACAATTGTTTAAAAAAGCAACAAACTTCCTGACAGTTAGTTGAATATTCTGCTTGTTGTTGTTGTTAGGTGCCATCAAGTCAATCACAACTCATAGCGACTCTATGAAGGAAATATCTGAACCCTGTTCTATCATATGACATACTCACAGTTTCTGACACACCACACAATGGTGACCATTGCAGTAGTCACCATGTTAATCCACCTGGTTGAGGGTCTTCAATCTCCTTCACCAACTCTCACCCTTCCTAGCATCATGCCCCTCTCCAAGGAAGAGTTTCTACTAGGCACATACCCAAAGTATGTAAGGCAAAGCCTCATCATTCTTGCTTCCAAAGGCCACATTGGCTACACCCTCTCCAAGTAATATCTGTTTATTCTTTTGGCAGTCCATGAGAAGTTCAGTGTCCTTCTCCAGCACCACTGCTCAAAGGTGTTGATTCTTCTTCTATCATCCTTGTTACTGTCCAGATCTCAGATGCATAGCAAGTGACTGGAAGGACTATAGCCTGAATCAGATGAACCTTGGACCTCAAACTAAAGTCATTACTCCTCAACAATTTGGAGATGGCCAGTAATCAATTTAAATGGTTTTCAATATTTCTGTATTGTCATCAATCACAGATATAATTGTAGATGAAATTAAAAATTCGAAGATTAATACAAATTAACTATTGTTTAATAAATCCTTGTTGGTTTTCTTTGTTACAAGTTGGGTGAAAATTGTGGTGTTTGTAGCTCAAATTTACCCTGTTACTGCAGGGGAGACAGGTATTATATCCTGTAAATATTCACAGCCTTGGAAACCTAATTGAGGGTTGCTAAGACTTAAAGTTGACTAAGCAGTGTTTCTTTTTCTTTTTGCTGTTTTTTTTTTCCTTCTTTCTTCATATAAACATGATACAAATAAGATGTCTTTTACTAGCCTACAACAATGGTCCTAAGCATGGTGGAGGTCATGAAGATGGTGCAAATTTCTGATCTATTGTTCATGGAGTTGTTATGAGTCGTAATTTACTTGATAGCATTTAATAATAATAAAAATATATTTTATATTACACTTCATATAGGTTTTCCTTCCCTATTATATGATGATTCTTTGACCACCTGTTGCTGTTGTTATGTGCTGTTGAGTCATTTGCAACTCAGAGCAACCCTATGTAAAACAGCTCTGAACCCTGCTCTCTACTGAGCCAATTTCATTGTCTCCAATACACCTACTCCCATTACCCAGTCACTGAGTTGATCATCTTATCCAGGGTCTTTCTCTCTTGTGCTCTCATCCTTCCAAGCATGATGTCCTTCTCCAAGGACTAGTCAGTCCCTCTTTGCAACTTGCCCAAAGTATGTGAGATGGGACTTCAAAATCCTTGCCTCAGCCTGGTTTTACATTCTCCAGGATAGAGATATTTATTCTTTTAGTACAGTATGTCCCATACTCTTCTCCAACACCACCACTGCTATGGAATTGTGGTGCCTTATCCAAAGTGCACCAGCTGCTTCATGGGGGGGAGAAGGACTCACCTCTCATGCAATTTACAAATTCTGAAACCCACTGGAGGGTCAGTTATGAGTCAGTTCTGACCCAAAGCCCATAACAACAATACAACATGTTTGTGCTTTTTTTCTTTCAATATTTTGTTGTTAATTGTTTTCAAATCAAGTACAACTCAGAAATCCTATGAACAACAGATCTGAACCCTATCCTATCCTATGCTGTCCTCATGTTCTCTAAAATATTTGAGCCCACTGTTACAGTCATTGTGTCAATTCACCTGATTGATGGTCTTCCTATCTTTCACCAACACTTTACCTTTCCAGGAATGATGTCCCTTCCCAAGTAATAGCCTCTTCTAACCCAATGTGAGATGAAGACTTACCATTTTTGCACCCGAGGAGCACTCTAGTTGTACTTTCTCCCATATTTACCTATTTGTACTTTTTGACAGTTCATGATATTCAGTATTCTTCTCCAACACCACAGCTCAAAGGTGTCAGTTCTTCTTTTATTATTTTTATGCCCATCTCTCAGATGCATAGCAAACGATTGAAAAGACCATGACCTGAATCAGGTGCACCATAGTCTTAAATTGGATATCATTGTTCCTCAGTAATTTGGAGAGGTCCCTGAGAACAAACTTTCTCGTTGAAACACATACCCTGGTTTCCTAACTGTTTGTACTAACAGCATTTATTGTGCATCTAAGTAAGATAATATCATTGACAATTTCAATCTATATTGAATAGATGAGAAAAATAGTGGAATTCATCACATGTTCATTGAGCAGAGTAGTTGAAACTGTATGTTGGGTTAAGCTGTTTTATGGGTTAAACACTTATGGGGGGAAAAGCCATAAAAATATTATGATGATATATATTTTAATTTAAAATTAAAAATTTGAAAGAATATAACTCATGTAAGTATTTATTTAAAAGGTTTTCAGGTAGCCAATGAAGGAAACTATCATAATATCAAATGTATAATGCTGACTTCATAGAGGAAAAGACAAAACTTCAAATATATTTTGTATTTAGAATGCAATTCATTTTAAAAATAAACTCTACTCAAAACTTACTATACAGTGGTAGTAACCAAAATAACATGGTACTAGTACAATGACAAACACACAGACCAATGGGAGAGAATGGAGAACCCAGAAATAGACCCAGCTACCTATTGTCAACTGATATTCAACAAGGAAATCAAAGCTATCAAATGGGAAAATGACAACCTCATCAAAAAATGGTGCTGGCAAAACTGGACTTCCACCTACAGAAAGCTGGAATAGGATTCACATCTCACATCACAACTAATCAACTCAAGGTAGATCAGAGAACTGTGAGTAAAGCCATAATTATAAAGTTCATACAAGACAAACAGGGAGCTAGCTTAGAAGGTCTCATCTGTGGTATAAAGAGACTGCTAAATACAGTCAAAAATGCACATTCTGGAGAGGATAAAATTGATGAATGTGACCTTCTAAATTGAACATCAAAACTTTTTTTCTAACATGGTGAAAAGAAAACCCACCAACTGAGAAAAAACATTTGGTAATACCATCTCAGACAAGGGTCTCATAACAAAAATTTATAGAGTATTTAAGGGCCACCATAAGTAAAAAAGCAAATAACTCAATTACAAAATGGGCAAAAGACATTAAAATAATTTTCACAGAGGAATATATTCAAATGGCCATCAGAAACATGAAGACATGCTCAATATCACTGAAGGGAGATGCAAACCAAAACTACAATGAGGTACCATCTCACTCCAGTAACAGTGGCAAAGTTGAACAGGACAGCATGTAATAAATGTTGGAGATGATGTGGAGAGATAGGCACTTTTATATATTGTTGGTGGGATGTAAAATGGTACTACCACTCTGGAAGGCAGTTTGGTGCCTCCTCAAAAAGCTGAATACAGAAGTTCCATATGACCCAGCTATTTCACTGACTTGAATATACCCTGAGAAAATGAGAACTTAGGCACCAAGTTCATAGCAGCATAATTCATTATATGGAAACAGCCCAGATGTACAACCACAAACAAATGGATTGAGAAATTATGGTACATTCATGCAATGGAATACTACACAGCACACAGGAGCAATGATTTTTTTAATTATTACCTAACTTGGGAGGGACTGGAGAGCATTAAGCTGAGTTAGTTCAAACTCAGTCCCACGAGGACAAATATTGCATAAAACCATTTGTATAGAATGAGGATCCAGGGGGAGTGGGGGAGTGTGGTGGAAGTAGAGGGATGAGGATGTATAGGGGCAAGAGGGTGAAAAACCATGAGGTTGTACAATTTGATTGGGGGGTGAGGGAAATTAGAAGAATCTAGTCTGATAACCAATGCATTCCAATTTTGTAAATAAACTAGTATAATAAAGAAAGAAAGATAAAAATAAATTCTAGTGGTAAATTTGTTAAAAGAAGAAAAATCTCAATACAATGTATGCTGTTGTTGTTCTTAAGTGCTGTCGAGCCATAGATGACTTATAGAAGAAACTCTATGAATGAAAGACCTGAAAAATTGTATAACTTTCATCATTTCTCCAAGTTCATAGAGTTTCCGGAGGTAAGCTATTTCAGAAGTGGATGCCACACCTGCTTCCAAACTTGTTTTAATCGGGGAGCTCCAACAAACACTGTCCACTATGGGTAACAATTATTGCATTTGATACATCAGTGTCACAGTGTTCAGCATCACAGAAAACATGAGTTACCTCTGTACAGCAAATGGACAGACCAGTGCTATACTTAGAAAATTGTTTGACCAAAAACAAAACCAGGCTTGAGGGCCACAGAATAAAATCACCCACCTTTGACTTGGCAGCATAGCTTTCTCTACACCAGGCCCACAGAACTATCTCTATGTTGGTGGTGTTGTTAAGTGCAGAAAACTTAATATCATGTAAATTAGTACTCAGTTAGCATATCTCTTAGTTAATATACATGTACAAACCATAGTTTCATTGCTAACGTTTCTACTTTATACCATGGTACAGATGTATTGGAAAAGATTGCCTTTAATATTCAGCTCAATAATATGTAATAACATTTTATTTTATTTGTGAGGTTGTTATTTAATCTAAGAGCTACTACAATCAATTATACTGGTTTATAAGAAATCTATGATGTACATATTAAATACTCTGAAAATTTATAGCAGCCTGTTAAGTGAGACAGAGAACTTTTAAAATACAAAATGGAGGAACAAACATGAATCTATGACTGGCTCATATCAGTATAAGTGAATTGCTTAAATAATGCTAATATATTAAGGAAAATGACAAAATTTTTCCCAGATCGTAAGAGTACAGACATGTTTTTAAAATTTTTAATAAATCTTGAAACATTTAACAAAGTAGTATAAATTGGGTGATCATGAATACGAGATCATATTTGATGATATTAGGTAGTAAGTATAAATAATTATGTGTATAAATGAATGTAAATATTTATGAGGTTGTTGTGCATAGATTAGGAGGTAGATTGTGACCTTTATTATAAAAAAACCAAAATCGTTTCCTGTTCCCTCCAGCATCATTTCTCTATCCTGTCAGACCTAGACACTAGGGCCCTACGTGGAAATAGAGCAAAAATCTGGCTTTTCTTCTTCATTTCTGTGACGTAACCTTGAGAGTAATTGAAGTATCTTTAGACATAACCCACTTAAAAAAAAACACTCTTAAAGATTTGTGCTTATAAGTAAAGGTTGTCCAGAGCAAAACAAGACTGACTTGTAGGGCATGATTGAGCCTGTCATGCATTTATACTGAAACTCATTGCTGTCGAGTCAGAATCAATTTATAGCTGACCCACTAGCAGTTTCAGAAGGTGTAAATCACACTGGGGGAAATTGCCTTTCTTTCTCCCATGGAGTCACTGGTGGATTTGAACCACTGCAGAGATGCTGCCTTATGGGTTTGCAGTGCAATACCCTGCAAACTATCACCCTCGGAGCTTTCTTTACACAGAAGGAGGGCTCAATTATGACTGTGAAAAGGTCTGGGCATCAAAGTTCTTGTAACACTCTGACTGTTGAAGGGAAAGTAATGTTCTCATTTTAGGATATAGAAACTCTCTGTTGGAAACCCCACTAGAAACTGCAAACATCTCTTCCTCATCATGATACAGTTTTGTTTTATTTTGAGATGTTCTAACTTTACAGTTGTAATTATAATATTTTCTTATTGTTTTGAGTCATTTGTTGAATTGTTGAGTATAAAGGAGTAAGGGGCAACTACTGCTTGCAAAAATTCATGGTCTTCCCACTGCCTCTTCAGGATACTAGCCACAAGCAAGAATCAAATCTACCATAAGCAGGCTTAAGTCTGGAGTGTCAAGTGAGCTCCTCAAACTCACAGCCGGTAACTGCCTATTTGACAGTCTGAAGGATGGTGTCCTTTTAACTTGTGAGAGCTGCCCTAGCTCCGAATGTCTAAGGTCAGAACGAGAAAGTGCTGCATGGGCGGCTTGTGTCAGAGATGATGGAAAAGTGGGAAAGTGAGGATTTGATTACTCGTCACATTCTGGAGATCAGATTTATGATGATTCATATCAACAACCTACCAAACTAAACTTCAGACAAGTAAATCCATAACATTTCTAGTGAGGTTTAGTCACCGTTGTTTAAATTTTATGCATTGGTTATATTTCATTTTATATATTAAATTAAATCATACTACGTGATTTATTCTATTTGGTTATTTTTCAAATAACACTATATTACTAAGCAACATTACTAAGTGCATTCTAACATGTAATTGTAGTTCATGCATTTCTTGAAAAGAATAATTATTCATCTTACTGTTGATGAACATTGCCATGACTTTCAATACAGAAATTAGAAGCAAAATATGATGAACATTCTGATACTTGTCTCCTGATTTACCTGTGAAAGAGTACCTCTAAAAATGAAGTATATAGGACATTCACCAAATCTTATTCTTTATATATATTTAATAACAATGATCCATTTTTTAAAAGTGAATGTACCAACTTCTGGCTTCAGCAGTGACATATAAAGATTATACCTATGTCAAAAGAAGAAAAATGTTGAATAAAATGAAAATCAAAAACTTTTCTTAGATTCATGAAATAATTGAGGTCACATAGGAAACAGGTGTCTTCAAAACTGGAGAGGCTGTTGAATAAGGCAAATTGCAGCCTCCCAGGAGATATAAAAAATATTTAACTGAAAACCTGCTGGAAGCTGAGCATTTACTATTGTTAGGTACAATCAGGTTGGCTAGGACTCATAGCTACTCTTTAAAGAGCAGATCTGAACTTTACCCTCTTCTACATTGACCTCACAAACTGATATCCTCAAAGTGCATAGTTACCATTATTGTATCAATCCATTTTGTGAAGGTCTAACTATAAAAAATCATGCGCAATATCTTTCTTAGAACATGTCCCACACTTTTATAGATTTTACTCCCAGCTCCACTACCTGCTTCTCATTGCAAAAATCTGAGAAAAATCTTAAATTTTTCCAGCAGGTGGATGGAAAAATATGACCATTTTGAAATATGCACAAAATACCCTTTCTTCTGTTTGTTTTTAAAGGAAACTACTTATAAGATTCCCTCCAACCTTCTAAGACTCTTCCTCATCTTCCATATTTTATTACATTATTAACTGTGAATTACACCCAGGAAAAAATGACTAGTAGATTAGAAACTATTAAAGGGAAACCCAAGGAGCACAAAGGCAGGAAATAGGTAGCAGAAACAAGAACATTTGAGTCAGTCGATGTACAACCACGTCAGAGTAAACAGCTTAACTCCTGTCCAGATAAACAAACTCCTCATACTAAATGGTCAATGTACCTCAGTTTCTATTACTTGATTCATCATATCCAGCTTTAAACAATATATTTAAAGGCATAACAACATGAAACTAGAAACAGTTTGAAAAGACCAACTAAGCAAAACAAAATCTATTGCCAGTTATTACATATATTTAGAGTTTATCACTGTGAACATGAATAATCATGCATAACATGTTAATGTGGAAACAGGAATGGCATCCACTTCCTAAACAATGTACCGCCTGAAATTTTATGAACTTTGATATATGCCGGTAGTTGCAGCGGGCTTCAGGACTTCTCTTCATAGGATTGCTATGAGTTTCGCTCAACTCGAAGGCAATCAACAAACATGATAATGGCTCTAACTGAAAATGTGGGCAGTATGCCAGAATGATAGCAAATATATTGAAACAATGTGGTTGCTATGTGCTGTCAAGTTGCCTGTGACTCATAATGATCCTAAGTACAACAGCTCTTAACCCTGATCTATTTACTCTGAACGTTATTGTCTCTGACTCACCTACCCCAATAACCTCAGTCACTGAGTCAATCCATCTTTTTGAGGGTCTTCCTCTCCTGCACTGTGCCTCCGACACCCTCACAAGCCTAATGTTCCTCTCCGAGAACTGGTCCCTCCTTGTAACATGCCCAAAGTATGTCAGATGTAGCTTCATAATCCTAGCCTCCCTTTGATCTTCACTAAATGCTCCAGGTATTCTTCACTTTCTGCAAGGAAGGCTGTTTGATCTGCTTAACATAGGTTATTGGTGGGTCTTCTTCCAATCTTGCTGCTATATTCCTTTTAAATGAACTCATTTTAACTCATTATTTGCTCAGTGTACACGCTAAATGTTGCTATTGTTGTCATGTGCCGTTGAATGGTCTGCAACTCATAGCAACCCCGTGTACAACAGTCCTAAACCCTGCTCTATCCTGTGCCAATCTTATTGTCTCTGACACACCTACCCCTATTGCCCCAGTCACTGAATCAATCCATCTCATCAAGGGTCTTCCTCGCTTGTGCTGTCTCTCCACCCTCCCAAGCATAACTTCCATCTCCAAGGATGGTCCATCCTTGCAACCTGTCCAAAGTATTCAGACTAAGCTTCAGAATTCTTGCCTCCAAGGAGGAGCCTGGTTTCATCTTCTCTACCAGGAACCTGTTTGTTCTCCTAGCAGTCCTCACTTGTCTCCAGCACCACATTTTAGAGATATCGATTCTCCTTCTATCATTCCTAGTCCAGGTTTCTGATGCATAGCAAGTAATTGCAAAGACTATGGTCTGGATCAGGTGCACCTTAATCTCCAGACTGACATCATTGCTCTTCAGCACTTTGGAGAGGTATCTGACATCAGACATTCCCAATGTAATTTGTCTCTTGATTTCCTGGCTACTGGTGCCAAGAGTGTTGATTATGGAGAAAAGCAAACTGAAGCTGTTAATAATCTCAATAGTTATGGGAAAATAATACAAGCCTGGGGCACACCTTGCCCAATTTTAAATTATTCAGTATTCTGCTGTCCTGATCCAAAAAGTGTTTCTTAGTTCATATATAGTTTCTGCACGTAGATAATCATGTCTTCTAGAACCCCCATTTTTTCAAGGTTATTCATAACTAATAATCTCATAGTTGAATGTCTTTCCATAATCAATAAAATGCAGGTTCAGCCAAGATCTTTGGGATGTGCCCATGATATCTCTCTCATTTTACAGTATCTTTTGAATACAGGTTGAATTTCAGATAGAATGATGATGTACTGCTCTAATAAGTTTTCAATTATCTTCAGGAATTTTACTTACTTGTGTTATTAATGATAATGTTAAAAAATTTCCACATTTTGTTGGATCACTTATATGGAGACGATCACAAACTTGTTATCTTCCAGTCAATTAGCCAGGTGAACACATGCAGGAATGCATGTGTTTGTTGAAACACCTAGTTTATGTCATTTTATGAAGTCTTACTAGTTTTGCCAATATGTCAGTATAGATTGGACTGAGACCATTGATTTTTTTATCATGTGCTACTTACTAAAATAATTCTTTGTTAATCATATTTTTAATATAGTGACTGTGTGAATTATTTTCAGTATCTTTTGATGCTTCCTTTCTTATTAAATACTTTATGAAAAAAATTCCTTCAACTTTTAAGCTTAAGACTTAAGGTTTTGTTGAAAGTTGGCACTATAATTATATATATATTATATATACCCTATTGACAGTGGAACACAAGTGATGTAGCTTCCACCATCAAAGTGGTATGTCAGCCACAACAGCAAAGAAAATTGACAGATGACTGGAGGACAAAGTCTGTCTGTCTCCAGGAAATTCACCCTTTTTTTCTGTATAATAAGAACATGATGATCATATGAGACAACATGTGAAATGGCTTAATTTTCTACAATTCATCTTATAAATACCAGTATTCTATTATTTGACTAAATATCTTTTTGGGCTTCAATTAGTATTGCCCCTAAACAAATAAAAAATAGGAGTAGCAATTTGAAAGAATGTAATTTTGTAAGAGCTTGCAATTATTTTTTAATTTTTAGGTTATTGGGTTTTAGTGACCTTATAAATAAGTCTTTATGATCTATATATTTTATTTTATGGAGAGAGCATGTTTCACACTCTAAATACATCTATTGTGAATATTTAAATACTGTAACAAAGAAGTCTTTCTTACAATGTAACTCTTGCATCATCAGCAATGAAATGGAATTATAAACCATAGTTAATTTCATTTCTAGAATTTTTATAATAGCATGATAACTTTTCAATAAAACATTTTCTGGTACTTTTCAGCTTACAGTAGGTAACTGCATGGGTTTGGACATAAAGACCACCAGATGAACTAAATAAAATTTCATTTTAATATGTCAGTAACTTACTTTTTATTGGAAAGTTTTGGGTAACATAAACACTGCTTTTGAACATGGATTTAAAAAAAAATCTTTAACAATAATTACTCAAAAATATAATTTCAAAATGTTTATTTTCTCATAAGCAATATGTACTTGGTAAAGGAATGGATTTTATTTTCTAAACTCATTACTTAGTTCACCTATTTTTATACTGTAGGGTTGGATTTTTTTTTTAAAATACAATATACTATTATTGAGAAATGAACTATTATACTAATAGATTTACCAATCTAATTTAAAATCCTTCAATATTTTTCTTAACTATTATGTTGCATGTTCAAGTATACAGTCTAGAATATTATAGCTAGGGAATTAAAGAAATTATTTGTCAAAATACATAAATGGAAATAAAACTAACAAGGGGATTAATTATATTATTTTCCTCTTTGAGTTTAACAAGTAATAATTATCATAGATGACCTTAGTTCTCATATCTATAAATAATGACAATATGTGAAAGGATTATGGCTAGTAAAGATCAGATAAGAATACAGATTCTTTTTCTCGAAGCATGTGCTGTAAGCAGACTTTGCATTATTCATAGTATTTAAAATGCTAAGGAACATCCAAACTGCTTTCTTAGCTGGCCTCTAACCCTTGTTGTTTAACCACATAGGGGTTTTTTCAGACAACAAGCATTTTAAAATTCAAAAATTGGCATTCCGTGAGTTTAACTGTGGGACGATTCTAGAATAGAATACTCATAAGTATACTAAAAATATACTTCAGGGTCCTATGACTTACCTTCCTTTTAAAACTAATGCTTCCATAAATTGCAATTTCCTCAAAACATTTTTTTAACATTATATCAATAAAAGCAAGAAGGCCAATTGGTAGATAAATGCTTCATACTTGTTCTATTTCCAGGGGCCATATGATCATCACTCAGACTTGAAGTGGGAAAACTCTTTAAACAAGAGCACAACTAGTCCTGAACTTCAACCAATTTTTCCTATATTTCAAATGTGCATATTTTCTCCAATTTTGTTTTTCTCTTCATGAACTCCTAAAGTGATAAGTGCTACTCTGTAATCAATTTGATTTATCTGTAAGGAGGAGGCTGACAAAACCCCTTAAAAAATCATATTCACAAATTTGTAGCTCAAATAAGCAGATATAATTTGTCTAGATAAACTGAAGAGCATTTACTCTTCAAAAAACTAACTGGACCCAATGAAGTTTAGTATTTAAAAGAAAAAAATTGTCACATTTCCCTATTCATGCTTGTACTAATATCCTTTTCATCATATTTGGAAAGGAAAATGCATATCTGAGATATATCATGAACATAGTCGCATTTGCAGCCCAAATGTTTTTCTACATTTTTTCTCCAGTTCAGTGAGTCCAGAATCAGGATATGTAGTAAATCTCCTCATTATTTGATGACTAATAGCTAAGGTTGCTTATTAGTAAGGGACTGTGCTGTCAACTTAATAGCACATGGTTCTAATTCACCAACTGTTCCAAAGAAGAAACGGTAATCTCCTTCCTGTAATTTACTGTCCCTGAACACCCACTGGAGGGTCAGCTATGAATGGCTCCCATTCAGTGGTACAGAACAGTAACATCTAGTGAGATGGCAAAATAAATTCCAGCGTTTTAACTAACTTAATCTTGCTACTATCATCCCATACATTCTTATATATATTAAAAAAATAATTGTACTAATACTTGATCTTGAAACAATAACAACATTTATATATACGACTTGATTTGAGTCTACCACTATGCAAATGAAGGGAGTCACAATACAATTCTTATTTTAAAGGGGTAAAAAAACCAGGTTTCACAGATATAAAAACAAAAGTAAGGAAGTCAAGAGAGAGAATGAGGAGGAAGACGAACAGGACAAGCACCAGGAGAAGGAAGAGAAGAGAAAAGGAAAGAAGACAAACTTTCAGGGCATGACACTCTCAATGGCATATAAAATAATTTACTTATGATCCTATGACTAGTGGCATCACCAAGAAGTAAAAAATAGTTTCTCTGATAACCTGTATTGTCTCTTGTAGGGCCCTGTGACTGAGATCCATGAAATTTACTTGTGTTTTTGACATACAAGATTCAGTTTCTAGTCTCCTTACAGTTAGAGATGTTCAGATAATACACGTATTCATGGTCTTGTCCATCAAAACCTTTTTCTTCAAACCCCTATTCTGTCTTATTTGAAATATAAAGGGAAGGTAATAATACCCTAGCAGAAAGCAAAGCTACCACAAAAGATAGAACCTGAGTCTCTGAATGAGAACATAAAAGGCTTTCCCAAGGCAAGTACCATGAAGTGCTATGTCAGGAGGATGGACTCTTCCATAGAGATAAACTGCTGGTCTTCACAAGTCAACAAGCTTAAGTAGTTAGACACACATCATACCAGCCTCCTACAGTCACCCTTCTTCCCCATTTATCCTATTGGCAATGAAATATGTTTGGGATCAGAGTAAACACAGTCTTCTCAATGTGTTCCCTTGCTAGACACGTCAACGTCTTTTTTTTTTTAATAAAATTTTATTTTAAACTGGTTTACTTACAAAGTTTGTAAACGTTATTTTTCATACCGGATCTTTCCTATTTACCTTACCCACCCCTCCCTCCACCCATCAAATTGTGTGACCCTATTATTAAGCCCTCCATCTTCACCCCTCTACTCTTACCCTTCATCCCTTAGATACTCATACTCATTTTACTAGTTATCTATTTCTACAATAATGGTCTTATATAACAGAATTTTTCCAATAAAATTGAGTTCATTCACTTAGTAGAATGCTTTCCAGTCCCTCCCAAGTTAGGTAGTGATTTTCAAAATCACTATTTCTAGGTGTTGTGTAGTATTCCATGTATGAATGTACCATAATTTCTCAATCCATTTGATTGTGTTTGGACATTTGGTTAGTTTCCATGTTCTTGTGATGGTGAATAATGCTATAAACATTGGTATACAAAACTACATTTGTTTCTCAGTTCCGGTTTTCTTGAGGTATATTTCAAGCAGTGGAATAACTGGGTCATATGAAATTTCTATGTTCAGGTTTTTTAGAAAGTGTCAAACTGCCTCCAAGTGGTTGTACCATTTTACAATCCCATGAACAATGTATAAGAGTTCCTATGTCTCCATATCCTCTGCAACATTTATTCCTTACTAACCGGGTGGCTCCTTGGAGGCAAGGATTCTGAGGCTCCGTCTAACTTTGGACATGTTGTGAGGAGAGACAGGTCCTTAGAGAGGGACATCATGCTTTGGAGGGTGGAGGGACGGCGCAGGAGAGGAAGGCCCTCTATGAGGTGGATTGATTCAGTGACTGGGGTAATTGGGATGGGAGTGTCAGAGACAGTGCGATTGGCACAGGACAGAGCGGAGTTTAGGGCTGTTGTACATAGGGTCGCTATGAGTCGCAGGCGACTCGACGGCACATAACAACAACAACAACAACATCCTATTAACTTTGCTAGTGCTACTGGGGTTAGATTGTGGTTATCTCATTGTGGTTTTTTGTTTTGTTTTGTTTTAAAATATTAATTTTATACTAGATTACGTATAAAATTTGTATATATCGTTTTTCACACACGATCTCCCTCCTTTCCTTCAATGCCTTTATCTTTGAAGACTGAATCCTGAATCCCTAGGCAAATCAGAGACATCTTAGCTCTCAGCAAATTATGCCATGGAGGTGTTTGCCTATTCCCTATGTTAGATAATGTTGTTATGCACCACTGAGTAAGAATCAACTCATAGTTTACATTCCAGTAGATTTCCAGAGGCAGTTAATCTCATTGGAAGAGATTGCTCATACTTCTTCCGTGGAACATTGTGGACTTGAAACTCATGTCTTCAGGATTGCAGCACAGTTTCTTGCCACTAAGCCACCAGAGCTCCCTAAAATCAGTCAGTCTTATTTACATTCTATTGCATTTTCTGTCAAAAGTAAAAAAGACTAATAATAAATAAAATGCAAAATAAATACACTGACAAATTCATTAAATTGTTAAACTTGTATTATGTACGGAAGGAAGCGGAATGTCAGTGACATTTAATATTAAATTTAAGGCTATAAGAGAAAATCACTTCTACTCTTACATCCCTGAACAAAGACAAATAAAATCTCTGTGGAAAAACAAGTATCTCTAAAAAGCAAGCCAGCGCTTTCTGTAACCTCATAGATTTCTGTAATCTCAGGCCTCAAGTTGAGCTTCATTGTCAATAAATTATAATAACCACAGCAGGATAATGCTGCTTTATTGCTGTTATGGTTATTAATACAATTACTATTGAGAATTCTATTTGCTGCATGCTTTACTATGGATATGAGTTTATCTTCACAGTATCCCTGGAAGGCAGGCAGTTGATGACTTTTATTAACACCATTTTAGTGATGAAGGAACCAAACAGCAGAAGTGTGAAGACATTTACCATATAATACTGCAAATTGGTATTGTATATCCCTACAGGGTGCTCTGGTGGCCTAGCTGTAAGAAGCTGTGCTGGAATCGTAAAGACATGTGGTTCAAATTCAACAGCCACTCTGACTCAGTAGCACACCACTACAACAACTGTAACAACTGCCTCTGCCTCTATAGCCTGTTTTCTCCTATTTAGACATTTGATCTCAGAAAGAGTGGGATTCATTGGTTCAAACTCATAGACCCATAGTTTATTTTTGTGAATGTTGGGCTTGGGAAGATGCACATTTAAAAGGATATTATCTCTTTATATAAAGAGTGGGAGAAAAACCAAAAAGGTTACCATTGTTTTTACTAAAGGGGGGGGGGGGAAGGCTGAGAATTTGTTTTATGACACAAAAAGATATAAAGACGAATGAAGATTATTCTAAAAATTTCTTTAAAAATATATGTATGAGTCACACATCACTCTTTTTTGGATGAGATGGTTGCCAAGATAGGCAGAACAGACTATAATAAAATTTTTTTCACACACACTAAAGTGTGTGTGTGTGTGTGTGTGTGTGTGTGTGTGTATACACAAATATAATGTTTTATTATTTAATATATAAAGTAATGTTTTCCCCCTTTATATGCCATAATGTTATACTGAGCTACATTATAAAAATGAGTAATGTTTGTGTTGATTTTATTGGATTTTTTGGAGCTTTGTCTCACACACTTTGGACATGCAGCTGGAACAGACCAATATTTGGAGAAGGACATCATACTCAGTAGGGTGGAGGGACAGCATAGGAGAGGAAGACCTCAGATGAGATGGATTGATAATACTATCTAGTGCAATGTGGGCAGGTATATCAGAGTCAGTGAGATTGGCTCAGGACAGGGCTGGTTTCAGAGTTGTACATATTATTGCTATGAGTCACAGGTGACTTAATGACACATAACAATAGCAAAAACAACATTATGATACTCTAAAAATAATTAAGGTTCTGTGGTTTTTTTTTAATGGTAAGACATATTGGAATGGTTAAGGTTTTTTCATTTGGTTTTGGTTTTGGTTTTGGGGTTTTTTGGGGGGGTGGTGTGTTGTGTTGTTGTTGTTGATGTTGTTGTTTTTTAATGGGTCATATTGTAATTAGAGGGAAAATGTAAGCCCGTTGGATAGGAAGAGGGTATTCAAAAAGGGAATTAGTTTATCCTCAAAGAATCCTTTTAATAGAAAAATTTGGTACAGAGGGTGGAGTTTAAGAAAGATAAAACCCACCTTACTACTCTACGGAGAATTACCTTTGAAACCTGACAATCAGAAAAAAAGATAATTTTGTAGTGTAATTGATACAAAGTAAAGTGAATGCTTAACTCATGGTGATCATTTTGGTCTACTTGATGAACTCTTTTCCAAGACTTTAAAATTAAAGGAAGCTGGTGAGTATAGTCAACTCATGGTTGATACCTGGGTCCAACTTGATGAGTGGAAGTGGGAGATATGTTTAATGATGCAGAAACCATCACAAGAAGACAGAAAATCACAGCAACAAATAGAGTTGGTAAGTATTCAAAATCTCTCAAGGCAGCATGTGATCAAGAACGAGTATTCAATGAAAAATTCTAAACTGTATTGACGGTATTGGTATTGGTGTTTCACATATTTAAAAAAAATATAATGATGTATAAGAAGCTTGTCATTGTCAGACAGAAAACTATTTTTTAGGATCCAGAAGATGTTTAGACATCTACCAACTGCCATGCTTGTAAAAAGTACAAGAATTGATGTCATGATCTGTTCTGTTTTATCTTAATTAGGCATATGGTAACTGAGTTCCGTACTTCTATATGACAGTGCTGATTTTAAAAGTTGTAACAGGAAGGTATACTAGAACATACTGACATACAGAGTAAGTCATTAGATGGTAAACACATATATTTACATGTATGTATGATTTAAATGTAAAATTGTAAGTAGACAGTTAGTTAAAAAAAGAAAAAGAAGTCACTATCCAGCTGATCAAGATGATCAGACTCATTATAGAATAAAACTGTTCTTTATGGTTTCCTAGGCCACAGTCTACAGAAGCCGAGACCTGCTTTCAGATCACCACTGGATTTGTTTGAAGAGTCAACTTTTTAGGGTGGTTGTTGTTAGATGCCGTCGAATGCTTCAGCACATAGTGTTACAAAATACATGTAATTTAGTAATTCCATGTGACAAATGCTTGAATAATAACATTTTTGTGCTCACAATCCCTTTTCACACAGGAACTCTGGAATCATAGAAAACTGCTACACTCACAAAGGAAGTACTTCTTTGTATGATCCATTAACATGATCCTTATGGGAAGCTCTTCAGACATTAGCTTGTATTTAGAATTCAGAGGCAGTTTGATTGTGGACTCTACCTTTTCTATTATTATTAGAGTATGAAGTCGCATGTTGAATTAATTAGCAACAAGACCAAGAGCTGTCAGCCTGCTTTACATATTTTTAATTCTCTCTACTTACTTCATTGGCACAATTGTGCTTTATTTTTGTATCTTGACCCAAAGTTCATTGACATTTGATTTATTTGCTATTTAAGATCATTCTGAGGAAGAAAAGCTTGTGAAAGCAATGGGAACCAAATACACACAGACATTCATTGAATTAGGATGTATCCTGTAAGAAGACTTAGTGACAAAATTCCTCCATTAAAAGCCATGATCGTGTTCCTTTGCTTACCAGTCATCTTTTACCTCTCGATAAACATGAAGAACACTTTCTATTTCTTGCTGTAAGTTAATACTATTTACACTTCAGGAATGCCAGATGCCTTGAAAAGTCACTTGAGAACCAGCAGAAAGAATGAATTGTTCTGTCTGTCTCTTGACAGGTCTGCCTGAAAAGCAGCTTGCCTGGAGCTGAATTCATTGTTATTTCACTATCAGAGCCCCGCAAGAGACGGTTTTACAAATTTCCAGCTCCAACACAAAGAGTAAAATGAAAATCAACAGAAGCAGCTGATCCACTTTTTCTCTATTTCTCTCTCTTACACACACACACACACACACACACACATTCATTCTCTCTCTGGTTTGGGCTAAATTGGTAGAGAACAACATATTTTGAATTGGTTGGTGTACATACTAGAGCATTTCTCTGAAATTTAATTCTATAATCACTACCCTAAGGACAAATATATTAACATTTATTGGAAAACATATTTCCCTTGATATCCTTTTGGAATAAAATGAAAACATGAATTAAGACTAAGCACATGTAATAACATTTACTATTTGGTTTAGCTTTCACCTTGAATGTCTCAACAATGATCTGTACCCCATAGCAACTAATTATAATACATGTACTGATATCATACAATTTTAAATTAGAATGGCTAGGCTGAAGATTTAAAGACACAATAAATTCTTAAATTTTTTAAACAATAGGATCAAATGTGATGTAAATACTATTTCGTTTTATCTATAATAATTTCTACTAATTAATACAAAATACATATTTTTTATTCATTGTGGAATTAAATCTATGTTTTGATCATTATTACTTTAAAATATACTCAACTAATGACACTATTTACCCATGACTCTCAATGCCATGTTTATTCATTATTTCTCAGTTGCTTGAGGAAAAAAGCAAAACAAAGACAAATAAATACACGATTAAGGCATTTGAGCTGTCCAAGATCCCTGGAAAAGACCAAAGATACAAGCTTCCCTAAAAAGCTCTCAGAGCACATCCCCCCATTTTTTTAAAAGAAATTCTTCTTTACAGAGGAAGAATTTACATCCCCTTTGTTGTTGTTATGCACCATCAAGTTGCCTGTGACTCATAGTAACCCTATGTGTACAACAGCTCTGAAGCTTCCCCTGTCCTGTAACAGTCTCACTGACACTGAAACAACTACACCCTTTGCTCCAGGTACTATATCAGTCTATCTTATCTGGGGTCTTCCTCTTTGGCACTGTCCCTCCACCCTTCTGAGCATCATGTCCTTCTCCAAGTACTGGCCACATGCCAAAAGCGCAATTCTTTAATTATTTTGAAATTTTTAAATGGCTCTCATAATGCTTCTCCCAATTATTATTGGTGTTAATAAGATAATGAGAATAATAACTAGCATTAGTTTAACTCTTTGGTATGTGACAGATGTTGTATTCAGCACCCCTTTTCATTACTGCTTAATGCTTAACAACAGCTACATGAGATTTATTTGATATTGCAAAGTAGTATCTACTTTATCTAGAATTCAATCTTTTAAGATATCCTTAACCTGAAGCATTAAACACTAAATAATACCACTTTTATTAGTTTTCAGATAATAATTTAAATAGAAATATTCTAATTTACAATATTCTTTGACATGCTTAGGGTAATGAGTTTCTTAACAATTGTTTAAAGCCTAAATCCTCAATATCAACCTCCTTAACAAACTTACACACACCTCCTATTGGCTTTTCTATAATGTAGCTTTGGTTTTGTGTGGGGTTTTTTGAATTTCTTTTTTATTTTTTTAATTATTTTTTGTCTGTGTGCTGTCAAATCGGATCCGACTGGTACAAGAGGAGATTGCTCCTCCTTCTCCTGCAGAGCATCTGGCGGATTCGAATAGAATACCCCTGGGATTGCAGTGCAGCTTCTTGCCACTAGGCCCCCAGAGCTCCCTAAAGTAGGTTTAGACAATAGTTTTATCTTGAGTATCATCATTGTAACAATAAACGTTATCCATTGCCCCTAGTCAATTCTAACTCATAACAATCTTACAGGGCAGAATGGAAGAAAATAGTTCCTAAGGTTGCCACATTTTTTTTTCCTGCAAAGTGATTGGTGAGTTAAAATACCAACCTTTTTTCCTAGCTTCACAACAATTCACCACTGTTCCACTAGTTCTCCTAATATAAAAAATAACTGCCTTTGGAAACCCTCTGGAGCTATTTTGCCTTATTCTATAGTGTCTTAAGAATCAGAGGAGACTTGGCAGCAATGGGTTGAGTTTTTGTTTTTTCTCTCATCTATTGATAATTCCTACCTATTACCTACCTTCCTCCCATATTTTCAACTAAACTTTAATTTTTCCCCCACAAAACCTCCCTTCCTTGCCTGAATCTTTTTTAAAAAATTTATTCATTTCAATGAACATTTACAGAGATTTTGGATTTCCATTCAGTCATTGTTGCACTTTTCTCCCCTCCGACCCCACTCCCACATCCAGTTCTCTCTTCTCTTTGAAAAATTCCTTCATTGGTATATAATCCCCTCGCACCCTTCCACCCCCAACCCGAGCGTACTCCACTCTGCAACCTTCATTCCGGACTCTTATGATAATCATAATGCCCTAAAATATATTGCTTTTAAACTGCTCTCTCCCTCATCGGTTTCAATGCAGTATACATAATTCATCCAGTTTTTCTCATTCTTACCCTAACCCTGATGTCAGTCCCATTCTACAGCAGTCCTTACCTGAATTTTAAAAATTCCTCTAAGTTCCAAGACCACCATTTCTGCATGATTTAGTGTTTTCACAAATATATGAAATCTGCCTCCTCTACTGAACGTCCTGTGAGGGAAAAGTACCACTCCGGCCACTAACATTTTCATTTCAACATCTAAATACACATCTTACATAAGACAGTTAACTTGATAAATATTTTTTTAATGGGTAAATATCACTCTACAAAAATGGGGATAGAATTATTAAGTCTTCAGAGTTGAGTTTTTAATTTTTTAACTACTCTTGTGCTTGTTTAAAATTCTGTTAAGGGAATGGAAATATCTGGAGATCAAATTCCAAAACAGCTTTAATGGCACTGTAAACATTTACTGATATGTAATTGAAATAATTTATTTAAAATATTTTTCATTTTTGAGAAATTTTTCATTGATTTTGACATTATTAAGCCTCTCAAATTTAAATTCAGGAATGGTTCCACTTATCTTTTTATTATTGAGATTTAACTTCAGCTCACTGATTTGTAAACATTGTTTATGGTTATCCATTGAGTAAAATTTATTAAGATATATGTACTAGTAAGTGTTCAACTTTTAAAAATGTATCATAAGTATTTTTATTTCACTCTAACAAGGTGGGCTTTTATAATAACCAGAACAAATGTATTATAGGTTGTTAAAACTACTTTTATTTCCATTAGAATCTGTCTTTTCATTATTTGATCTAGTCCTCTATTTGTTTTGACAATAAATAAACTTCACATAGTGAGGAATTTTTTTTTCTTCCTCCCCGACCCCCCAAACTCTCAAATATCACATTGCTCTAGATTTGGAACTGACAAACTATTGACCCTGCAGTGGGTCTTAAGAAGGTTTAGCTTGCATAAAAGGAGACTTCTGATCTTTCTCCCTCAGAGAACCTGGTGAATTCAAACTGGCTCACAGCACAACTTACCCATTAGGTCACCAGAACTCCAAACAGGATACTATCAATTTTATAAGGTATAAGATAATGTTTTCCTTCTGTCATATATAAACTATTGTTATGCTCACATGATGATTTTTTTCCAAGCATTGTTGGGTGTTTTTTTTTTTAATTCCTAGAGGTTTCATTTGTTCCATTTTTTAAATAGTTTTAGTATTTTTGACTTGTCTTCTTGAATTGATCCAGTTGTGAGAATTTGTGTTTTCTTTATGTTAATCCATACTGAAGGTTGCAGTCTTTCATCTTCAGTGGAGTGAGAATGTCAAGAATCTCACAGCTGCCTCCATGCCTGATCAATTCTTGAAGAAACCTGCTAATGTCTAAGGAACCTAGAGCAGAGACCAGATCAAAGACCAGATAAGACAATGGATCCTGATAAGGCTCTGGGCCTGATCTCAAAATCCCAAACCCAAGTTAATTAACAGCCCAAAATGCCAAGCAAAATACCATCCACCCTTGTCCTCCCTAAAACCCCTATAAAAAAGAAACCACCCTTGACTGCTCTGGTGCCATTTTCTCCCTATGTAGTTGGTCACTTGGTGATCCCCTCAGACCATGCAACAAAGGTCTATTTGTTTCTTGGGACCAGCTTCTTTTTTTTTTTTCTTTTTTCTTGCCCTCTTTTTTCCATGTAACATTTAGTAAATACTTCAAGTCATCTTTAATTTTAGCAAGCAAAGTTATATATAAGGAAGGTTGATAAAGAATTTTCATTCAGTCCTGATGCAGCATTCTTCTTATGGTCCATTTTCTCAAATTATTTATTTGGCATATAGATTGAACAGGTATAGTGAAAGGACACAACACTGATGGATGTCAGACACCTTTAATGATTTTCTCATGAACACAGTTAAGTGTAAAAGAAGCCCATCCTATACTGTACTATCCATTATCCATTATGATCCACTGATTAATGCATTTTCATTGTCAGTAAAACACAAACTTATTACTAGTATTCTTCGCTTTCAGCCAAGATCTTTCTGACAGAGTAATGACATCCCTTGTTTCATAGCTTCTTAATCCAGGCTGAGTTTGTGGAAATTTCCTGTTCTGTACTGCTTCAACCATTTTTAAATAATCTTCAGCAAGATTTGACTTGAATATGATATCAGTGATATTTCTCAATGATTTCCACATTCTGTTGGATCACATTTTTTAATAAATATTTGGTTATTTTCTAGTTAGTTGGCCAACTAGAAATTTTCCAAATTTCTTGATATAGATGATTGAGTACATTCAGAGCTGCATCTACTTTTTGTTTCCCTGAAGTAATATCTCATTTCCTGAAGCCTTAATATTGCTAATGTTCTTATACTAATTGTTGATAATCTTATTTACTTACTGGTTCTTGGTCATATGATGTTTCCTGAAATGGTTCAGCATTGACCAATTCTTTTTAGTACAATAATTCTGTATTTCTTCCATCTATTTTGCTGCATCCTGATTCAGTCAATATTTTGTATATTTCAGAGCTTAATTTTTCTTTCTTGCAAATTTTTTTTTTACTTTGAGAAATGTCAAATGTGTTTATTTTTTGTTTTCTAGATCACATTTTGTTGTTATATTTTTCTTTGCCTTCATGGCTGCCTTTTGAAATGTCTTTGTTCACTTCTCTTCTTCATTTCTTCCTTTTGCTTTAGCTTCTCTATAATCATGATCAAGTTTCAGAGTCTCTTCATTCTTGGTCTCTTTATTTCTTGTCTTTAATTACTATTTGCTTCCTTCATTTATGACATTCTTGATGCCACTGAACAGTACAGCTGGCTTCAGTTGTTAATTTTCAAGCCAGAAAACCTATTATTTTTTTTTAATTAATTTCAATGAACAGCTACAGAGATTTTAGATTTCCATTCATTCATTGTTGCACTTTGCTCCCCGCCCCCAGTTCGCTCTTCTCCTCGAAAAGCAAAAGAAAAACTCCTTCATTGGTATACAATTCACCCGCACATCCCCACCCCCACTCCCACCCTGGGTATACTCCACTCTGCAACCCTCATTCCAGACTCTTATGATAATCATAATGCCCTAAAATATATTACTTTTAAACTATATTCTTGAGATGTTTTTTAAATTCAAGCAACTTACAAACAGAATCAATCTTGAAGGGTTAAGAGGGATAAGAACAGAGTGAGATGAGAACAAAACTTCAGGCAGAATGAGTGCAGCCATGGATTTTGCTATTGTGACATTTCTCTTTTCTTCAGCTTCAATTTATATTTTCATATGAATAATTGGTGGTCTGTTCCACCTTTGGATCCTAATTGAGTGCTGATTTATTTTATTGTGATTTTTACACTGATTCTTGTACATTTCAGTTCATTGACTCCATATGTAAAGTCATTATGATTTTAAAAAATTAATTCAGAAGGAATAATCATTAATTATACAACATTCTGTTACATGATCTTCAGCCTTATTTCTGTCACCAAGATCATATTTTCCAATTTTCAATCCTTCTTTCTACCTATTGTAATCCAGTCACAAAATGTGATCAATGCATCTTAATTGTATATTTATTCAATTTCAGACTTCAGAAGTCAGTATAAATTTTCAATTTGTTTGGCCAGAGCAGTTCTTTTATTGTGCTATACGTGCTGTCAAATTGACTAAGAATCATGGCAACCCTATGTACAACCAATCTAAATATTGCACCATCTTCACAATTTCTGTCACACCGAAGACCATTGTTGTACTCACTATGTCAATCCATCTTTTGGAAAGTCTTTTTTTTTTTTCTTTTTTACTTTCATTGGCCTTTGTTAGCATTTTCTCTCTCCAAGAACTTATGTTTTAAAAAAATCTGTCCAAAAAGATGAAATTTTACATCTGATATCAGCAATGATACCTGACCTCCCCCAATTTAAGGCCTCTTCTGAATCTAGCTTGAATTTCTGGTAGTTAACTGATGATTTACTGTTACTGCCATATTTAAATAATCTCCTGCAAGATTCACTTGAATATAATATTAATGATATTGTTCAACAATATCCACACTTTATTCCCAATAAAGATGGTTGGGAATGGGAGAAAAATATAGATCTCTTCCCATCAGTTGACTGGGAAGCTATCTTCCATTTTTGTTGACAGAGACCAGTGAGCGTGTCTAGGGTTCCACCTCTTTTCTGAAAACTTTTTTTTCCAATGCCGTCAAGAAGTTGGACTTCTCTAAGATGACTGAAGTTCATAATCATATGAAAGTTTCTGAAGTGATTTAGTTTCTATGAATTATTTTTGGTACAATGACATTGTGCATTTCTTCCATCTTTTTTGATGCTTCCTGCATCATTCAAGATTTTGCTCAAAAAATCCTTCAGTACTGCAACTTGAAGTTCTGAAAGCCTGAATAATACTGAGCATTTTCTTCCCTTCTGATTTTCCAATTCTAGCTTGTTGCATATTCCACTATATTTTGCTTTAATTTATTGAACTATGTTTTAAATCTCAGTACAGCTCTCTTATCTCAGCATTCCTTCTTATTTTAGCTTCTTTTCATTCCAATGCATATTTTAGAATTTCTTCTGACATTTATTTTAGTCTTTTCTTTCTTCTATGTCTTTATAATGACATTGTACATTAGTCATGGATGATATCATAATTGTCATTCCATAACTCACTTTGTCTTTAGTTATTAGTGTACAATATAGTAAATCTATTGCTAAGATGGTTTTACATTTAGGTGAAATAGACTGAAGTTTGTATTTTGATTCATATAGACTTGCTTTCATTTTCTTTACTTTCAAGTTGAACTTGTATATGAGTAATTGATAGTTTGTTTCACTGTTAGCTGCTGTCTTGGCTTTTACTGCTAATATTGAGTTTTTCCATACTCTCTTTCCACAGATCAATCTTAGGTCTGTGTAGTTCATTGGGTGAACTATATGTGTTGTTGTTATGTGCTGTTAAGTCAATTATGACTCCTACTGACCCTATGCACAATACCTCTGAGCACTCCTGTATTCAGAGCCAATTTCACTGTCTCTGACACATCTACTCTTATAACCCAGTTATTGTGTCAATCCATCTCATCCGGGGTCTTCCTCTCCTGCACGAACCCTTGACCCTTTCAAGCACAGTATCCTTCTTCAAAGATTGGTGCCTCTTGGCTACATGTCCAAAGTTTGTGATATGGAGTTTTAAAAGTCTTATCTGCAAGGAGCAGCTTGGTTTCACCCTCTTCAGAAAAGAGTTGTTCATTTTCTTGGCAGTTCATGGTATGTTCAGTACTCTTCTCCAGAACCAAAACTCGAAGGCATCAATTCTTCTGTCATCCTTGATAATTTCCAGCTCTCTGATGAATAGCAATTAATTGTGAAGACCATGGCCTGGTTCAGGCACACCTTAGTCTCTAGACTGACACTGTTGCTCTTCAGCACTCTGGAAGTAGATTTTCCTAATGCAATTTGTTTGTTTGGTTGGTTGTTTAATTTCCTGACTACTTGTGCCAAGAGTTGTGATTGTGGAACAGAACAAGCTGAAATTTTTAACAATCTCAATATCTTTTCCAGCTATCATGATGCTATTGGCTCAGTGGAGAGAATCTCCATGTTCTTCTTCTTCTTCGTTTTTTTTTTTTAAATATATCTTCATCCGTGTATTTTTGTTTGTGTATTTTTTATTACTTGTCTTTTTTAAAATTTTCTACTAGTTTATGTAAAAAATTTGAATACATTGTTTTCAAGAACAAACACTTTCAATTTCACTCACCCCTCCCATCAAATTGTACAACCCCATGTTTAATTTCCCCCCAACCTCACCCCATACATCCTCATCAATCTGCTTCCAGCCTCTCCCACCCCTTTTGTATTTTTTTTCCCTCTTGTATTTTTATACTTGTTCTACAATAATTATTTTATACAATATTTAACCTTGTGAGACTGAGTTAGTTCACTCTGTATAATGATCTCCAGTCCCGTCTCAAGTTAGGTAATAATTTACAAAATCATTGCTCCTGCATGCTGCGTAGTATTCTATTGTGTGAATTTACCATGATTTCTCAATCCATTCATTTGTGGTTGGACATTTGGGCTGTTTCCATGTTCTTGCGATGGTGAATAATGCTGCTATGAACATTGATGAACAAATCTCCATTTGTGCCTCAGTTCTCATTTTCTCAAGTTATATTCCAATTAGTGGAATAACTGGGTCATATGGAATTTCTATGTTCAGCTTTTTGAGGAAGCACTAAACTGCTTTCCAGAATGGTTGTACCATTTTACAATCCCACCAACAATCTATAAAAATTCCTTTCTCGCCATATATTCTCCAACATTGTTTATTTGCTTCCCTGTTAAACTTTGCTACAGTTACTGGAGCGAGATGGTACCTCACTGTGGTTTTGATTTTCATCTCTCTTATTCAAATGACAGACACATGAAGAGAATCTTCATTATTTTGATGGTGAGCTTCAGTCCATATTATAACTAAAGTCTTGATTATCTGCCACAAATGCTTCAAACCCTCCTCAGTTTCAGCAAGTAAAATTGTGTTATCTTCATAACACATGATGTTGATGAGTCTTCTTCCAATCCTGATGCCATATTCCTCCTTATAAAGACCAGCTTTTCAAATCCTCTGTTCTGCAAACAGTTTTTAAAGGTATGGACACAGGACACATACCTGATGTACTTCTTTTCTGATTTTGAACCATGCTGTATTTCCTTGCTCTGTTCTGACAACTGTCTCCTGGTCCAACTATAGATTTCTCATGAGTATAATCAGGTGTTCTGGGATTCCCATTCTTCTCAAGGTTAGCCACATTTTTTTTTTGTGATCCACACAGTTAAATGCCTTTGCATATAAATGAAACACAGATAGACATTCCCCTGTTACTCTCTGCTTGCAACCAAGATCCATCTGACATAGCCAATGATGCCCTAAGTGCTACAACCTCTTCTAAACCCAGCTTGTATTTCTAGTAATTCTTTGTAAATATATATTCTAGTCGCTTTTAGATAATCATCAGCAGAATTTTGCTTGTGTGTGACATTGGTGATGTAGTTCTATAATTCCCACATTCTGTTGTCACCTTTTTTTAAAAAAAATAAGGATAAATATGTCTCTTCCAGTCAGTTGACCAGATGGTTGGTTGCCTTCCAAGTTTCTTTGCACAGCCTGGTGGGCATTTCCAGGGCTTCAACTTTTTGTTGAAATATGTCAATTGGTATTATGCCAATTTCTGGGACCTCTTTTTGCCAATTTCTTCAAAGCAGCTTGAACCTCCTCTTTGATCATTTGTTTCATCAAATACTCTATGTCAGCAAGTTCTTTTTGGTACAGTGATTTTGTGTATTGCTTCCATCTTCTTTTGATGCTTCCTGGATCATTCAATATTTTGCCCACAAAATCAGTTATGTATTGCAACTTGAGGCTTGAATTTGTTTTTCAGCCCCTTTAGCTTTAAGAAATTTTGATTGAATTCAGGCCTATTGATTGCTTTTTCCAACTTTACACATTTCATTATAATAATTTGCTTTGTCTTCCCAAGCTGCTTTTTGAAATTTTCTGTTCAGCTCCCTAACTTCTTGATTTCTTCCTTTTGCTTTGACTTCTTGGCACTTTAGTATTATATTCAGGGTCTCTTCTAACATCCACTTTAGTCTTTTCTTCCTTCTTTGTAATGACTTTTGCATTCTTCATGGATAGTATTCTTGATATCCTCCCGCAGTTCACCTGGCTTTTTCTCATTAATGCTCAAGGCTTCTAATCTGCTCTTAAAATGTTTTTGTTTTTTTTTTTCATTCCAGTTAAATAGACTCGAGGTCAAACTTTGGTTCTTGTGGATTTGATTTGTTTAGCTACAGTTTGAACTTGCACATGAGTAACTACTGATCCTTCTTCTCGATTTCCAAATTTTGCATTCTAGTCTCCCATTATTATTAGTGCATCCTAGTGCCATGTTAAATGGATTTATGACAGCAAAAGTTAATAAACATTGTCTATTCTTCCTCTGTGGCTCTTGCTGTTGTGCAAAATACTTGAATGATCGTGGTATTGACAGATATTCAGTGTACATGTGTTTATATTATCCTGTTACTAACAATATTGAATTTCAAGATTGATATGGGAATGGCCTTTTAAACTATGAATGTAACCCCATTTTTCCTAACCTTTTAATTTTTAGCTTAGTAGATCATATGATCATATGAGTGTTCTGTCAAATATTCTAGGTGGTATGGCACTGGTCTGTGCATTGCTGTACAGAGGTAACTCGTGGTTGCTGTGATGCTGAACACTGTGACACTGATGTGCCAAATGTGATAATGATTACCGATGGTGGACAGTGTTTGCTGGAGCTTCCCGACTAAAACAAGCCTGGAAGCAGGAGTGTCATCCACTTCCAAAATGGCTTACCTCTGGAACCTCTATGAATAGTGCTCAGGCCTTTCATTCATAGGGTCGCTATGAGGGGTCTAAGACTTGACGGCACCTAACAAAAAAGATCGTATGATTGTCTGACTCAAAATGTCCAATGCTAATCCATCTCATTTCTCTAAAGCCTAGTATGTCAGTATTTATGTGTTCTATTTCTCTCTAACAATATTCAATTTACCTATATTCATGTTTCTCACATTCCATGTTCCAATAAGTAGTATCTACTTGTAACTGCTCCTTCTCCTCTGTGTTTGCTAACAGGAGGGCTCAGTCCCAAGTACCATATCTGCTAGTCTAACTTAAGTGTGCTTTATTGTGCATACAGTTTTTTGGAAGTAGATGCCCAATCCTTCTCCCTGTTGTTGTTGTAGTTGTTAAGTGCTGTCAAGTCGCAGGCGACTCCTAGCAACCCTATGAAGGAGAATCCTCAGCGCTTGGGTGTCTCTCATCCTCTCTCCAGGTTCATAGGGTTTCTGGAGGCAAGCTATTATGGAAGTGGATGCCACTCCTCCTTCCAAGCTTGTTTTAATCAGGGAGCTCCACCCTACTCTCTATCCATATTGGGTAATCAGCCATTAACACCTTTGACACAGCAGTGTCACAGTGTTCAGCCTCACAGCAGTCACAAGTTACCTCTGTATGGCAACTTGTACACCAGGGCTATACAACCTAGAGGAATGTCTGAACAAAAACAATGAAATACAGGCCCAAGGGTCGCACATTAAAAGTCACCCACCTTTGGCTTGGTAGCATCGCCTTCTGTTCACTGGGCCAGCTGATCTCTCTCTCTATGTTGATGATATTGTTGTTAAGTGCCTTCAAGTCGCAGGCGAGAGTCCTCAGCGCTTGGGTGTCTCTCATCCTTTCTCCAGGTTCACAGGGTTTCCGGAGGCAAGCTATTACGGAAGTGGATGCCACTCCTCCTTCCACCCTTCTCCCTAGTTTGTCTTAATTTAGATGTTCAACTTAGAGCATTATCAGGCAGTCAAGCATTTTACCCAGAAAAGTAGATGAGTTACAATTTCTGTTGTAAAAGTAACCAATTAACTGCTAATTCTTCACCGCCCTTCCAGGTGCCTTTGATTCACTTACACCTCTTCCCTTCTGACTCCTGCCTTGCCTGGTCAGCACTCCCTTCCCTCCTACTTCTAGCTTAGGCCTTCAGTCACTTCAGTGAAGCTAGTCTGTCCTGTTGGAACTCCTGTCTGAAGCAGTCTAGAAAGTGTAAGCTGATTGGTTGGCTTGATTTAATTAACAATCAATTCTTAACTGGAAGCCTCTTGTTTGAATCAATCAGGACCTGATTGCAATTAAGAGTCAGTTGGGTCTGAGGACCACAGGCCTTTGGACCTAGTATTAAGACTAGGTTACTTTTAGAGATACAAACTAAATCGGTAGGCTGTTGTATTTGGGGAGAACATTGTTCTAATTGGTAAAGTGCTTGTCTGTCAGTTTGTAGTATTGAGATAATTTGTGGATTGTTGTGATATTGAAAGCTGTGCCACTGATGTATGAAATGTCATAAGGGGTACCCATGAGGGGCATGTTTTAGTAGAGCTCCCAGATTAAGATAGACTGGAAGCAGGATTGCCATCCACTTCTTAAATAACAGGCCCCGCAAAACCCTATGACTACCACAGTGGACTCTAGTGTGTTAGGAAGTATGAAGATGACACAGGACAGGACTGGGTTTGGATCCACTGTTCATAGACTCTCTATGAGTTTCATTCATTTGGATAGTGCCTAACAACAACAGCTTTGACAAGGTGGCCTAGTAATGAGAATCTACACTGCAATCCCTAAGGCAAGTGATTTGAGTCTACTAATCATTCTACAGGAAAAAGATAGGCAGTCTCCTCCTATGGATTAATTGCCTCTGAAAACTCGCCAAAGGTTCAGCTATGGGTCTGATCCAACGCAGTGGTACACAACAAAAACAACAACCTCAAGGAGTGAGCATTTTGAGTGTTTTCAACAAATATTTCTTTTACCCATAAGGTTTTTGAAAGCATGAATGCCTTTGTTATCAATATATATGCACTTCATTATATTTTTTACAACTTCTACTTTTTCTAGATTCATGCTTTGTACATTATTTGTTCCAGTTATTAATGAATATTTGCAGTTATCTCTCCTTATTTTGCATCATGTATCACCAGCAATTACAAGCCCTTTATTGAGTGAAAGCTTTATTCTTCCCATGTCATTAAGGAATGCTTTACTTTGAGGAGTCACCTTTTCTCTATTTGCATTTTGAAAGCCTTTCAACCTAATGTCTCATCTCATTGGCTGGCCCTATTTCAGACAATGGTCCTCTGCTACTTAGAGTGTTTCCTAGGACTTTTTTTTTTTTTTTAAAGTCATATTTCTTGGTCAGTATTTTTCTGGAAATTCTGCTGAAAATCTGTCCATACTAAGCCATCCAAAAAGCATTTCAAATACCAGTGATATAGCCTTCAGGATCTGAGCAACAAACAAGCCACCACAGTACAGCAAACTGATAGATGAATGGTGAATGTTACCTATCTTTGCTGCTCATTTCAAACAAAACATAAATTCTGCTTCCCTGTGGTATGCAACAAGTGAAATGTCTCTCTAGTGCTTTTAGTTTTGCTACTTGGAGCTGGCTGCCTGGAAAAATCATTAAGCCCTAGAGATTAAGGCTGTTCTCCAGAATCTGGAGTTAAACTTCTACTCCTCTCTCTTATCTTGTAATTAATTCCTTCATCATATTCCAGCCCCTGGAGTTGCCTAACCTCTATCCTTTGATTCCTTAGGCTAGGGTGATAGTCAATCTCTGTCTGATTTCAAACTGCCATGCGGTGTGTTGCTGCCTCACTTTGCATACAGATAAGATTTTTTTAAAAGTCTCTTCAAAATACTCTTCAGAAAGGGAACTTTGTGCTAATTTCCTCCAAAATGCTAACTTCCATATTTTCATAATTCTCCATCTACTGCAATTAGAGAGCTGTGTTTTATGTTTTCTCCATAGTTAGTAATTGTTACTTATAGGAAAGTTTTACTAGCCACAACTACTTACTTTGTCATTACCAGAACTGAATCTCTGCTTTATGGATCTTTTTGTTGTTTTGGGGGACCACTGAGTCAGAACTGGCCTAAAGCTGACCCTCCAGCTGGTTTTCTATGCCACACTGTTATTACAACAATTCTAATGTGAATCTTTTTGTCTTTACCCTGGATTGGATTTCTTGTTAATTGCATCTATGATGCCTTTATTAGTGGAGATCAGCACATTTTTATGATATTAAATAGGTTTCAGGGGAGCTTCTAAACGAAAACCGATTAGGAAGAGAGGCCTGGCAATTTGGTTTTCCAAATTAGCAAGTGAAAACTCTATGGATCACAATGGTCTGGTTTCATTGTTTATGAGTTGTCATGAGTTAAAGACTGACTTGAAGACAACTAAGAACAATAATTCATCAGTTACAGAAAAGTTTTATATTTAATCTCTTCAAATGTCACCACTATTCCTTTTCTTCTGCAAATCTGGTATTTTAATAATAGTTAATCTTTTTTACTTTATCTCCTTTGTCTCTTAAGCTCACAAATTTTCTATTTTCATTGTTTCTCTGCAAGTTTTATCTCCTAATTCCCTTAGATTTATTTTCTTAAGATTCCTCTCTTCAGCTTTCAGATAATTCTATGCTTCATACTTTTAATTTTAGTAGTTACATTTTTAAGTTATTGATAACATTTTTATATTAAAAAATACCTTAGGCAAAGGTTTCATTTTGTTAAAGTCTGGAAGAATGTAATTGACATATGCAAAAGTATACAATTGATAAAAGACTAGATCAAGAATATCAAAATAAATACTTTAAACCTGTATGGGGGAAAACCCCAAAAATATGGCAAGAAAGTAAGCAAAATGTATGCTCTCATAATTCACAGGAAATGAAACAGTGACAGTAAAATGAACCTTTTCAACATTATTAATAAATTAGAAAATACAATTAATAATGACAATGAGATTTTATTCATTGTCCAATCTACTATTTTGTTTGGACAATTACCAAGAATTAGGGTAATATAAATAATGTTTTTCATATGGCTATTGGGCATAAATTTGTACAGAATAGACAATAAAATTTGG
>NW_006399823.1:8952037-8970817 GCF_000299155.1 Elephantulus edwardii | reverse complement strand
GATTGGCACAGGATAGAGCAGGGTTTAGGGCTGTTGTACATGGGGTCGCTATGAGTCGCAAGCGACTCGACGGCACATAACAACAACAACAAACAACTTACCATGGCATTCAGATTTGATGCAAAGCATAAACTTCATTCTTATTAACATTTTCAAGATGAGCCATTGCACAGGTAAAGAACAGATAGGCAGTTTTCATAGTTGCAAATAGCAAAATTTACAAAAACTCTTTTATTAAACATGATGCTGTTCTCTAAAAAGTACTAAGTAACTAAACTATTTTGATATATTCATTCTGTATAATATTAAGAATCCAAAACAGTTTATGTACATGAATTAAACATATGATGATATGTGACACAAACTGTTTCAGTGTAGAGCAGCTATGCATGCTGCCCTGTAGACACAGCTGTTGAATATTAAAGTGATTCTGAAAACCTGTGGCCAACAGCCAAGTCACCAAAACTTTCATGCTGAATCTGAATTTCACTCACCTTGTTAGCAAAGCTCCTCTGTTATGCACATATAGCATTGACATCTTAAAAGCAAAGTAGCCCATAAAAGAAAGTTTACTGACAACTTTATTTACACTTCCATGACTTACCAACCTGGACCAAATGGCTCTATTTAGTTCTGTGTTATGTAAATACCTTGAATATTCTCTTGTCTAATAAGATGTGAGTTTGTAACCCAGAATTAACAAGGTCTCTTATCTAATAAATTATGTCTAATGGAAACTATAAATAATTCTTTTTTTTTAATCACCGTAATGTAAATGTATCTTCAATAACTTGTGTAAATTCTTTCTGAAGATGTAACCTTCTGGAGTTTCAGATTTAGCTCACTCATTCAATCTTTCACTCTTTTATTTTTTTTTCCTTATCTACAGCATGCCAAAATAAACTACATTTTCTGGATTGTTAGTAACTGATATGGTTACTGGTTTGTTTGTTTTTTCTACAACAACAAAACACATATGTAGATATAGCTGTATAACAGTAGTCATAGATTCTTTAAAAATAAATGTGTATGTGTACATATAGGTACAGAAATTTTTCATAATATTTCACTAGGTGTAAAAAACAAGTCAAACTGAAAATAGATTTTATCATAAATGCACACACACTTCCATACAGCATTTAAGTTATGTGTGTATTTCTATATGTGTATGAAGTTTTCAACGTGTAAATGATTTTTTGAGATGGTATCTAAATATGCATGGAATATACTCAAGGTTGTTCTTGACTTCTATGAATGTGTTTTAATTTCATTCCCTTTCATCTTGAACTTACATCCAAATGATTGATGGTCTATTTAGTAGTTGGTTCCTGGCCTTGTTCTGACTAATGACTAATGATTTTGAGCATCTTCATTGTTTCTTTACACAGATGGAGTTGATTTGATCCCAGTATAGTACATCTGGCAAAGTCTGCTTGACAGTAATGAGCAAAGACCAGACAAATTCTGGAATGACATCAAGGAGATCACACAAAAAGAAAGCAAAAGACCATTTAAAAGTCAATAAAGAAGAAAAAGACAATCACTGATGTCAGAAGATATTCCAAACTTAATTTTTAACTCTGTAGTAAATGGAATAAATGAAGTTTTTTTTTAAAAGTTGAAAAAAGGATTTCAAAGGGTAACTGAAGAAGACAAAGTAAAATTGTTGGTTTTATGCAGTTGTTAGGTGCCACTGGGCTAACTAAACCTCATAGCTGCTCTATGAACAACAGATTTAAATCTTGCACTATCTGGTACCATCCTCAAAATCTCCAATATGCCCATTATTTCAGTAACCATCTTACTGAGGGTCTCCCTCTATTTCACTGACTCTTTACCTTCTTTTTTTCCCGCCTTTTATCTTTTACTTGACAACATGCCCAGACTGAGACAAAGCTTCACCATCCTTGCTTTTAAGGAGCACATTGATTATATTTCTTCCAAGACACATTTGCAAATTCTTTAGGCAGTGCACAGGGTATTTAAAACTCTTAACCACATAGTATTCCATTGTATGAATGTATCATAATAATTTTGTAAATTACTACCTAACTTGGGAGGGAGGCACTGGAGAGCATTCTACTAAGTGAACTCAGTCCCATAAGGACAAATACTGTATAAGACCATTATTGTAGCACATGTACCAAGATCCAAGGTGGGGAGCAGGGAGCAGAGGGGTGAGAATGGGGGCAGGGGCAACTTAATCATAGTGTCGCACAATTTGATGGATGGAGGGAGGGGTGGATAAAGGAAAAAGAAAGATCTGGCATAAAAAACAATGTATACAAACTTTGTAAGTAAACCATTATAAAATAAAATTTTTATATTAAAAAAACTGTGTCAACACTGCAAGTTAAAGGCATTATTTCTTCTTTGATATTACTTATTCATTTTTCAACTCCTAGATGTGCAGACAACAATTGAAAATATCATGGCTTGGGTCAGGCACAACTTAAAGTCTTTAGACTGATATCCTTGGTCTTTAGCACTTAAAAATGTCATTGACGGTTTTTGGTTTGGTGTTTCTTTTTAACTGAGAGAAGAGTGAAGACTTAAATCCAAGATCATGGCAAGACATTTGAAATTCATTGCCAGGACTGTGATGGTACAGGATGGCAACGTGGAAAGTGCATACAGGAGCCTGAACAGAATCCTCAGCATGGATGGGCTCATTGAAGACATTAAGTGAAGGAGATACTATGAGAAGCCCTGCCGCAAGCGACAGCGGGAAAGCTATGAGACCTGCCGAAGGATCTACAACATGGAAATGGCCAGAAAAATCAACTTCCTGATGCAAAAGAATTGGGCAGATCCATGGCAGGGCTGCTAAGGCAGTTTGTGTCTCCACTTGTTTTTTTCTTGCATCCATATTCTCTTACTATTCTCAACAATAAACTCAATCACTTGTATGCAAAAAGACCTGCAAATACAGAGATAATCCGACTGGTCATCAATGGACGATGTCTTTTATTAAAGTAAAAGAAATTAAGTCAAAAAAGTAGTCTAGGAGCAATGAGGAAATAATCTAACATGTAGTAGAATATACCTACTGTTTCTTACATGTTATAGTAAAACTCAAAGCAAGATGTTATTAGTGAAGCATCTGTTACACTTTACAGAACCTCCCTCCTCCCCAAACCATTAGGTAAAGAGAAGGGGAAGCATATACATGGAATAAATTCTGAAACATCCCCAAAAAAATGTCATTGACAAAAAAAAAAAATACTGACAGGAGAACATTTTCCCAGTGCAATATATCCTTTGATTTTTTTTTTTTTTTAAATCACTGCTTGGTGTTTATTGTGGATCAAAGTAAAAGGAAATTTTTGACAACTTCAGTCTTTCCCCCATCTATCCTGATGCTCTCTGTTGGTCAAATAATGAGGATTTCTGTTTCTTGGAGGTTGATGTGCAATCCGTATTAAAGGTTCTAGTCCGCGATATTGTTCATTAGTTCTTCTTTTTCCTTTTACTCTCTGCAGAGGTTGTTAGTGATCTTTTCTTCAATCCTGATGCCACATTCTTCATATAGTTCAAGTTTTCAAGTTACCTGCTCAGCACATGGGCTTAATAGACATAGAAAAATACACTCCAGAGGAACATCCTTCCTGATTTTAAAGCACACAGTCTGTTTGAATGACTGCTATTTGGTCTAGGTTTTCAATAAGCACAATTAAGTGTTGTAGAATTCTCATCCTTCTGTTATCATAATTTATTGTGATGCACACTGTGGGATGACTGAATAGCCAATGAAACATATGTAAACAACTTTCTTGTGTTTTCTGGTTTTAAGTAAGGTCTGTCAGGTATCAGAAATTATGTCCCTACTTCCACAACCTCTTCTGAATTCAGCCTGAATTTTTGAAAGTTCCTTGTTGATGCAATTATGTAATATTATGTAATAATGTTTGGTAATATTTTACTTGCATATGATATCATTCAATAATGTCCACCACACTCTAAGTTGCTTTTTGTTTTTAGCTAGAAGCAAATATGACTCTCTTCCAGTTGTTTCATCATGTATCTGTATTTCAAATTTCATAGTGTTAACTAGTGAATTAATATGTCCAGGGCTGCCTCTGTTTGCTGAAACACCCCAATTGGTATTCCATCTTATTTTTTGCCACTATTTTCAGTGCAGAGTGTACCTCTTTATGTACCATGGGTTCTTGATCATTTGTTACTTCATAAAATGGTTCAGTGCTGACCAATAGTTTTTTTATATAATGATATGTATTCTTTCCGTGTTTTGATATTTCTTACATGATTCAACATTTTTCCATAAAACTTTTCAGTTTTGACACTTTAGACTTGAATTTGCTTATCAGGTCTTTCAGCTTGAAAAACTCTGAGCTTGTCCTTGACTTTTGATATTCTAACTCCAACTAATTGCACATTATATGATAGTACTTTGTTTTATATTCTAGAACTGCTCTTTGAAATCTTCCATTCAGTTTTTTAATGTCATCATTTTATCCCTTCATTGCAACTCGATGACACTTAACAACACAACAACAACATTAAGAGCAGTTTTCAGAGTGTCTTCTGACATCTATTTTGACATTCGTCCCCTTTCTTATTGTTATAAATTATTTTTTCTTTCTTCAAGGATGATATCCTTGATATCATTTAACAAATCCCTTAGTATTTTTGGATTTTGGTTTCCAATACATCAATTCTATTCTTGTGATAGTATTTGAAATTGGATCAGAGAAACTCAGGGTTGCCTCTAGTTTCGGTGGATTTGTCTTTTCTTTCTCAGTTTGAACATGCACAAATGTAATTGATGATCTGTTCGATAGTTGGCATCTTGCCTGTTTTAACTCCTGACTTTGAGCTTTTCCATCATACATATCCACTGCTACAGTCAATCTTAATCCTTTTTATAATAAAATTTGCAAAACCACAAATTAGACATTTCAAAGGGAAGAAGAGCTTGCTGAACATCTATTAAGCTAAAAGAGTTGAAAGATAAAGAATAAGCCTTGAACTGCAATATTGATTTTGTAGGAAAAATCTTGAAACCTGAAAAAAGCATAAGAAAAATATGGAAACAATATACAGAAAAATAATAACAAAGAATTGTTTACTGGTCAGTAATTTTAGGAGATAACATATGACCAAGTACCAATGATTCTTAAAGACAAAATTAAAGATTCATTGAAGACAGTGATGAAAAAATATGGCTTCAGGAATTTAGAGAATATAATTTGTGATGTTTTAATAAATGGATGCAGTGCTGGAAAGGTTCAGTCATTTTCACCAAGAAATTAGAAAGACTGCTACCTAGACAACTGATTGGAAGAGACTCTTATTTTGCTTATTCCAAAGGAAAATGATCTAAAATAATGTGGCAATTATTGCTATCACATGCACGTGAAATTTTTCTGAATTTTTTAAAAAAGATTGTAACAGTAAATCAACAGGAAATTAATAAATATTAAAGTGGATTCAGAGATGACATAAAACCATCAACGGTCACTAAAGAAGAAGTTCAGGAGGTACTGAAGCCACTGGTTAAAACAAAAAAGCCCTAGGAATTTATAGAATATCAATTGACATATTTCAACAAACAGATGAAGTTCTGATGTGCTCAATAGTCTATGCCAGGACATTTTGAAGACAAATACTTAGTCAACTGGCAGGGAAACAAAAATCCATATTTGTTTCCTGTTCCCATTAAAAAAAAAAAAGTTATCCGATAGAATGTGGAAATTATTTTAAAAATTATTAGTAGCACATACAAACAAAATCTTGCTCAAAATTTATTAAAAAATAGCTATAACAGGACAAAGAACTACCAAAAATTCATGCTGGGTTCAGAAGAAGCCTTGGCATTAGGGATGGATTTTGACTGAAAGCACAGAACACCAGAAGCATGTGTATTTGTGTTTTACTGACTATGCAAAATCATTTGTCATTGTGGACAAGTATAGCTAACATTAATAAGAATAGGAATCTTAGAATACTTATTTTTGCTCATGTTATACCTATACGTAGACCAACAAGCAGCTGTCCAAACAAAACAAGGGAACACTGTAAGGTTTAAAATCAGGAAAATTAGGAAAGATGTACTCCAGTGTTTTAACATTTCTCTATACATGTTCAATGTATGTACTGTGAAAATCATTTGAGAAGTTGGACTTTACAAAGAAGAATGTGACATCAGGATTGGACAATGACTCATTAACAACCTACACTATGTAGATATTAACTTCCTTTTAGAAAGTGAAGATGAATTGAAACACTTACTGCAGAATATCATTGACTCAAACAAACATAGTGTCCTTCCCCAGGAACTTGTCTATGTTAAAAGTGCATGAATCAAAGGCTCATCACTCTAACTTTTAAGAAGTGTTTTTTTCTGTTCTTCTTACAAGATTTGTGTTTCTTCTTTGAATCTACAGTATATTCAATACTCTTTGCCAAAGCTATAATTTTAATGCACTAATTATTTTTAATTTTTTTAATTCTTTGTTCTGCTTTACACGCAGAACAATTGAAAATAACTTGGATTGTGTCAGATACCTTTTAGTCCACAAAGTGACTTTCTTAGTTTTTAACCATTTAGAAAGTTATATGTATGTGGTGATAAGGTTTTATGGTTCAAAATGGCTTCCATATCCATTAACTAACTTTACTAATTGGATGGGTGAGAATATATGAGTAGAGTGTATTAAACTATTCACAAGGGGATTGGATAGTCTTGCTATCAAACTGAGTGGATCAACAGAACTGGAGAAGCTTCACCACCAGCAAAGCAGCACCAGAAGAACACAACATATCCTTCAGGATCTTGTCCCAGCCCATCTAGGGCCTACCAAAATCACAGCCATAACAGTGACAGCGGAGAACCAGAGGCCTGCCGTGAGACAGGGAGGGCCTTGGAACTGCTATGCCTTTGAAGCGGAACTAAGAACCTTTTGCCCAAGTACGTTGGAGGACTATGGAGGATAAAGTAATGACAGGACTGAGAACTTTGTAACACTGGCCTAAAGCTATGAAGCAACTGCAAGCACATTTTGGAGGCCGCCCTGATCTTATTCTGCTACTAACCTGAATGGTAGCCTTTTTACTTCTCTAAAATAGTTCTGTATGGTCTGTGATCTAGTGCATTGCATTTTGGACCCAGTAACCAGTAAGACTATAACTCTTTGTTTAATTTCACAGGGTTTTCAAAGGCTTGTTATTTAGGAAGTAGATGCCCCATCCTGCTTCCTAGTCTGTATTAATCAGGGAGCTCCACCAAACCTGTCCTCGATAGGAAACCCTTTTGCATTTGACACATCAGTGGCACATATTTCAGTATCACAGCAACTTGAAGTTATCTTACTATAGCAAATTGATAGACAAGTGCACCACTTAGAACAATGGTCTCTCCAAACACAATTAATACAAAGAGGTTTCTTGCCCATAGCTGATTGAAAAATGAAATCAGAGACAGTTAACCAGCTCCCACACACAGCTGAAGCACCTGCTGAAGAAGATCAAAGAATGCAGCCTTCAGTACGGATTAACTTTCAATTTCAGGAAAACAAAGATTCTTACCACTGGGCCAGTAGGCAGTGTCATGATGGATGGAAAGGAGATTGAGACTGTCAACAGCTTCATCTTGCTTGGATCCACAATCAACACCCTTGTTATGAGCAGGAAATAAGAGATACATTGCACTGGGGAAATCTGCACTTAGGGACGTTTCCAAATTATCGAGGAGTAGTGATGCCAGTTTGAGGACTAAGTTGCATCTGATTCAGGCCATAGTTTTTCTGATTACTAGCTATGCTTCTGAGACCTGGAAAATGAATAAGGATGACAGAAAAAGAATTGATGTATTTGAGCTGTGGTGTTGGAGAAGAGCACTGAACATCCCATGGAAGGCCAAAGGTATGAACAAATATGTTTTGGAGATATTGCAGCCAGAATGCTTTTTGGAGGCAAGAATGATGTAACTTCACCTCACATACTTTGGACATGTTGCGAGGAGGTGCTATTCCTTGAAAGGGATGTGATGTTGGGAAAAGTTGAGCGTCAGCAAAGGAGAGGAAAACCCTCAATCAGGTGGATTGACACCATGACTGCTGCAATGGGCTCTTGTGTGTCAGGAAGTGTGAGGATGGTGCAGGACAGAAAAGGGTTCAGATCTTTTGTTCATAGAATCGCTATGAGTCATGCTCGACTTGACACCACCTAACAACAACAAGCAGTGAGAATGATTTTAGGAGGGGAAGAAAGAGATATATCAGGGTGAGTATATGTGTGACCTCCTTTTGTGTTGTCCATAGTGACTGTTCCCCTTTATGAAGTTGATAAAGGTCAGATACGGCTGTCCCGTTGTGGGCCTTACTTTTTTTTTATAATGTAATGTTATAATTCAACCTTAGTTTCCTATTAAGCAACTGTAGTAATTAAGCACAGTTCTATGGTTATTATTTTACTAAGTCTATGCTTCCCAGAGGCTAACATAAAATAGAGTTTCTGATTAATTAATTAACTTTTTGGGTATAGAACATGAAACAGAAACTATAAGAAAGTACACTTTTATGAAATAACAAGCATATTACTGTTGTTTCCCTATGTAGCCTTCAAATGAGAGTGGAATCTGTTATAATATTGATGCTCTGAATTATTGAGATATGAATATTAAAAAGGTAAAAACATGCAAGTATGTAACTATAGCCAATTAAATTATAAAATAGATAAAAAATATAGATAATAAAACCTGATTGTGAAAACATTTTTTTCTATGTCTTCCTTAGTGAAAAGGTAGTTTTCACATGTTTAATTATGTTTTTATTTATATGTAATATTATTAAAATAATAATAAAAAGATAAAAATTATAAAAAATTATCTTAAAATTTTCCCATATGGATGAATATGTAGATATGAATAATCAAAAGTGACTTTATATGCATTTATGTCAGACACAGAAATATATAGTCATGGACTGACACATTACATTCAAATTCTCAAATTCTTCTAGAATTTTTCTACATGCATGCACATAAAGATCTCTAGGTCCTACTCCTGAAAGTGATATCATATGTAAACAGTATATACTCATAAAATGTATATACATTTTGTATATATATATATACACACAATGTATATGCATTGAGGTCAATAGGAATGTCTGTGTGTGTATGAATGTATAAGGGTGGTGCTACCTTTATGAATTTAGAGTATAGTCATTTAAAATAATTTATTAAGAGGAAATTCTCAGTAACATTTTTAATTTATATTAGCCTGTGATACTTCCAACTAATTCTATTTCTCTAATTAAATCTTTTTTCCAAACTTTATGTTTTCTGGTCAATAGACATTTTTTTCATACATCACCCTACATGGACACAATCACAAAAGACGGTCCAAATCTCAACTTCTCAGAAAAGTAAACAGGTAATGTATTGGCCTTTTAATCTCACTGCTTTACATGAAGTCTATAGACTACTTGAATTTCTACTTATTCTTCCCCTTTTTGTTTTCTTTTTTTTTAAGTGGATCTAACCAAGTCAGAGCCCTCTGCTGGAATCCGTTTTTCTATACTTTCCTTTTGTGTCATGTGCCCTGTCTTCTAAATTTTCAAGTTAGTCTTTTCTACTGTGTGTTTTCTATTGAATATCACCAGCAAAGTAGAAATTTTACGTTAGAGGGAAATAAAAATTTCCCTCCATCTGAAGTAACTCTTTATAGTACTCTGTCTTCTCTACAATTCCTTGAAAACTTTCTTGATGACTCACTATTTCTCTCCATTCTTGTTATCCTTTAATTTTCTCTAATCTAGTTTCTATTTTAGAGGAAGTGTTACCAGGGTGTTCCTGGAGACAAGAATGGTGAAACTTTATTTCAAATACTTTGGGAATATTAACAAGTGACACCAGTCCTTCAAAAAAAGACTTGCTTGAAATGGGAGAAAGTCAGCAAAAGATAGGTTGCCTCTCGAAGAGATGAATTGGCACAGTGTCTGTGAAAAGGCTACATCACAGTGAAATCATCAATCTGGTGCTAGATGCGTCAAGGCTAAGCTTCAGGCTAAGCTTCATTGTTCCTAGCATTGCTAAGAGTTGTGGTCAACTTATTTGCACCAGACAACATTATCACTATCTCTTTTCTGTCTTGAGTATCTAAAAACAAACAAACAAACAAAAACCAGAATGAAGTGTGATTTGTACATTAGACTAACTCTTTAAACAGTATTCAAAAGGTTTCTATTTTATATTCATTAGTAATACAGTAGTGAACTATTTAGTTGCTTATTGACGGGTTGGCAGTACAAACCCACCAGCAATTCTGGAGTAGAAATGATTTAGTTTTCTGCTTCAAAGAGGATTATACTTCTTTCCACAATTGCAGTCAATCTCATCCCTATGCAGTCCTTCAGGTGAGTTCCAAGTGTAAAGTCACTGTGCTTTTATAAGAAGATATTTAGTAAAATCAGAAATTATTTGCTACTAATTAAATGGAGTACATAATGATTTATATTCTAAGCATTACTGAGCTGAAAGGGACTGGTATTGTCCATCTCTCATCTGACAAATATCTGGTCTACTAAGACAGCAACGGCAAATTTAAAGTAATTATATTCCTATTAATTTTCCTTAAGCTAATTTTAACATAAGACATGGTTGTCATAACAATACCATAATAGATATTAAATACTCACCATAATTAAATACACCAAAAAGTTTCAAATTTAGAAAATTATAAAACATTATATTATCAACAAATATATATTTTAAATTATTACTGAAAGCTTTATATCTACTTGTTTTTGTTACTATTGTGTACTGTCAACTCAGAACCAACTCATAGCTGACCTGTCGTTTGTTTTTCAGAAGCTGTAAATTGCATGAGTAGAGATTGTTCATCCTTCTCTTTCAGAGCAGCAGGTGGATATGAACCATTTATCTTTCAGCTGAGAACACAACTCCTTACCATTAGACCACCAGATCTCCCTTCTGTCTACATACACAGACTAAATTTATGTGAGTCATAATATACATTTAATACAATTTGTATGTAAAAGGAATGACAACCCATTTGTTGTCAAAAAGAATATTTCAAAATCTATCCTGACTCTGAGAAGAATGGGAATCCCAGAACACTTGATCGTTCTAATGCGAAACCTATACTTGGACCAGGAGGCAGTCGTCAGGACAGAGCAAGGGAACACTACATGGTTCAAAATTGGGAAGGGCATACACCAGGGATGCATCTTATCTCCATACCTTTTCAACCTATATGCAGAACAGATTATTCGGGAGGCTGGCTCTATGAGGAGAAATGTGGGTCAAGATTGGTGGACGATTTATCAACAATCTGCGTTATGCAGATGACACAACCCTGCTTGCTGAAACTGAAGAGGACCTGAAGCACCTGCTGCAGAGGGTCAAGGACTGCAGCCTACAATATGGATTGAGGCTCAATGTCAAGAAGACAAAGATTCTCAGCACTGGACCAATTGGCAGCATCAGGATGGATGGTGAAGAGATTGAGATTGTACACAGCTTTAGTTTGCGTGGCTCCACAGTCAACACTCTTGGCACCAGCAGCCAGGAAATTAAAGGGTGCATTGCCATGGGAAAGTCTGCTGTTAGGGACCACTCCAAAGTACTGAAGAGCAATGGTGTCTCTCTGGAGACTAAGGTGCGGCTGATACAGGCCATGGTCTTCGCAATCACTTGTTATGCATCAGAAAGTTGGACAATGACCAAGGAAGATAGAAGGAGAATTGATGCCTATGAGCTGTGGTGCTGGAGAAGAGTATTGAGAATACCATGTACTGCTAGGAAAACGAACATATTTGCCCTGGAAAGGGTTAAACCAGGTGGCTCCTCAGAGGCAAGGACTCTGAGGCTCCGTCTAACATACTTTGGACATGTTATGAGGAGAGACCGGTCCTTGGAGAAGGACATCATGCTTGAGAGGTTGGAGGGACAGCGCAGGAGGGGAAGGCCCTCTATGAGGTGGATTGATTCAGTGACTGGGATAATTGGGATGGGAGTGTCAGAGACAGTGCAATTGGCACAGGACAGAGCGGAGTTTAGGGCTGTTGTACATAAGGTCACTATGTACAACAAGCAACTCGACGGCACAGAACAACGACAACATCCTGGATCAATGTTGACCGTCATAGTCTAGTTAATACTCTTAATCTTACAAGGAAGATCCATTGTAATGAATATTATTCATCTTTACATAGCAGTAATAAATTCAAAGATGAAGAAATTGAGGCTTCCTACCAACTCCTACAATATGAAATTGATCAACTTCATACTTAATATACTTAATAATAACTAATGATTGCACTGCAAGAGATTGAAACAAGGAGGATGTTTCGTAGTAGAAAATAAAGTCTTTACATAGAAATGAGGCTGTAAGACATATAATGAAATTCGTAATTACTAATTTATCCACTGCAAATATTTTTAAATAAACAGAAGATGTTTATAAGCAGTGATTACAGAGGTAACTTAGCTAGATTGGATGCATAAGAATCAATTCAACTACATCAATGAAAAGATAGTGAAGAAGCTCAGTGTCATTTGTCAGATGATCAAGGCCAGGAACTGACTCTAAAATAGACCATCAATTGTTCACATACAAGTTTAAATAGAAGGTGAAGAAAATGAAAACAAGTCTACAAGAGCCAAGATATTAATGTAATGTAGTTACCTATCTTGTTTATATAATGCTTTAAATTTACATTATGGTTCATGTAAATTTAACCTAAGTATATGTAAATATAGACTTGCTTATAATGATAAATTTTTAAAAAATATGTTTGCTGGCAATATTGTTATTTCAGCGTTCACTAGATTTGAAGAATATATGATTTATTTAATTATGGTCAATAACACAAAACCAGTATTGGATTGTTATAATAATTATGTCATATTAATATTAACTAATGAAAAATTAATAGGAATATAATTACAACTGAGACATTTCATATCCACCATAATATGGTTAGCTTCAAATATATTTTTCCTAATATTATATCTTTTCACAAGTAAGGCACCTTAGCTTTCAAAACATTTGTAAAAATATGTTTAGTAAATTACTACCCATTTAGTTACATGTGTTAAAACAATATGTAATCCTGCACATCCAGCCACATGAACTTGAGGACAGAGGTTACATCTTGTTTGTTTATAACAATATCTTCAAGCCGAGAATAATCTTGTTCAATATTAATGCTTCAATAAATATTTGTTGAGTTAATAAATGTGCAAACAATGCAAAGAATTTTAATCTATCATATCTATATGGACTTAAAATGAAAGATGTGAAGTAATAGTTTACATTTCCCTGCACATATGCAGCATTTTAAATTCTGGAAATTCCTTAACAGTTACTTTGTCTAGGTAAAAAGCAGATTTGATGATTCTATGTAAAAAAGTGACTTTTCAAAGTAAGCTTTGATTATTAACTGAGGCAGTGGTTCTCAAGCTCTAACAGCACAAGAATCACATGGAGGCTTTGTTAATGCAGGTTGCTGGATCTTGCCTGCCAGGATTTCTGATTCAATCGGTCTGGCTGAGATGGAGCCTGATAATTTGAATTTCTAATAAAAGTCCATGTGATATGAACACTGCTGATATAGAAAGCATACCATGAGAACCACGGACACAGGATGCCATTATTTACATGAAATAATACAGTGTCTTGCTCAATGTTTGAAGAATAACTTGGAAAAAATGCAATAGGAAAGAAAAGAATCACATCTCATTTTCATTTGTTTTGCATTTTATATGGTATCACTTCCAGCCCTCAAACAGTATAATTTAAGGATGTAGCAGCATTGTGTAGAATAGGACACAAAGGAAAACAAAATAGAGCTTAAAAGTTAAGATTTTGAAAGCTGGAGAAAATATATCATTGTTTCTTTTATACATATTAATTGCCAGGCTCAGAAGATAAATTAATATCAGTATTTCAATTTCTCAAAAGTAATATATTGGTAAGGAGCTTTGCTGCCAAACTTTGGGCAGGTGGTTTGAATTCACAAGCCACTCTGTAGGAGAAAGATAGGCAATCTCTTCTCATACAATTTACCACCTCTGAAAACTCTGCTGGAGGTCAAGTTTAAATAGGCTCTGACTCAATGGCTCATAGCAACAATACAAACAATTAGTATTTCTAGAAAGAAGACTGCAGGTTTCAGCAGGATGGAAGAGATTTATTTTCTTTGCTACTGCCTATTAAGTACACTGTAATTCTTGTTAATGGTGTGGGAGGCAACCAACGAGAATGTGAAAAGGTTGTAAGGGAATGATGTACTGATTTAGAACGCCAGACTTAAAAGAAAACACACCAACAATACGTTATTACATTCCAACATCAAACAAGCATAAAATGACGAACCTGGTCTGATAGTTCCTGATTCTAGCAGATCTTATTGCCATTCTTTCCAACAAAAGGTGATCAAGGAAATTACTTCTCCTCCCACAGAGGTATAATAGAATCAACAAAAGAGAACAAGTTACACAGTATCATCACCCAATAAGTTTCATTGTTTCCATAGCCTATGGTTCTTCTCTTCCACTAAAGAGCCAGAGATGCTAAAACAGCTAGGGTAGAAGTAAATGCAGGACAAATCTCATGGGGAAAAAAACATCACACAGGGAGACCTCTTCACACTTCATCTCAATGACAATAAACTCCTTTCTTCCACAAAGAGGCACTGTATGTCAAGGTCTGCTAAAATATTTTGTGTCTTTAGGGACCTTGTTGTTGTTGTTATGTGCCTTCCAGTCCTTTGCAACTCATAGCGACCCTATGTACAACAGCCCTAAACTCTGCTCTGTCCTGTGCCAATCGCACTGTCTCTGACACTCCCATCACGATTACCCCAGTCACTGAATCAATCCACCTCATAGAGGGCCTCCCCTCCTGCACTGTCCCTCCACCCTCCCAATCATGATGTCCTTCTCCAAGGACCAGTCTCTCCTCACAACATCTCTAAAGTATGTTAGACAGAGCCTCAGAATCCTTGCCTCCGAGGAGCCACCTGGTTTAACCCTTTCCAGGATGAATCTGTTTGTTTTCCTAGCAGTCCATGTTATTCTCAATACTCTTCTCCAGCACCACAGCTCAAAGGCATCAATTCTCCTTCTATACTCCTTGGTCATTGTCCAACTCTTTGATGCATAAAAAGTGATTGTGAAGGCCATGGCCTGTATCAAACGAATCTTATTCTCCAGAGAGACACCATTGCTCTTCAGTACTTTGGAGAGGTCCCTAACAGCAGACTTTCCCATGGCAATGCGCCTTTTAATTTCCTGGCTACTAGTACCAAGAGTGTTGACTGTGGAGCCAAGCAAACTAAAGCTGTGTACAATCTCAATCTTTTCACTATCCATCCTGATATTGCCAATTGGTCCAGTGGTGAGAATCTTTGTCATCTTGACATTGAGCCTCAATCCATATTGGAGGCTGCAGCAGGTGCTTCCAGGTCCTCTTCAGTTTCAGCAATCAGGGTTGTGTCATCTGCATAATGCAGATTGTTGATCAATCGTCCACCAATCTTGACCCCACATTTCTCCTCATAGAGCCCAGCCTCCTGGGTAATCTGTTCTGCATATAGGTTGAAAAGGTATGCAGATAGGATGCATCCATGGCCTACACCCTTCCCAATTCTGAACCATGAAGTGTTCGTATCATTCAATAAATCAATCATACCAAATTAACACCACCAGACCTAAAGAATTAAATTGTCATTGAAACTACAGGTCAGATGAGTGGGCCAGGACCTGTGTACTAAACCTAAACAATGGGACTGACTATAAAAAATATTTAAATATGATGCAGAGTCTCCCACACAATTAATAGAATTCCAAGACTTTAGTAGAAAATCTGTCAGGCCAAGGAACAGAAAAGATGTAATTTAAGTAAAAGACTATCTATTATCTCCAATGTCAAGATATTGAAATTATCTGAAAATAATTTTAAAGCAGCTTCATAATAATGCTTTGAGAGTCAATTGTAAATTATGAGGTGAACGAAAACTAGAAAATTTCTGCAAAGAAGCTTTTATTCATGAAAAAGGACTGAATGGAGACTATAGAACTGTAAAGTCCAATAGCAAAAATATGTTTAAATTCTCTATTTTATTTCTTTTTTTAATGTGATTTAATGAAGGTTTGCAAAGCAGATTGGACTTTTTCTCAAACATTCATACATGTTTCAGTAGTTATAATATACACATTATAATCACACTTTACTAATTACCTTCTTGTACTTCTCATTTTCATTAATTCTTCTATCCTACCTTGCCCTGACTTCAGGGGTAATGATATAAATTATAAAGAAAAAGTTATCACATAGGTTTAATAGTAGAAGATAAATAACAGAGGATAGAATAAGTGAATTTGAGAATAAATCAGTACAATGAACCCGATCAGAGCAATAAGCAAAAAGAAATTAGCAAAGTTTGATAAACCTGTGTGGCACTAGCAAAAAATTAAATTCTCATCTTCTCATAACAGTAACAAATGGAATGAAAGGGGGAGAATCAATGTACATTCAAAGAAATAATGACTAGGGGGGATAAAACACCACATTTGGCAAAAGATACATAAATACAAATTAAAGAAGCTATTCAAACTCCAAACAGAATTCATTCACAGGGGAGCTCTGGTGGCCTAGTGGCAAGAAACTGTACTGCAATCCCAGAGGAACAGGGTTCGAATCCACCAGATGCTCTGCCGGAAAAGGAGGCACAATATCCTCCTGTACCAGTCAGATCTGATTTGACGGTACACGCACACAAAATAATTTAAAAAAAAAAGAATTCATTCACAGAAATACATGTCAATGTACATCAGATTTAAACTCCAGAAAAGGAAAGAAAAATCTTTAAAATTTTCAGAGAAAAAGAGGGCTGGCAAGGAAAATAGTAGCACTAAATGTTTTTGTTAAGGGAAATAAAAAAGATCTCAAGTTAGCTGGTTAATCACATGGGCGGAGATTGCCCATCATTTTACCATGAACAGCTGGTGGATTTGAACTGTGTGACTTTGGAATTGCAGTGCAGCTTCTTGCCACTAGGCCACCCACTAGATATGAAAGGAAAATTAAGTCATTTGCAGAAAAGCAGGAACTTAAGGAATTTACGTAAAGGAATTTACAGGAAATACAAAGAGAAGTCCTTCACACAGACACAGCAAGGGAAATTGGATGGACAAAAGTAAATAGAAATGACAGTAAAAGAAAAGACGCAAAATGACAATGATAAACCTGGCCTGTAAATAACCATAGTTATATGAAAGGATTGAATATCCCAATTAAAAGAAAAAAATATGCATTATATGCAATAGCAAAGAGATAGTAGCAATCGAAGCACCCATCAACAAATCAATGAACAGAAAAATTATGGACTATTATTACTCAGAATTGAAAAGCAATGAACTTGTAAAACATTACACAACATGGGGATCCTCAAGGACATTATGTTGAGTGAAATAACTTAGTCACAAAAAGACAAACACTGCATAACTCTGCTGTTATAAAATAGAACAGAAATGGAGGGGTTGCAGAGAGAATGAGAAGAATGGGTAAATAATGAACACTGATGAGAGGAAGAAATGACCAAAAGAAATATACAATCAGGCATTATATGTATGACAACAATCTGGAACAAGGGGTGCATTGCAGGGTAGACTTGGATAGTGAGAGAGGGAGAGGGAAGGAAATGTGCAACAATGAAGAAAATATTACCACCCCCAAAAAATGTCCAACAACAAATGAATGAATTGAGATACAGTGGTACATTCACATGATGGGATACTATGTACCACTCAGGAGCAATGATTTTGAAAAATATAGTGTGGGAGAGGCTGGAGAGCATTAAACTGAAAAAACTAACTCCATCTTCTTTCAATGCTTCCTGGATTATTCAAGATTTTGCCCATATCATCTCTCAGTATTGTTACTAGAGATTTGATTTGTTTTCCAACTCTTTTGGTGTGTTTGTTTGCTTGTTTGTTTGTTTTTAAATAATAAATAAGTAATGAATAAATTGTTGTTATTGCTTTGTTCTGTAAAGTCACAGCTAACCCTCCAGCGGGTTTTCAGAGGCAGTTAATAGCACAGGAGATTTCCCATCCTTCTCCCACGGAGCAGCTGTTAGACTCGAACTACACCCCTTTGGGATTGCAGCTCATCTTTTTTGCTGCTAGATTTGCAAGAAGCTGCATTGCAACCCCATAGGCACATGGTTCAAAGTCATCAGCTGCTTCATGGGAGAAAGATGGGCAATCTCCTCCAGTGCTATTAACTGCCTGTAAAAACCTGCTGGAGGATCTGCTATCGTTCGGTTCTGACTGCAGGGTACAAAACAACAAAGAGTAAATTGAATTTTGCTAATATTTTTTATAATATTGCTTTTAAAAAGAGAGAGAGATGCTCGAGTATTTCATAAATTCTTGATATAAGTCCCTTGTCTGACATGTCATTACCAAATATTTTTTCCCAGTCTGTGGCTTCCCTTTTTACCCTGTTGGAGAATCTTTTGATGTGCGTAGAAATTTTATTCTTAGAAGGTCCCATTCTTTTTTATCCTCTCCTGGTTGTAGATTTTCCAGGATGGTTGGAAGACGGTTTATGTTGTGGATTAGGATTTATAAGAGTTCTTCCAAGCTTTCCTTTAATGAAGCTTATAGTCCTTGGTTTTAGTCCTAAATCCATAATCCACTTTGAATTGGTTTTTGTGTGTGGAATGAGGTGTGGATCTTGCTTGGGTTTTCTGCAGATAGTTTTCCAATTCTGCCAGCACTGTT
>NW_006399823.1:8929070-8951842 GCF_000299155.1 Elephantulus edwardii | reverse complement strand
CAACCACTGTGGAAGGCGATATGGCACTTTCTCAAAATGTTGCAAATAGAAATATCATTTGACCCAGTAATTCCACTACTGGGAATCTACCCTAAAGAAACCATAACCGCCACTCAAGCAGATATATGCACACCCATGTTTATTGCAGCTTTGTTCACAATAGCAAAGAGCTGGAAACAACCCAAGTGTCTGTTAATAAACAAATGGTTAGAAAAATCTCTGGTATATTCAAACAATGGAATACTATGTAGCATTGAAAAACAAGGAACTCATGAAATATTATACAAAATGGCTGAGCCTGGAGGACATTATGCTGAGTGAAATATCTCAGTCATAAAAGGACAATTATTGCATAGGGCCACTGTTGTAAAAGAGGACTGACATCCACTGGGGGTTGAGGGAAGACAGAGGAGGGGAGAAATGATATATACTGCACTGAAACAGATGAGGGAGAGAACTGTTTACAAGGGGTATTATGATTGGGTATTATTGTCATTGCAGGAGTCCAGAATGAAGGCTGCACAGTGGAGTGAACTTCAGGGGAGGGATTGCATAACAATGAAAGAGCTTTTCTTTTACTTTTCAAGAAGAGGAGTGAATTGGGGGGAGAGGGGGGAGGCATGGAGAAAAGTGCAACAATGAATGATGGAAACCCTAAGTCTCTGTGAACTTTCATTAAAATTAATTTTAAAAAAGAGAGAAAGAGAGAAAAAACAAATTGTTTCAATGAAGCATACATAATTTATTGAGTTTTTTCAGTCTTACCCCAACGTTGATGTCACTCACATTCTACAACAGTGGCACTCTGATGTATTTGTTTATCCTTTTGTGACTGAGGTATTTCACTCAGCATAATGTCCTCCAGGGTCACCCATTTTGAATAATTTTGCATGAGTTCCTTGTTTTTCAATGCAGCATAGTATTCCATTGTGCGAATATACCACAGCTTCTCTATCCATTCATTTGTTGATGGGCACTTAGGTTGTTTCCAGCTCCTTGCTATTGTGAACAATGCTGCAATAAACATGGGTGTGCATATATCTGCTTGGATGGCAGTCTCTCTGGGGCATATTCCCAGTAGTGGAATTGCTGGGTCAAATGGTATTTCTATTTGCAACTTTTTGAGAAAGCGCCATATCGCCTTCCACAGTGGTTGCACCATTTTATACTCCCACCAACTGTAAATAAGGTTTCCAGTTTCTCTACAACCTTGCCAGCATTTGTTGTTTGCTGTTCTGTTAAATTTTGCTATTCTGTCTGGGGTGAGATGATATCTCATAGTTGTTTTGATTTGCATCGCTCTTGGAGCTAGGGATTTTGAACATTTCTTCATGTACTTGTTGGCCATCTGAATGTATTCTTTGGTGAAGTGTCTGTTCATGCCCTGTGCCTATTTTGCAGTTGGACTATTTACCTTTTCTTGTTGTGGTGCTCAAGTATTTTATAAATTCTGACATGTCATTACCAAATAATTTTTCCCAGTCTGTGGCTTCCCTTCTTACTCTGTCGCAGAAGTTTTTGAATCTTAGAATGTATGTTTACAAAGAATGTAAATGTGTTGTCCACAAGAGACTCATATAATAAACGAGGAGAAAAGACTACAAAGTAAAGACTGGGGAAAAAGATACCAAGCATATGGCAGCCACCAAAAAGGCAAAAGTGGCAGTTGTAATCTCTGATAAAATAGACTTCAGTATGAAAACTATTGTAAAAGATTACATGGTTAAAGGAACAGATCATAATAGAAGACATAATGTTGGTCAACATCTTATACACCAGATGAAAATACATTGAACAATAGTTCACAGAATTGGAGAAAGAGATAGGCAGCACCAAAATTGTACTAGGAAACTTTAATAAACAAAGGTCAGGTCAATTAGAAAGAAGCTCAGCAAAGATACATACAATTGTTGTTGTTAAGTGCCATTAAGTCATAGGCTACTCATAGCGACCCTATGAACGAAAGTCCTAGACACTTGCGTGACTTTCATCCTTTCTCTAGGTTCATAGGGTTTCCGGAGGCAAGCTATTTATGGAAGTGGATGCTACCCCTGCTTCCAAAACTATACAATTAGCCAACTTAATCTCATAGGTATATTCAGGGTTATTGTTGTTGTTGCTGTCTGTTGAGTGAGCACCTACTCACAGCTGACCCTCTAGCAGATTTTAAGAGGCACTTAATCGCACAGGAGGAGATTGCCCCATCTTTTTTCCTGTGTAGCAGCCGGTGGTGGAAATGAACCACCTGTCCTTTGAATTGCAGTACATCACCCAAATAAAACGGAATTTACTTCTCAAGTGCATATGGTACATTTTCCAGAAGTGACCATGTATTAACAAATTAAAAATCATAGCAATAATTCAAGGAATGTTCTCAGAACACAGTACCCTAAAATGAGACATTAACAATGTGAGGATAAAGGATTGAAAAAACCACCAATGGGGAAGCTAAGTTCTGGAGCACTATTTGATGGTAGAATAAATAAAAAAGTACATTTAAAAAGTTCCTTGAAACAAAAAATGAAAATACAATGTATCAAAACCTCTGGGATACAGCTAAGGCAATTCTCAGGGGGCAATTCCTAAGAATAGGCAAACACATAAAAAAAGAAAGGAGCAAAATTAACAATTTAACACTTTTGTCAGATACAGAAAGAACAATAAGATCTATCGCCTCCAGGAATAAAAGGTAATTATAAGGACAAGGGCTGAAATCAATGGATAGAAAACAGAAAAACAACAGAAACCATCAATAAGACCAGGAGCTGGTTCTTCAAAAAGGTCAATAAAACAGATAAACCATTGGCAAATTTAGTAAAAGAAAAGAAAATATAAATAGCTTGAATAAGAAATTAAATAGGTGACATCACAATGAAATCAACTGGAATTAAAATGATAATAGTGGAATATTTTGAAAAGCTATACTCTGATAAATTAGAAAACCTAGAGTAAATAGACAAATTTCTAAAAATTCACACCATACCCTGTTTTGCACAGATAGACGTAGAACGCTGGAACAGATCCGTCACAAAAGATGAAATTGTTGTGGTTGTTAGGTGCCATCAACTTCAGTAGAATTCAGAGCAACACTATGAACAGGTGACCTGAAATCTCCCCTATCATGCTCTATCTTCGTCATCTTTGGCACACTATAGTCTACTGCTGAAAGTCATTGTGTCAATTCATCTCACTGGGTTCATTTGCTCCTTCACCGACACTCCACCTTTCCAAGCGTGATGTTTTTTCCCAAAACATATCTTTACCTAGCTACATGTCCAAAGTATGAAAGATGAAGCTTCATCTTTGCCTCCAAGGAGCACTCTGACTGCACATTCCCCAAGACACACATATTATTTTGGCAGTTCATGGAATATTCAGTACTCTTCTCCATAACTCAAAGGCATCAATTCTTCCTCTTATCTTTATTCATTGTATAGCTCTCTGATGAGTAGCAGGGGATTGAGAAGACAGTGGCCTGAATCAGGTGCACCTTAGCCTTCAAATTGACATCATTGCTATTCAGGATTTTGGAGAGGTCCCTGGCATTAGATTTTCCTGATACAATGCATCTTCTGATTATTTTTTTTTATTTTATTCTGACTTATTTACAAAGTTTGAATAAATTGTTCTTCACAAAAGATCCTTGATTGCTGGTATCAAGAGTTCTGATTGTTAATCCAAGCAAGATTAACCCACTGACTGCTTCAAACCTTTCACCAATTATTATAATGATGACTGTTGGTCTTGAGGTGAGGGCCTTTGTTCTCTTGATGTTAAGATGTAATCTATACCAAAGGCATTAGTTTTTATCTTCTAGAGTAAGCATTTCATATCCTCCTTACTTTCAGCAAACAAAATTGTGTCATCTGCATAAAGGAGATTTTTCTTACCCCTTGAGGTAAATTGAAAGAATTCGTTCTTGAAAACAATGTATTAGAATTTTGTAACTAAAGCTGATTTTTGATGAGTCTTTTTCCAATCCTGATATTGCATTCTTCTTCAGAGTTTGCCTTTGTAAATTATTTGCTCAGAATACAGATTGAATACATGTGGAAAAAGGATACAATTTTGAAGGAGACTCATCCTGATTTTAAACCATGCAATGTTCCTTTGCTCTGATGAACATTTGAAAAAACTCATCATCAAAGAAGATATGAGCAGGTCATCAAAGACTTCCAAAAAAATTCCTGGCCCAGATGGTTTTACAGCTGAATTCTATCAAATATCCAGAGATGAACTATCACCAATTCTACCTAAATTATTTCAATAAAAAGGTGGAGGGGAAGTAACACTTCTAGAGTCTTTCTATGAAGCAAACATAATCCTAATATTAAAACCAGGCAAAGTCCTTCTCAAAAAAGAAAACTACAGACCAATTATTCCTTATTAACAGAGCTAAAATAATTTATTAAGTGCAACACTATATTAAAAAAATTCATCAAAACCAAATGGGATCATAAAAGGTCTACAAGGATAGTTTCACATAAGAAAAGCAACATAATCCATCACATTAACAAAACAAAGAACAAGAACCACATTATACTATCAACTGATGACTTTGACAAAAATCTAATACTCCTTCCTGATTAAAACTCTCAATAAGACAGAAAAGAAGGGAATTTCTTCAGCATATAAAAAGTATATATGTAAAAGTAAAGCCAACATCCTTCTTATTAGAGAAAGACTAAAAACATTCATTCCCCTGAAGAACAGGGACAAGAAAATGATATCCAGTCACCACTCCTGTTTAATATTGTATTGTTATTACTTTCTAGGGAAATAAGATAAGAAAAGGAAATAAGAAATAGTTAAATTGGCAAGGAGTTGGTAACACTGTTGCTATATGCAGACACTATATAATAATGTACATTAGAGGATCCCTAAGGATCAACCAAAGAATTGTTAGACCTAGTAGATCAATTAAACAGTGTAGTACGATACAAGGTCAATACTAAAAAAATTAGTGGGATTTCTCTATGGTAACAAAGAAATCATGGAAAAGAAAACTAAGAAAGTGGTACCATTTACAATAGCCAACCACAAGATTAAATATTTGGGAAGAAACATAACTAGCAGGAGTGGCATCCACTTTCAAAATAGCTTGCCTCCAGAAACCCTATGAAACTGGAGAAAGGATGAAAGTCACTCAAGTGTTGAGGACTTTCTTTCATAGGCTCTCTATGAGTCACCTACAACTCAACAGCACTTAACATCAAGACAACAACAGAGACACACTAATTAGTGTCAGAACAGTCAATCTCCTCTTGTGTTACTAACTGCCATTGAAAACCCTCTGTAGGGCCAGCTTTGAATTGGTTCTGACTCACTGGCAAACTGCAACAATAGCAGGGACCCAAAAGACCTTTATAAGGAAAACTACAAGATACTAGTACAAAAAGACAGTAAGAGACCTAACTAAATGGTAAAATATTCCCTGTCCATGGATAAGAAGACTACACATAGTGAAAATGAAAATTCTACCAAAAGCAATCTACATATTCAATTTAATTCCCATTCAGATATAAAATTCATTCTACAAAGAAATAGAAAAGGCAATTGTTAGATTTTAAGGAAAAAGATTCTAAACAAGCAAATTTCTTTTGAAAAAGAAATCAAGTGGGAAACAGCACTCCTTGATCTTAAAACTTACTACATAGCTGTAGCAACCAAAACACCATGATATTGGTTAAAATTTGTACATATAAAATAATGGAAGACAATCAGGAACCCAGAAATTAACCATCTAAGATCAAGAAGACAAAGATTCTCACCATTGGGCCAATTGGAAGCACCATGATGGAGGGGAAAAGATTGAGGTTGTTAACAATTAATTTTGGCTTGCTCAGCTCCAAAATCAACACTCTTGGTTCTAGCAGTCAAGAAATAAAATAAAAATTAAAAAAAAATTGTATTGGGGAACTCTGCTGTCAAGGACCTCTCCAAAATGCTAAAGAGACTATGGTGTGTCTATTCCAGGCCATGTTCTTTGCCACTACTTGCTATGAATCAGAAAACTAGACAATAATTAAGAACAGAAGAAAAATTGATGCCTTCAAGTTTTGGTGCAGGAGAAGAGTCTTGAACAGACCATGTAACACCAAGAAACAAGTCTGTCTTGGAGAGAGTAAAACTAAGTTTCTCCTTGCAGTCTAGAATTTTGAAGCTATGCCTCAAATATTTTAGGCACATGGCCAGGAAGTACCAGTCCTTAGAGAAGGACTTCATGCTTAGAAGGGTGGAGGGAGAGCCCAGAGAGAGGAAGATCCTGCCTGAGATGGACAGATACAGTAACTGAGATAATGAGGGTAGGTTTGTCAGAATCAGTGAGACTGGCTCAGAATAAAGCAGGCTTCAGAACTGTTGTACATATCACGTCTATGAGTCACAGGTGACTCAATGGCACATAATTACAACAAGTCCATAGGTTTATTGACAATATTAAGCCCAAATGCATGTAAGTAAACAGATGGAATGAGAAACTGTGGTACACATTCAAAAAATGGAATACTATGCAACACTACAGAGTCTAGAAAACATTACACTGAGTGAACTCAAGTCTCAAAAGTGCAAATACTGCATAAGACCATTCTTATAAAAATAGGAGTAGCACTAGTAAGATTGGTTTAAATATTCAGAAGGGGATAAAGAAGTTGGGAAGGAATGGAAAAAAGGAGAAGGGTGGAAGTCACTAGGATAGTAGAGTTTAGTGGATGAATTTAGGGCATACGTACCTGAAGGAATAGTAAAGATTCAATAATGACCTGGAAAGATAGAAAAATAATAGACATAAATCAATAGCACTTAACTATGTAAAATATAATGTACATGAATGATCACATTAAATATAATTTAAATGAAAGTGTATAAAACACAAAGTACATGAATGAAACACAATGTAAATGAATTATTCTATGCAAAACAATAAAGAGGGGAAACATCTTTTTATTTTATACTAGGGGGGAAAAACCCAGCAATGAAGGATATATATAGCAAGTTAAAAGAATAGATGTTGAACTCACTGGCCTTGAGGGAAATTCAAATTAACATCACAATGGAATAACAACTCAAAAAACAGAAAAAATATCAAATGAGAGCAAGGATGTGAAGAAATTCGTTCACTCATATCGCTCATTTGAATGTAAAGACAAATACTGCAAAATGCCACTGTTATGTAGTGCTTGGGGGGACACTGGAAAAGAAGGGATAAATAATGTATATTGCATTGAAATAGATGAAGGAGAGAACTGTATAAAAGGCATATATGATTAAGACTCTTGTCATGACAGGAGTCCAGAAGGAAGGCTGCATATTGGAATGGACTTGGGAGGAGGGGTTGTATAACAATGAAAGAATTTTTATTTTACTTTTCAAAAATAGAGCAAATTAATGGGGAGAGGTGGACAGGGAGAAAAGTACAACAATGAATAAATGGACATCCAAGGTCTCTGTAAACTCTCATAAAGAAAAAATAAAAGCAGGGTAAAGAAAAGAATGTAAAGTGTTAAAAAGTGGTAATCCACTCTGGAAATATCTCAATTCCTTTGAAAACTAAAAACACAATTACCTTTGTACTGTTGTTATCAGATGATCCTGAGTTTCCTCTACACTCAAAATAACCCCTTAAAAGAATGAAACTGCCCGATCTGTGAAATCTTCAGAGTCATGTCTATGTTTGAGTTCATTGTAGCTACTGTATCAACCCATCTCATTGAAATATTTTCCTCTTTTCTCTGACCTTCAACTTTACCAAGCAATTAAAACACTATCCTGTATATGTATTCTTTTAGGCATAGATCTTAGAATTAAAATTTAGGTTCACTGGAAGAAAAAAACAACAAACCATAAATATTTATAGCAACTTTATTTGTAGTTAGTACGAATCAGAAATTGGACAGCTGTCCTGTAACGTGTGAATGATTACATTAAAAAGTACTAGCTATGAGTCATTATGATGTACACCAAAATATAAAAAGCTACAGGTTTTTGTAAAACTTGATTCCCCATTATTAAACCAAATTAATGAAAGAAATCAATCTAAAAATATTACATCTTATATTATTCTTCCTTCATATTTTGGAAATGAATGAATGTGTTATAGAAATGAAGGACAGACTAGTGGTTTTGAAAGATGAAGGATGTGTCTTCAGGAGTGAGTGCTGAACGGCAACTGATACAGGTAATACAATATTTTCCACATTTTTACTATTATGGTCAACAAACAAATCTACACAAATTTTAAAATTCTTCACATTAAACAGAGACACCTATACACACAAAGAAGAACAAGTAAAATTCAAAAATTCAGAATCAGATAATTTGAATTTTATCATTATCAATATTCTAGTGACACTGCTATAATTTTGCAAATATTGATGGGGACTCTGAGTCAGCATAAATAGGTTCATGTCTGACAACTGCATGTGAATCTTCTACACTATCAAGAAAAATTTACTTTAAAAATATAAATTGCACAGCTAATTCAAAGTTCTTTTTTTAGCAGACATGTCTGAAGTGAGAAATCAATTGTTCTCTTCACAAGGAATATGCTGTAGGTGGAAACAGATGTGTACCCAGCAGCAGCCCATAAACACAGAAAACGACCTGAAAGGCTTAGAAGTTCATACAAGTGCTATTCAAGCACCATTCCAACCTCACATGGTATGCACCACATATTGTTCTAATTAGAGAGCCATTTCCTTTGCTCAGCTGTTTTCAATTTTAACAAACCACAATGACGTACACAGGGACAAAACAGTCTTTCTCATCTTCAATGACTACATCTCTTCCTTAAACCTTTAAACAGTTTTATGAATACATCTTAAAATGGATTTAAAAAAGGAAAAGAATCTTTCCAAATATATTACACTATATTATGTGTTGACCTAAGGAGAAAAAGAACATTTTCAAAAAACAAACCTTAAGAACAACAGTAAAATCAAAAAAAGTTGGCAAAAAGACATTGAACTAAACTTGAACCAGTTTCATTAATTTAATAATATTTACACATACAATATAATTTTTATCCATTCTGTCCTTGGTTTTGAAATTTCTCACAATAATTGGTCAGAACAGTGCTGATAGCCTAGTGGCAAGAAACCGCGCTGCAATCCCGAATGCACCGGTTTGAGGCCACTAGCTGGTTGTGGGAGAAGGAAGAGCAATCTCCTCCTTTGCCTCTGAAAACCTGCTGGAGGGTGAGCTAGGGATCGATTCCATCTCAAAAGTACACACAACAACAACACACTTGTAAAGGATTAAGATATTAGTCATATGAGAAGTTGTGGGGATAGGTCAGTTTAATATTCACAAGAAAGTCTTGCAAAACCAATCACTAGGTTTGGCTGATTTAGAAAAACCAGGCCTTAAGGATCACTGGTGGCCTAGTGGCAAGAGGCTGCACTGCAATCCCAACGGAGCATGGTTTAAATCCACCAGATGCTCTGCTGGAGAAGAAAGGGCAATCTCCTCCCCTATGAGATCTGATTTGACGATAAACACACACACAAATAATAACATTTTAAAAAAGAAAAGAAAAGCCAGGCCTTGAAAATGTACAAAGAGTTTACCTTCTAAACAACCAATATCACAGAGGATTTAGAGGTATCTTCCAATCAAGAAGAGACTGGAGAGGTGTATGGCTTTAAGTCCAGAATCCCTAGATGGAGAACTTCCTAGATTCAAATGAAAAGTGCTGTACTAAGTTGGATAATACTGAGCTAGGTCCCTGATCCATATGGAGGGGTTTTTTGTGTGTGTGAGGTGTGGGTCTTAAGTTTTCTGTAGACGGTTTTCTAATTTTGCCACCACCATTTGTTGAAGAGGCTGTCATGTCTCCACTTGAACTGATTTTGTCTCCTTGTCAAAAATCAGTTGACCATAGGTAGACGAGTTGATTTCTAAGTTCTCAGTTCTGTTGCATTAATCTATGGTGGTGCTGTTCCGGTACCATGCTGCCTTGACCACCATGGTTGCATGGTAGGATTTGAAATCAGGCAGCATGACACCTTGTACCTTGTTTCTCTTTTTCATTAGTACTTTGCTTATTCAGGATCTCTTTTCATTCCAGACAATATTGGAAAAGCAGTGAATGTTTAGCTTGTAGTTGTGTTGTTGTTGCTCTAAAAAAAAAAATAGCATTTGTTTTAAATAGTTGGCAGTAAAAAAATTAAAACTGTTGACAACAAATTAGTACTATTAAATTTTCATTGGATACTTGAAAACATGACACAGTACTGGTGCTAGTGGATTTGAATGCAGTGCCATTTGTGTATTGAAACCGTCAGAGAGACGCAGCATTTGTTTTAGCTGTACAACTCCCTATGGACTGTGTCACCAAAGCTCCTAGTTTAAAAAAGAGCTCAAGGCTGAGTCCTGTGAGGAGGAAGTCAGACATGCCTCCGCTTTCCAATTTTTTTTACCAACAGCAGCGGTCCTTCAAGAGTACTCTTATCTCTCTGCTGGGTCAGGTAATTTGTTGTAGTGGTCATACAGAATCCACAAACTGTATTCACAGATGTAGGGCAAACAAGAGAGAGATCCGTTGTCCTACTGGACAGAAAGTGATGCTACAAAGCTAAAGACAGATGACTAATCTGGGGCCCTCTGAATTGTTTTTGGTCAAACATTCTTCTAAGTGGTATAGCACTGGTCTGTCCACTTGCTGTACAGAGGTAACTTGTAGTTACTGTGAAGCTGAACACTGTGACAATGATGTGTCAAATGCAATAATGTTTGCCCTTGGTAGACAGTGTTTGGTGGAGCTCCCCAGTTAAAACAAGCTTGGAAGCGGGAGTGGCATCCACTTCCAAAATAGCTTGTTTCTGGAAACTTTATGAAGATGAAAGTTATACAAGTGTTCAGATCTTTCATTCATAGAGTCACTATGAGTCACCTGTGACTCAACAGCACTTAACAACAACAATAATACTGAAAATCAAGAGCAAGCCCAACAGAGTTGAATAGCAGAGGAATGGTTGGAGGAACTAAATGACCGGAAGGCTATGGTGCTGGGAGGTGGTGAGCAAGTCAACAAGGTGGAGATGGGTGCTTCTGAAAAGAGGTCCCCAAATGAGCTTGGTGCTTCATCAGAAGGAAGCAACCACAGACTAAGCTAGTGAAGGTAGGTTGTCAAGCAGATAGAGGGACCACATAGTGGCCAAGAAGAGGCTCATATAGATTTGAAAATATTCTACAAAGGACTTGATTTCAAGTCTGTTCTGCAGAGGTGTTGTAATGCCAGCCTGACACAGGCCCAAAATTTCCCTTCAGGTTGATGATTGAGAGGTAGATCATTAAGTACTGAGGCCCTGAGGCAAAAAAAGCAGACGGAGAGAGAATACAAACACATTCTGACCTTATCTGACCTGATGACACACCCCCTGGGAGAGAGACACCTGGTTTACATTGCACCTGCTCAGTGACACAGAATGGACACGGTAATTTGGAAAGGATGAATGATGTCTCTTCTAGATATATGTGAATTTATCTCATATGATACCATGGGGGTTTACATTAGGTGTAGAAAGACTGATTGATCTCAAATATTTTCCTATTGTTTATACGTGCTTCTAAGTAATCTATTTTTTTGCTCTTTTTTAATTATTAATTTTAATAGACATTTACAGAGGTTTTGAATTTCCATTCATTCATTGCTGCACTTTTCTCCCTGCCCACCCCTCCCCACCAGCTCGCTCCCTCCTCTGAAGAGAAAAAGAAAAAAAAATATTCCTTCATTAGTATACAATTCCCATATCCCTTCGCACCTCGAGTACACTTCTCTATGCAACCTTAATTCTGGATTGTTAACAACCTCAATCTCGTCTGCATCTATCATAGTGCTGCCTATTTGTCCAGTTGTGAGAATCTTTTGTCTTCTTGATGTTAAGCATCAATCCACATTGAAGACTACAGTCCTTGACTTTCTGCAGCAAACACTGCACAAACTCCTTAATTTCAGCAAGCAAGGCTGTGTCATCTTTTAATGCTGTTGTTTGTGAGTTTCCTTCAATTCTAATACTACATTCCTCCTCATGTAGCCAAACATCCTGAATGTTCTGCAAATAAATTTAAATAGTAGGGAGAGAGGACACATCCCTGACAAACTCCTTTCCTTATTTTGAACCATGCAGTGTTTCCTTGCTTTGTTCTGAAGACTACTTTCTGGTCTGAGTTAAGGTTTCGCATGAGCACAATCAAGTGCTTTGAGATTCCCATTCTCCTCAAGGTTAGCCACAATTTGTTGTGACACACACAGTCAAACGCAGTATGTTAATGAGGCCTGTGTTATTATTGTTGTTGTTCTTGTGTACTATCAAGTCTGAACTGACACATAGCTGACCCTGTAAAAGATTTTCAGAAACAGGATATCACATGAGTGGAAATTGTCCATCTTTCTGCTATGGAGCACCTGATTGATTCGAACCACATGCTTTTGGGTTGGCAGTGTAACTCCTTTCCATTAAGCCATGAACATTCCTCATAAGAAACAGTAGTAATTTAATCTTTTCCACCGTGATGGGATATTCCACTGTGCTAATATACATCACATGTTGATCCATTTTGCTGGTGATGGGTGAAGAATCTTTCTTACCTGATGATAAAAATTGTTATACTCTAATTTTCCAGCTGAAAGACCGGTAAATTAGCTTCTGTGAAGATTGCAACCAACAAAATTCTATGAGCAGTTCTGTTCTTTCATATAGTCACTCTGAGTAAAAAAGTATATTGTGGTGCTTAAGAGTAACTACTTGCATTATGCTGATGACACAACTTTGCTTGCTGAAAGTGAGGAGAATATTAAATGCTTTCTGCAGAAGATCAAAGAATACAGCCTTTGGTTTAGATCACATCTCAAAATCAAGAAGACAAAGATTCTCACCATAGGCCCAGCAATCAACATTACCACAGATGAAGAAAAAATTGAAGTTGTTAATGATTAGATTAACAATCAACACTCCTGGTACCATCAGTCAGGAAATCAGGAGACGTACTGCATATTGTGTAAGTCTGCTTTCAGAGAGCTCATCAAAATACTGAAGAGCAATGCTGTCAATTTGAAGAGTAAGGTATGCCTGAGTCAGTCTATAGTTTTCTATGCAGCAAATTGCTGACCAATGAATAAGAATTACAGAAGGACTAATGTATTTGAGTTGTAGTGTTGAATAACAGTACTAAATATCTCATGGACTTAAAAAAAATTACACACACACACACTCTGGAAAAGGTGAGGCCAGAGTGCTCTTTGGAGACAAGAATGCCAAAACTTCATCTTTCATACTTTGGGCAAATAAGTAGGTGATGCTACTCCTTGGGAAAAAATAAAATGTTTGAAAAAAATAGAGGTTCAGTGAAGGAGAGAAAGATCCCCCAATGAGATGAATTGACACTTGTACTTCCAAAATGAGCTCTAGTGTCTTATAAATAATGAGAATGTCACAGGATAGAATAGCTTTCAAGTTGGCTGTTCACAGAGTGGCTATGAGTTGTATTCGACTTGACAGCACCTAACAACAGTAACAATCAAAAGCAATGGATATTTAGTGTGTTTCTAATATAGAGTCTCTTTAAACAATGCTGCTTTAAATATATGTACCTAATTTGGGGAAGATAGTAATTACTATATCTGCTCCAGGGAAATGACTGAATCAGAAGGTCTGGATATGTTGACATTTAGTTGCTACTAACCACCTATGATACTGCTACTTTTCTTTTTCATATTTGCCAACACTGATTATGGTGTGCCCTTTAAATTTTAGTAATTGTGGTGGTAATCTATAATTTGAAGGAAAAATAAGCACATTGAAATTAGAACTTTGCTTCTGTGCTTTTCATTTAATATTACATCATGATCAGTCTCATAGGCATATTCTTCATAAAAATCTCAGCCTTTGACGTTTAGTTGTGGTAATTGCTAGTTTGATGAAAGGAATGCTGATGGCATAGTACCTCACAAGTTATAAAAACAGCTTTACCAAAAACCTTTAGAACGAACCTCATGTAAATGTCTAGAACAATCAGTGCTGTGATGGTTTCAAAGGTTTTTCCACCTGCATAATATGACAGTGTATGTGCGTGTACACACAATTGCACAAGAGTATGCATATATGCATGTACCTGTTATCATTTAAAATTTCCCATACATAGTGAAAAGCAGTAACTTTTTGTCAAACAATACGATTTGGTCCTCCTTCAAATTTTAAACAGTGTTTTCAAGATCATGTCTGTACTACATTTTGTATTGAAATATATTTACAAAATGTCTAGAAGGTCAACTCTGAGTTGGTTCCAACTCAAAGGCAATAAGCTGAGTTGAGCTGATTCTCTGAGGAATATTTTTTCTAGAGCATTCACTAAAACAAAGAAGCACCAAAACAAACAAGAAAATAAAATACAGTGATGCAAGCTCACTAAAGAATAATTGGAGTTAGAAGAATATCAGAGATGTGTTCCTCTGAGCTCCAGGATGGTCAGATACCTGTGAAAATGTGTCAGAGCCTTCTAGCTGAAAGGAAAGTAAATGCTGCAGAGATAGAGTTCCATAGATACTAAGATATTACACAAGTTTCCTTGATAGGAGATTTTACTCAAAAAACTACAGTTTCAAATACAGTTGGTGAGTAAAGGTCTATCTTAACTTGGAAAGCCATTTATCAGTCAGAGAACAGACAGACACTAGATAAGACAAAGTGAAACTGAAATGGTTAGAACCACATAGCTATTGTTTCTGAGATAATAACATATTCTCAGTGTTGGCATAGGAGACTGCAAGCTCCAATATCATAAATATGTAGCATTATATTTTGTATTCTAAATGAAGTATCTTAGGATAAAGATGGCCATATTGAATCAAAATTAAAAACAGTATAAATGATGATCTATGAAGTAAAGAAAAAGATTAACAAAATAGAGGTGAATAATTGAGCGTCATTCTTTAGAGAGATACTTTAAGTTTTGTTTCTAAGTGGCAAAAAGTGAAAGTTTATGTTACTTTACAAATATCTTCATGGTTGCACTATAATTTTTAAAGGAAAATAAGTACCTAGGGATCATAATGACACTGTTTGAAAAATGGAGCCAATATTTGTAATTAAGGTTTTCTGGTTGTTTTTTTGTTTGTTTGTTTTGGGGTTTGGGTTTACTTTTTTGTTTGTTTGTTTGGGTTTGTGGGTTTACTCCCCCCACACTCTCATTGCATAATTTGAAAATGGGCACAATTCAGATTGTAGAAACAAAATGAAACAAAACAAAAAATCCTCTCCTTGACATTGAATTGAGACTATTAGCTGACCCTCCACTGGATATCCAAGGCTATAAATTCCCCAGTAGGAGACTGCTTATCTTTCTTCCTCCAGGCCCACAGTGGATCCAAACCATCACAGAAGCATGGCCTTTGGGTTAGCTGTGCAATTCCCTATAGCCTATGCTATTACATCTCCCTTCAGTTTATAGAAGAGATCTAATGGTCCTTTTAAGCAAGAATCTATGGAATATCTGGAAAAGGTAAGGATCAATAGCACTACCATTCTTATCACTTAGGAATCATGTTTAACACTTCCTTCTCTCCTTCCCTGAAATGATATTTTAAAATTCTAAAGGCCCTAGATTAATTTCTTAGAATCATTCTTGCATTTGTCCTTTTACTTTTGTTGTCCTAAGGCCAATCCCCTTTGTTATTTCCTGTTACTAAGGTAAATATCATTCATACAAGCAACTTTCCATCTCCCTTGTCTTCTTTCCATTTCTTTTCATTCTCTTTCTTAAGAATTAAGGGAGCTCCAGTGGCCAATTAATTAGTAAGGAGCTGCGGTGCCAACCCAAAAGCCTGCAGTTCAAATCCATCAGCTGTTCTGGAGAAAGATGTGTATTTTTCTCCTGTTGTGGAGTCAGCTATTAGTCAGTCACTACTCAAAGGTAACTACCAATAATAACTACATGAATTCCATCCCTTCATGTGGACTACGCCTTTACATTATATTCAGATTTATCTTCTTAAAAGCCTGTTTATTTTTTTTTTTTGCTGATAAATTATTATTCTCCTGCTTAGAAAAGTGTAATCCTTATTGTTGTCTTTGTTATTTCCTGTGGAGTCAGAATCAACTCAGAGTTGACCCTCCAGTAGGTTTTCAGTGGCAGTAAATCACAAGAGGAGGAGAAAGCCCATTGTTCTTTCTCAGAAAAAACAGCTGGTAGATTTGAACACGTATTTTTGTTTTGGTAGCACAATTCCTTACCACTAAACCACCATACTTCTCAGTTATCCTTATTAACAGTCAATATTTTAATACTTCTATTTTATAAATATTTTATATTTTTATTTGATATCTCAGCTACCTATTTAAGAAGAGGTAGAGAAATTTATTTCTTTTTAGGAACAGAACTTGTCCTAATACTCACCCTCCAAGTGGTTCTTTCTTCTCCTTGTCATTTAGGAAAAAAAATAATTTCTGGTATTGGGAAGGGCAGAGAAAATGTTATCACCAAGAGATTAAGTAGAATCTCTTCAACAAATGGTGCTGGCAAGATTGGACTTCAACCTGCAGAAAGCTGAAAACATGATCCACCTCTCACACCATGTTATAAAAAAGCTAGCAAATACAGCCGGACATGCAAAACCAGGACAGAATAACATCAATGAACAAAGCAATGATTGCCTAAAGATAAATTTCCTGGTTGCATAAATTTTTTTTTCCAAGAGGGTGAAAAGAAAACACACTGACCGGGGAAAAAATTGGCAGTGTTATTTCAGACAAAGGTCTCATTATAAATGTTTGCAGACTACTACTCATCAACAACCTATGTTATGCAGATGACAAAACCTTGCTTGCTGAAACTGAGGAGTACCTGAAGTGCTTGCTGCAGAAGGTCTAGGACTGTAGGATTCAATATGGATTGAAGTTCAGCATCTAGAAGACAAAGAGTCTCACCACTGAGTCGGTAGGCAGCACCATGATGGATAGAGACATGATTGAGTTTGTTAACAGTTACAACTTGCTCGGCTCCACAATCAACACTCTTGCACCAGCAGTCAGGAAATCAAAAGATAAATTATATTAGGTAAATCCACTGTCAGGGACCTCTCCATAGTTACTAAGAAGCAATGATGACAGTCTAAGAGATATACCTGATCCAGGCCATGTTCTTGGCAATTACTTGTTAAGCATCAGAGAGCTGAACAATGACTAAGGATTACAGAAGAGGAATCAATGCCTTTGAGTTGTAGTGCTGGAGTAGGGTGTTGAACATACTATGAAATGCCAAGAAAAACAAATGTTCTGTCTTGGAGAGGATGAAACCAAATTTTTCCTTGGAGGCTAAGATTTTGAGGTTCCATCTCACATATTTTGGGCATGTGGCCAAGAGGGACCAATCCTTGGATAAGGATATCATGCTTGTAAGGGTGAAGGGATAGCCCAGGAGAGGAAGACCCTGAATGAAATAGATTGATACAGTAACTAGTGCAATGAGGGTCGGTGTGTGAGTCAATGAGATTGGCTCAGGACATGGAAGGCTTCACAGCTGTTGTACATAGGGTCGCTATAAGATGAAGGTGACTCGATGGCACAAAACAACAACAGCAACACAGGACCTCCACAAGAAAAAGACTGATAACCCAATTACAAGTTGGACAAAAAATATTCAGATGGTAGGCACAAGAAAAAAATGCTCAAAATTACTGGCATTAACAAGCTGCGTATCAAAACCATAATGAGATACATTCTCACCCAATAATCAGTGGCAATGTTTGACAGGATATCAAGCAATAAATGTTGGATACAGGAACTGTAATACTTTTTTTGGTGGGATTGAAAATTGTATAACCACTCTGTAAGGCAGTTTTGCATTTATTAAAAAATCTGAACATTGAAATTCTGTATGACCCAGCTATTGCACTGCTAGGAATACACCCAGAGGGAAATAGAACTGAGATACAAATGAAGATTTGAACACAGATGTTCAGAGCAGCATTATTCACAACAGAAATAAAATGGAAATAATTCAAATGTCCATCAATAAATTAATAAATTGAAAAATTGGGTACATTAATGTGATGGTATACTATGCTGCATTCAGGAGCAATGATATTGAAAAATGCACTATGAGACTGTTGAGCATTATGGTGAGTGAACCAACTCAGTCTCATAAGGACAAATACTGCATAAGATCAAGAATTACTAGTAAAATGTATAAAAAGTCTAAATGGGGAAGGGGAGGGAAGTGGGGAACTCTTGAGGTCACAGAATTTGGTGGGCAGAGGGAGGCAGTGAGCCTTCAATGGAAAGATCTATTGGGGACCTGAAAACACTGGGTAATGGTGGGCATGGGTCAATGGTGATTTATTTTTTTAAGACCCAATGTATAGGAATGCTCATATAAAATACAATGTGAATAGAGAAACTTCTGAAGCACAATATATATAAACAAAACACTATATATAAGAATTTTGTATGCAAATCAATATAATATAAAAATCATTTTCAAGAACAATACAATAATGATTTTTGAGGAATATAAGGACTTATAAAGATAAAATTTATTTTCACTTCTTATAAAAAGACACAGAGATAAGTAAATTAATTTAAACTTGCTGAATCATGGGAAGATGGAACATTTGTTTAATTAGTAAATTGAGAAAGATGGGATAAATTATGTAAACTGCATTGAAACAGATGAAGAAAAGAGCTGTTTAAAGGGGTATATGATTAGGTAATACTGTCATGACAGGAGTCCAAAATGTAGGCTGCATAGTGGAGTGGACTTGAGGGGAGAGATTGTATAACAATCAAAGAATTTTTCTTTTACTTTTCAAAGAGAAGAGTGAACTGGGGGAAAGGGGTGGGCAGGGAGAAAAATGCAACAATGGATGAATGAAAATCCAAAGTCTCTGTAAATTTTCATTAAAATTAATAATAATAAAATAAAGCATAATTTGCAACTACATATTATTTATTAACTGTATAAACTCAGCATTAGAGGCAACATTCCTGGAACATGCAGAGACTCCCAAACACATCCATTTATACTTTTCTTCAATGCTGAAGGGGGAAAAATAATCTCTACCTTTATACTCGCTTTTGGAAATACCTAGATGCCAAACAGGACCTCATTTAGAAGAATCAGGATCATCATTATTCATGATTATATGCCTGAATTAGATAATTATTTGAAAGATGGAGAGCTATAATGCAGGATCATTTCAATACTGGAAATTGTCTGATGCCCTAAGCTATGTTAGATGGCACTTGCTCAGTCTTTCCTTGTTGAAAACCTTAATAGTAACTGGCTTAAAAATTAATGTGAAAAATACTGTGCTACTGACATGAAATTCACGTAAATAAGAGGTCCATTTTAAATATTACCTGTCAAATTCATCACTTGAAAGTTTCATAATTTTATTTTTAGTGATGCTTTTATTTTCCAAATTTTAAAATTGAATTTTTTCTAAAAGTTTGCATGTAGACAAGGTGATATGATAAAAATGTTTTAGTAAAGAACATTTCACATTTTTTAACTTAAATTGGACATTTTATTTGTTCTTAAAGGAGCATCTGATGTCTTTATCAAATGGATATCTCACTTTTAATCTGCATTTCTATATTTTTTTACATTTACCTTAAAGGGTCAAATAAATTACAGTATAAAGATATTTACTTTTGCAAACACATTTTAGCTCATAAAGTATGAGTTTCAAATGCACATTTTAAACTTTTTAAGAGGTGCATTGCAAGGTGGGCTGGGGGAGGGAGAGGGAGGAAATTGTGCAACAATTAATGAATGAAAAGCCAAGTTTTCTGTAAAGATTCATTAAAATGACAATAATTAAAAAGAAAAAGAAATAATATATTGCACCTAACAACAATAGCTAATTGCTTGTTAATGATACCTCTATATTAATCTCCCAAATGTTTGTACTTCATAGAATAAAGGGGATTTGACACAGAGAGATTATCTAGTCTAGTCTTAGATGCAAGTACAAGTTTCTTTATCAGAGAATGGCAGAAGAATCCACTACAGAAGAGAGAAGAACATGTGATGGTAGAAGCAGGGTGAGATTTAAAGATGCTTCTCTATGGTCCTTGAAGATGAAAGGAGGTATCATGAATGAAGGAATACAGGAAATTCAGGCTGAGATTCTGGAAAATACAAACCCCCCCCAAAAAAAAACCCACGAAAAACAACAACAACAAAAAAAAACCAAACAAACAGAATCTCCTCTACAGCCTCTCAAAGAAAAAAAAATCCAGCTCCACTGACATCTCGACTTTATCTCTCACTAAACTCAGTTCATTGCCATTAAATTGTAATTGATTTATAGCAGACTTTCAAGTGGGTTGTTGAAGCTGTAAATCTCATAGGATGAAATTACACATCTTTTTTTTGAAGTGCTGCTGGAGGATTCAAATTGGCAGAGAGGGTTAGCCTTCCAGTTAACATCTCAATTCCCTATAGACTATGGAACCTGAATTTAAGCTTCTGTCCTCCAGAATTGTAAGAGCATTAATTTATGTAGATACAAGCCACAAACCCTGTGGTAATTTGCTAAAGCAGCCAGAGAAAATGAAAACATATGTGTTTCTTAATTTCTTTTAAATCTCATTAACATGTCCTGTTTTATACTCTCATTTCTACCACTTGAGCCATCTCAGTATTTTGTTTGAATGACTTCAGTAAAAAAGTTTCAATTCTCTCTTGAATGAAAGTTGCCTAAAAATGCTACTCTTTTTAATGTTTGTTTCTCTTCCATTTTGTTATCATCATGATTATCGAATCCTTTTTACTGTGTGTAAATATGTCACTATTATTTTTCTAACTTCTTCTTTTGAATGGAGGTCACTGTCAGTATTTATTCTTCTCTAAACTCTATAAATGTACAGAAATGATGTTATAGAACAGAGTTCAAGCCTTTTGTGCAAAGCTTACTCTGAGAAGTATTCGACTCAATGACACTTAACCACTGCTAAATGAAGCTAGTGCTTTTATATCTGGAGGAACACTCTTCCACTTTTCACATCACTCTTTCTCACTGTGCTGCATGAATTAAACTGGATTTGCTCTGATGCTGAACCTTGTGCCGTGGAGGTATCAAATACTAGAATGGTTTTGCTTTGTGGACAGTGCTTGGTGGAGCTCCCAATTGTAAAACAGGTTTGGAAGCCGGAGTGCAATCTACTTCCTAAACCATATGCCTCTGGAAACTCTATGAATTTGGAAAATTACTATAGTTATGGAAAGGCATTAGGTCTTTTGTTCATAGAGTTGCTATGAGTTGTGTTCAACTTGACAGCAATCTACAATAAGGACTAAATTGTCCTTCAAGTTCAGTACATTTTTTTTAAATGTCCTGGTGATTTAGTCATAAGGAGTTGCTCTGCTAACCCAAAGGTATGTAGTTTAAATCCACCAGCTGCTACACAGGAGAAAGATGGGCAATATCCTCTTTGTGATATACTGCCTCCGAAACCTCACAGGAGGGTCAGCTATGAGTTGGCTCCTATAGACATTGTATAACAACATGTTTTCTTATGTGACGTAATTATGCTTCAGTTGTAACTATATTCTTGTTATTCATGGCATTTCCTCTGCTAAGTAAGTATTGTAACTGTATTCTTATTTAAGTGTTTTGGCACATGCCTTATTGTGTGGGAATTTCAAAAAATTTATATTTATCAGGAGCCCTTGTGGCCTAGTGGCAAGAAGCTGCACTGTAATCCCAAAGGTGCGCAGTTCAAATCCACCAGATTCTTTGCTGGAAAAAGAGGCACAATCTCTCCCTGTAGCAGTCAGATTCGATTTATTGGTATACACACAAAAAATTTATAAAAAAAAAAAAATTTATAAAAAAATATTAAAAATTAAAAATTTATATTTATCTAGTTGCTTATTTATATTTGCACTACTTCTTAACAAGGTAGTTTATGCATTTAGCATTTTATAATATTTTCACATGTATTTTAGGTATGTACTCCAGCCTGGATGTTTTTTAATGCAGCCTGATATTCTTTATAATTTGAGGATTTGAGCCTTTCCTATATATTTTGGTTGCTGTATTATTTAGATTTGCTTCTACTATCTTATATTTTGCTTTTTATTTTCCTATTTTTCTTTACTCTGTCATGATTTTGCTTTGGTTGAAGGGTTTGCTTTTCCTCTTCTTCCAGTTTTTCTCTTCTATTTTAGAAATTCCCATTTTTTGCATGATGCCCAAAACTTGTTATGATCTACATAATCCAATGTCTTTGAATCAACAATGGATGTAATAACCATCATACTGATAAGAGCTACTTTTAGCCAAGATCCCTCTAATAGCAGCAATAATATGTTGGATTCCATGTCTTCTGCTGAATTTGCACTGAATTTTTGTAATTCACTGTTGATAATAAACAGCTGTACTTTTATTTTCATTGTCGAGCAAAATTTTATCTATTATGTGAGTGTATGTGTGAGAGAGAGAAATTAATAAGACTATTTCATAATTTAAGTATATTAATGGCCATGGTCTTTGCAATCACTTGCTATGCATCAGAGAGCTGGACAATGACTAGGTATGAGAGAAGGAGAATTGATGTCTTTGACCTGTGGTGTTGGAGAAGAGTATTGAATATACCATGGACTGCTAAGAGAAAGAACAAGTTTGTCCTAGAGAGGGTGAAGTCAGGCTGCTCCTGAGAGGCAAGGATTCTGAAGCTTTCGCTGACATACTTTGGACATGTTGCAAGGAGGGACCATACCTTGGAGAAGGACTTCATGCTTGGGAGGGTGGAGACCAGCGCAGGAGA
>NW_006399823.1:8921154-8927526 GCF_000299155.1 Elephantulus edwardii | reverse complement strand
CACTTCCTAAACAACATGCCTCTGGAAACTCAAGGTACTTTGATAAATGTGGATCGTTATAGAGGGCTTCAGGTTGTTTGTTCATAGGGTTCCTACGAGTTATGCTTGACTCAAAGGCAATCAACAACAACAATGGAAACAAATGTTAATTCCTTCCTGATGGTTGAACAGGTAGATGTTCAGCATTGACAAATTAGCCATGTATGATATTACGTATTACATATTCTTTGCATCAATTTTTAAAATAAGAGAGCATTAGAAACAAACAACTTATATCTTAGATACTAATGACATAAGAATACGTGGTTTATTCACCTTATCTCTCTGTAAAATACAGATGAACAGTATCTTCTCACTCTATTTATAGCCTTGCGAACCTGATAGGGTCAACTAAGAGTCTGACTGATCCCACAGCAGTGTTTTAGTTATTCATAAAAGAATTTAAAATTTTAATGTTATCAAATTTGTCAACCTTTTCTCTTTATATTACATACTTTCTTCATATTACACTCTTCCTTCATATTATTTTCTTCAAATGTCATAAGCATGTTTTACTGTTTTACCACAAATAGTGTCATTTTTATTTTCATATTGATACTTTCAATTATTTTGTGTGCAAATCTTGTGGTAGAGCTGTGTTTTAATGTGTTTTGTTATGTATATTCAGTTTTCCTATAACAACCTATTTCCTATCGCAACTTTCTAATAACTTTTGTTTTAAAGTCTTGCCTATACGGCAAACCTTATCAAGTATAGAATCCCTGTGCATAAACTAACGAATTTCACAATTCTCATTTTCATCCTGTTGATCTGTTCTTTTATTTTTCCAACAGAATGTTTGTTTTTGATAGCTTTATACTACTTATTTACATAGTGCAAAATGATTCTTCCGGAGTTTTTATTTCAAATATTCTTAATAGAATTTTTGTTACAGAAGTAATGTGGTTAAGGGCAGGCTTTTGGCTCTGAAAAAGACTCTGTGGTCTTAGACAATTAGCTTAATAAATGTGTTTTTCTAAATATAGATAATATAATGCAGAGTTTTTATGAGGATTAAAATTATTACCTTTAAAGTTTAATGAAATATCTGCCACTTAGAAAACATTATGAAACTGTTAAATATATTTTTCATGTTTATATTAGAATAATGTTATTGAGTGTATGCTAGAAAGTCTGTTAGGATTTGAATGGTAAAAACATTAAAATTAAAGCTAATTTGGAGGGACGATTGATAGTTTTACAGTCTAGTTCTTCCTATACATAGTTTACTTATCCCTTATTTAAATCTTGCATTACATCTATGAATGCTTTTACGTATTCTACACAAAATGTCTTAAATATTTGTTACACACATTCTTTACATCTTACAAACTCAGTGCCATTTAATTAATTATATCTTTTGTAAACTGTAAAATTGTACTAGCATTTATTATAGATGTATATTTATTTTATATACTTCAGTATGGATGACATGTCTTGGAGGAAGCTCAACCGGGATGCCCCTTAGATGGGGGGAGCATAAAATATTGACTCATGTACCTTGGTCACAGTGTCCGTAGGAGGCAATCCTTGAAAAAGGACAACATACTAGCAAAAGTGGAGGGTCAGAGAAAGGAAGAAGACTGTTACAGGTTGGATTGACACAGTGACCATAACAAAGGCCTTTGATCATAATGTTAAAGAGAAATTCTGACACTAGAAATACTAATGATTTGCAGGCATCCTGATTTTTAATTGAAATACTCCAAAGTTTTTGCAATTAAGTATTATGGTTGCTACACACTTCTGGAATACAGGATTTCTTAGTAAAAAACACAATAAACAAATCTTTTGTATTCATCCTTTCATGAGATCTTGCCATCCCTCCCCAATATGTTGATACTTACCATTTTTTTCTTAATAATAAAAGACTATTCTGTTTTCTCTTCCAGTATTGCTAATGTACTTATTTATGTAAGGTATTTTTTCTTTTTTTCATAGAAATAAGAAGTGGAGAGCTCTGTAGAAGTAAATTTTTAGCAGATTGAAAGAGTATTTGTAGGTTATTTAAGTTTAGATAATCAAGTATTTAGTTTGCTTGTCTCCACAGTCAACAGTCTTAGCACCAGCAGCCAGGAAATTAAAAGGCACATTGTCATGGGAAAGTCTGCTGTTAGGGACCTCTCTAAAGTACTGAAGAGCAATGGTGTCTCTCTGGAGACTAAGGTGTGCTGATACAAGCCACAGTCTTCGCAATCACTTGCTAGGTGTCAGAGAGCTGGACAATGACTAGGGATGATAGAAGGGGAATTTATGCCTTTGAGCTGTGGTGTTGGAGACGAATATTGAATATACCATGGTGTCTCTCTGGAGACTAAGGTGCGTCTGATACAGGCCACGGTCTTCTCAATCACTTGTTATGCATCAGAGAGTTGGGCAATGACCAAGGAGGATAGAAGGAGAATTGATGCCTTTGAGCTGTGGTGCTGGAGAAGAGTATTGAGAATACGATGGATTGCTAGGAAATCAAACAGATTTGTCCTGGAAAGGGTTAAACTGGGTGGCTCCTTGGAGGCAAGGGTTCTGAGGCTCGTCTAACATATTTTGGACATGTTGCGAGGAAAGACCGGTCCTTGGAGAGGGACATCATGCTTGGGAGGGTGGAGAAACAGCGCAGGAGAGGAAGGCCCTCTATGCAGTGGATTGATTCAGTGACTGGGATAATTGGGATGGGAGTGTCAGAGACAGTGCTATTGGCACAGGACAGAGCAGAGTTTAGGGCTGTTGTACATAGGGTCGCTATGAGTCGCAAGCGACTCGATGGCACATAACAACAACAACAATTAAGCATCACTTCATAAGAAAAATAAAAACAAACTTAAGCCACAACTTGGCGATTTTTAGAGCTAATCACTTGTATTGAAAATTGAGATTGTCAATAATTTCATCTTAGTTGGATCTACACAAACACCCGGTTTACCAGCAGTCAGAAGATGCCTTGTACTGGGCAATTCTACTGTCAGGACCTCTCCAAATTACTGAGGAGCAATGATGTTAGTTTATAGTCTAAGGTATACTTGTGTGGTGCCTTAGAGCTGCCCTGTTGCAGAAGAGTGCTGAATATCCTCTAAATGCCACAGAAACAAACAGATTTATCTTGGACAAAGTGCTCTTTGCACAAAGATGACACTACTTTGTCTCACATATTCGGGGCATGTGGTTAGCAGAGACTATTCCTTAGAAACGGACATCATTCTTAGAAAGGTAAAGGGTTGGGGGTGCGGGCGGAGAGTAAGACTCTCAATCAGAAGGACTGACACACCATGACTGCAGCAATGGGCTCAAATGTGTCAGACAGGAGGAAGATGACACAGGTTAGGACAAGACTAAGATCTGACGCCATTATCAACAACAGGATCTCAAAGTATTTTAAGATATTTGCTTTATTCAAATTCATTTACAGTCACCTCAATTATCTGGTATGTTTTTATTTTCAAGCTTACCACGAACTACTACAAATATAATAAAGACTAATAATAGACATTATAATAGAAAAAGGGAACTCTGTTGGAATTGTGCTACCAACCCAAATGCATATAGTGTGAACCCATCAGCTATTCCACAAGAGAAAGATAAACAATTTCCTCCCATTTAATTTACAGCTACTGAAAACCTGCTGGAGGGGCCATCCATGCGTGTTTATGACTCCATGGTACATAGCAACAACAGCAGCATAAAAAAATAGAATGTGGTTTTTATTTACCCCTTTTAAATAATCTGCAAATAATATGACATCAAAAGTTACAAATTATAATTAGTTTCTTTGCATTATTTGAAATTAGAATTGCAATGTTAGGTTGTTGTTTCTGCTAACATGATAACAGATATAAGAAGAACAGAAACATAAATATTTCCCTATAATTTGTCAGAAAGATTGGTTTCATTAATTAACTGCCTTAGACACTGTATTTAATTCCAAAGTAACACACAGTAAGAGGGGGAAATTAACCTGGAAGGAAAACTTTGTGTCATCTAAAACAATTTTGAGTTATGTTTCCAAGGGAATCTTGAGTGTTATGAGAATTGTGGCTCATTATTACTGGAGTGAAGCTGGGAATTTCCAGTGTTACTCTGATTACTAATGCTCTAGCGGTAAACCATTTTCTCAGTCACAAAGGCATGTGTCTAATCCTTAGGAAGAGTCATCATTTAGTTTTATATTTTGCAATGTTTGCATTATTCATGTGTAAAAATTTGTCACCTTTTTATCAGATTATTGCTTCTGAGTTTTCATATAATTGCTGGCTACTCAAACCTCAACTAATATAAACAAGCCCATTGTATTTTGTTAACTGTAGGATGTATCTACTGACACTCAAAATGACTACAATTGTTTTATGAAAATGAAAATACAATATTAAATATTAACTTGTATTTATCTTGATATCATGCATATATCAATCATGAAGAATTATTGTTTTTATACTACTGGAATGAGTATGCTAATACTTAGGAGTGTTTGCATTGAACTCCTAATATTAGGAATTTAATTTATATTAAAAAATTAGATTAGTCTATAAATACCCTTTCATCCTTGGTTTGAAATCAATGTCATGTTCCCTTGATTTATGATTTGGATAGATTTTCATCTTTTTTCTTTCATGTTGTTATTGTTAGGTGCTATAAATCGAACAAGACTTATAGTGGCCCTTTGAACAACAGATCTGAATCCTGTCCTATCCTGTGCCATCCACAGCATTTCTGACACACATGAGCCCATTGTTGCAGTCATTGTATTAATCCATCAGTTTGAGGGTCTCACTACCTTTTGCAGACCCTCCACCTTTCCAAGCATGACATTCTTTTCCAAGAAATAGTCTCTTCTAACAGCATGGCCAAAATAGATGAGATGGAGATTTGGCATTTTTGTCACAAAGCACAAAGGAGCATTCTGGCTATACTTTTCTAAGGCACACCTGTTTGTTCTTTCGGCAGTCTGTAAGTTTTTAAGTATCTTTTATTAACACCACACTCAATAGTGTAAATTTTTCCTTCATCCTTAACATCATCCAATTTTTAAATCCGTAGTAAATTACTGAAGAGAATATACTCTGAATATAGTTTCACTTTAGTCTTCAAACTGACATTGTTCCTCAGTAATTTGGAGAAGTCCCTCACTTTACACTTTCCCAGTGCAGTATGTATCCAGATCTCCTGATTTCTGGAACTAATGGTGTTAATTGTGGATCAAAGTATGATAAAATAATTGACAATCTTAATCTTCCATTTGTTATGATATTGCCTAATTTTCCCGTGGTAAGATTCTTTGTTTTCTTGGTGTGTAATCCATATTGATTCTGTCGTCTTCATTCTTCTGCAGCAATGTTTCTAGTCCTCCTCGAGTTCAGCATGAAATGTGTTATCTGTATCATGAATGTTTTTATAAGTCTTTCTCCAATCTTGATACTTCTCTTACATAGTTTATTCAAAATAAGGACAATCTAATTTATAAAGATTGAAGGGAATCTAATTAAATGTTATTAATTTATTTGTGGTAAAATTAACTACTTGTTCAACTACATTGATTGGTCTCTCAAATTTTCTACTTCTTGTTTTATAGTTTTTATGCTTTATGCTGTTATAAATTATCTGATTTATTGAAATTGAAAAATTTATTAGCATGACTTCTTCATGTAAAAGGCAATACATTTTCCATTTCAAAGCATATTACTAGGAGTCCTTGCGTGTTGTAAACAGTTAAACTTTAGACTACAAGCCAAAAGTTTGTCAGTTTAAGTCTATTCAAAATTCTTCAGAAGACAGGACTTATAATCAGTCTTGCCAAAATCTATGGAGCAATTTTGGTCTGCATTAAATGGGGTTTCCGTGAGCAGGAATTGACTCAATGCCAAATAACAGTAATAAAATACATTACTCATATTCCAATTTTCAGAAGAATCCTGGTGGCATAGTATGTGACTTGTACTGCTGATCAGAAAGTCTGAGATTTTAATTCACTGGCCCTTCAGTGGGGGACGAATGACGCATTCTGCTCCAATAAAGATTTTCATTCTCAGAAACCTGGTACAGGGTCACATGACTTGGACTCAATTACACCTGGTTTGGGCTTTTTGTTTTAGTTTCTTGCTATTAACATACATCTTTTACCTATTTTTATTCTTCAGCTTTTAAAAAGTTTTTCTGTTTATTTATATGGTGACAAGAAAGAGCAAATTTAATTTTTTGCTCTTCTTTAGTTATACTCTATTTTTTAGTTTGTCAATTTGAGTTATATTCATTAGTTTTATCTGCTGCTGTTGTTGTTGTTATGTGCCGTCGAGTCGTTTCCGACTCACAGTGACCCTATGCACAACAGCCCTAAACCCTGCTCTA
>NW_006399823.1:8920484-8921054 GCF_000299155.1 Elephantulus edwardii | reverse complement strand
GGACGGGTCCTTGGAGAGGGACATCATGCTTGGGAAGGTGGAGGGACAGCGCAGGAGGGGAAGACCCTCTATGAGATGGATTGATTCGGTGACTGCGGTAATCGGGATGGTTGTGTCAGAGGCAGTGCGGTTGGCACAGGATAGAGCAGCGTTTAGGGCTGTTGTGCATAAGGTCGCTATGAGTCGCAAACAACTCGACGACACATAACAACAACAACAACAACAACAACAAAAACAACTTTCTTTTTTCTTTGTTTATTTTTTATTATTATTAATTTTAATGAAAGTTTACGGAGACTTTGGATGTCTATATACTCTTATACATATATTAGTATTTTTCTTTTGTGATCCTTTTTCACAAAATTCTATACCATATTCACCTACTTCTAACGTTTAAGTATATTGCACTGTTGTATGACCAAACATACTATTTTTAAATTTACAGAATTAAATGTACATTAATTATTACTGTTATTATTGTTATGTGCCATCGAGTTGTTTGCAACTCAAAGCGACCCTATGTACAACAGCCCTAAACCCTGCTCTATCTTGTGCCAATTGCACTGCCCC
>NW_006399823.1:8916397-8918778 GCF_000299155.1 Elephantulus edwardii | reverse complement strand
AAGTATTTTTAAATTTTGAGATGTTGGTGTTCTATTTTAATTTTGTCTTGTTCTTTCCTTACAGTTTTGATCCAATTTGCGTTTCAAAGCACTTTAAATATTAACATTTTAAGCCTTTAAACGATTTCTTCAGATTGCAAATTTATTCTTTAAGACTATTCTAAAATTTTGTTCAATAACATTGTCACAACTCTAGTAGTGTGGGCATAATAATAAGGAGGAATCCTTGTGGCCCCACAGCAAGCATCTCTATAATGTAGTTTTATATACCGTTGTAAATAACTGGCCCAGGAATAATTCTACAGCCTATTACCTTGCTCGAGACTTCCTAGAATGTGTTAGTATAAACACAAGTGCTCAAAATACTGAAACCATATACTAGGTACAAAGACATAAAAAATAATTGTTTCATAACCCAGAATACAACATAGACAAGTTTTCCTTCTGTCTTGTATATGTGTCTTTCACGTTATTTTAAGCAAAATAATGTAAAACATTTATCCATAATTTCATAATGGTTTTTTGCCAGAGGATATCCTATTTACATATTATTATGCTTACAGTGCTAGAGGTCTACATTTGTACCTTAATTAAATTAGAAATTGAAATTATTAAAACTATTAGAATATCTGAACATTGATGTTTGCTTATTTCTTTTATGTACCTCATAACTAATAAAATTCTAAAGGGTTTTATATTACTCTAATCCTATTTCATTTATGTCAGTATAATTTGATTTTCACTTTTTATTGCTGTGACAATAATGGACAATTTGAGGTATTTCAATAAAAGATATTATCAATGTATGTCATCAACTATACTATTGATAAATAAAGCCTCAGTGGCCTAGTGGGTAAGGAATTGTGTGCCCATGCCAAAGGTGGGCTGTTTGAATGCATCATCAGCTGAAGAAAGATGGGCTATTTCCTCCAGTGCAATTTCTAGCCTCTACAAACCTACTGGAGGCTTAGCTATGAGTCAGTTTCAACTTGACCTCAATAAATTTGAGTCTACAATAACATAGAATATATAAGATAGTAAGCTAGTTCTTTATCCCTCACAATACATGAGATAGTTTTATTTCATTCTGAAACATTCACTTGGTAAGTGATGATACTCATCACTCATTTGGTTCATAAGGAATAGGTGCCCAGTGATGGTCGTCATTGGGTACTCATAAGGAAATAGATACCTTTCTGAATACATCTTTTTCTTTCATAAACATGAGACGTAAATTTTTCTCTTTGACAAACAGGCCCTTATACTTCCTCTTTTAAAATATCTGTAAGCATAAAACCCACACTAAGACATATTTTTAAAAACTAGTTAAAATGTCTAAAATGTACAGGATTAAGATTGAAATAATAATATGATGATAGAAAGAAGATTTAATCAGCATCTGAGACAATGCATTCATGCAAAAATGTGCTTTCTGACCTGGATTTGTGAGTCACACATGGGGTTACCATGAAGAAGAGTCTACTTTGATTTGAAATACAGTAAATAAAATGGCAAACATGGAAAATGTTGTACTTTACTCCCAACTTTCTTTCCTGTACTTGTTAATTTGTCCCTCCCTTTATATATTTTGCTCTGCTAGTATCAAACAGGGCAGGGGATTTGGAAGGCTTAGAAGTTAAGACTTAGAAGATTAAGCCAAGTGTTGCGTTGGCCATCCTGGTCTGTAGGAAAGAAATAAAGAGAAAACAACCCAAGAAATGTACTCAGAAAGTGAAGTGTTTTGGTGGGTTGTTTTCTTTCTTTATTTTGTCCCTTTTCTGGTGGCTTATTGTTAGGGATTTATACTTTCTATCCAAAGGTACATGATTTATATCTACCAATTGCTTTATAGGAGAAAGATGACAATATCGTTCCATGTGATTTACTGCCCCTCAGTAGTCACTAGAGGGTCAGCAATGAGTTGGTTCTGACTTAGCACATACTAAACAACAAAATCCTCTTTATTCTTTTAACTTTTTCAGTGGCCTGCTTCTCTATTTTATCTTCATGTTTCCTTATTATCTAAAATAATTATTGACCTCCCGGCGCATCGAAGATGGCGGCCTCCGTGGGAAGGTTCACGTGGGCCTCGGTGGCCAGACACGTGAGCTCCATCTCTCGGGGCATGTCCATCTCTGCAGCCCTAAGGCCAGCTGCTTGACTAACTGATGGTCTTGTTCCCCTCAAGCAAAATGTACCTTCAGCACCAGTTCCTCCTTCCTGGCCCCTGCTGTCACCCAGCATGCCCCCTATTTCAAGGGCACAGCCGTGGTCAATGGAGAGTTCAAAGACCTGAGCCTTGATGACTTTAAGGGGAAGTACTTGGTGCTTTTCTTCTACCCCTTGGACTTCACCTTTGTGTGTCCCACAGAAATTGTTGC
>NW_006399823.1:8911542-8916297 GCF_000299155.1 Elephantulus edwardii | reverse complement strand
ATTGAATTTATGGTAAATCTGGAACTTTTTCTTGATAATTTTTAATTGTTCTTTTTTTTACTAATGATGAATATATCTGCATTGACTTTTCTTAGAAAGAAAGTTAGACATAAGTTATTGTTATAATAACACTGCCTTGCAATATTATCTCTTATGTTATATTATGTCCCATTGAGTTGGTATCTACTCATGTCATTCTCCAGTAGGAGTAATCTTCATGGAAGGAGATTGCTCATCTTTCTCCCACAGAGTAGCTGGTGGATTTGAATGGTAAACCTTTGCATTAGTAGTACAGCTCTTTACTACTTCTAGATCACAAGAGCTCCACATTCAACTTTTACTACTCCAAAATTATCTATATTCTGTTAATACCATCTTGATTATTGCTATTGTTGATATTATTGCTTTATTCTTCACGATTTCTTCTGTTAAGAAATTATAAAGTAATACCCCCCTCCTCCGGATTATATCTCTTTCCTTCTCTCTTCATAATCTAAGAACACATATACTTTAGTTTTGATCTTTAATCTTGTATAAATGATTCAAATTAGCCTCTGCATATTAGCACCAAGTTGTTTATTTCTTCTAGTAAACTAAGACTCATTCTCTCTATCCCTCAAAAAGGCAATCTGAATAAAACTAAAATTGTATAAATCTTGCTCAGATCAGCATATTTTAATCACTTCAGATCATTGGATATATCAGAGATCATGAAGAAGGCACAGGATGGGACGAGATTTAAAACTGTTTTTCATTGTCAACTCAATGCCACCTAACAACAAGAAGAATCTGCCTTTTTTATATACCTTTTGAAATACCTTTTATATAACTTATGAAACTATACTCAACTTTTGCTGTCACACAGTGGTTAAAGTACTTGGCTATCTCTAAAAGCCAACTATTCAAAATCATCAACCAGCTCTTCTGTTGGAGAAAGAAGAAACAGTCAGCAGTCTGCTTTTACAAAGATTCAACTGAAGCTCACTGCCATATAGTTGGTTCAGGCTCACAGACACACTCATTGGCTTTCCTCCGTTGTAAGTAAATCAGTTGGTTCAGGCTCACAAACACACTCATTGGCTTTTCTCCATTGTAAGTAAATCACAATAAAGATTGCCAATCTTTCTCTCAGTGAGTGCACAGTGGATTCAAACCACAGGATACTCATAACCTTGGGTTAGTAGCACAACTTCCTAGGGACTACATCACCAGGGCTCCCATGTAAACTTTATGGGGAAGGTCTACTCTGCCCTATAGGATTGATATGAACAGAACTGACTTGATGATAGTGGATTTAACTTGTTTAGTCAAATAAAATATAACCCTATAGTAATAAGGATCGTAAGACACTACTTCCTTAGGTACTCTCGCTAACCAGAGACTCCTCAACCTGCTTCCAGGAGGATTCAGTTAAGAGTGCCATTACATGTTTTTCTTCCCAGAGAGTTTTATTTCCTCCTCTCCTGGTGGTTTCCTTTGCTACTGCTGTGGGGACTATGATTTGAAAACAACTATCAATGCTTTTGCTTTGACCTCAATAAATAAATAACTTAGTGCATCCGAGAACTAGACATAGTATGACTGAAGAAGAATTGATGCCTTTGAGTTGTGGTGTTATGGAAGAGTACTGAACATACCTTGGACTGCTGGACTACCAAGAGAACAAACAGGTCTGCCTGAAGATTGTGAAATCAGGTTGATCCTTGAAGAAAAATATTTTAAAACTTCATCTCACATACTTTGGACATGTTGCCAGAAAGTACCAGTCTTTGGGGAAGAACATAATGATTGCAATGTAAGGTAAACAGAAGAGACACTGGATGAGATGGATTGACTGTGGGAATGAGGTCAGGTCTGTCAGAGACAGTGGATATGGCAGGGTTCAGAGCTATTTGACATAGGGTTGCTGAGTTGCAAGTGACTCAACTGTACACAACAATAACATACAACACTAAGGTCTCCTGATCACATACTTTCCCTTGCTCAGCTAAAATCTCTCTCAAATAACAATTCTATGGTATGTTTATGGTAAGTATAGGTATAGATTTATTTTCTAATCATCTTAACTTTTCATTTGGAGACATGATGGTTTAAATTGATTAATTATGCATAGGATAAAGATAAAGCATTCTGCTTCCATAAAGATTTACAGACTGGGAAGCCATTTATGATAGTTTTACTCTGTCATACATTGAGCTGGATTTGGAGAATTAAATGAGAAGAATTTCCTATTTCTAATGTTTAAAAAAACTGAAAAACAAATTCAAGCAACAAGTTGCAATACTGAGAGATACTATAGGATTAAATTGCGAATGTTCCAGGAAGCATCAAAGAAGATGGAAGAATGCACAGAGGCTCTGTACCAAAAATAATTTACTGACACTGAAAAAGTTTATGAGTACCATATAAACAACAGCTAATGATAATGAACAAAGAAGTTCAAACTGCATTGAAGGTACCTGAGGGAATAAAGACAGACCCCAGGAATTGAAGGAGTACCAACTGATATGTTTCAAATAACAGATGCAGCCCTGAACATGCTCACTAATCTTCCAGGAAATGTATATAACCAATTGATTAGAAGAGATCCGTATTTGTTTCCATCCTCAATAAAGATGACTGAACAGAATGTAGACATTATAAAACAATATCAATATTATCACAGGCAAGCAAAATATTGCTGAAGATTATAAAAAAAGAATGACTGGAATTGTACATTGACAAAGCACTCTTAGACGTACAAGCTCTGTTTAGAATATGTAGCACTAGTAATAACACTGTAGATGTCAGATGGATCGTGACTGAAAGTGGAGAATACCAGAATAGTGTCTATTTGTGATTTATTAGCAGAATAATGTCTATTTGTGATTTTTTACCAGAATAATGTCTATTTGTGATTTATTACCAGAATAATGTCTATTTGTGATTTATTACCAGAATAATGTCTATTTGTGATTTATTGACTGTGAAAAAGCATTTGTGAAAGGATTTGCATCATGGGAGTGACCAAGTCTGACTTTACCTGCTTCATATAGGGGAACTGTCCCTTTTAATAGAAAAAGATAGCTAGTTGTTCAGATACAATATCACCCATTCCCCTGCACCTCTTTCCAACAACCACTGAATCTGACATTTGTTGTTGACTCACAGACTTTACTCATTGTTGTGGTACCAAAACTGGTGTTTATTAGGGACATAAGTTGGGGAGTAGGGGAGGCAAAGAAAAGTGCACAAAACAAGTCCAAATTTAGTCCAGCAGTCCTAAGCCAGATTAAGAGGAAAACACAATTCCTTAATTAGTAAAAGCCTTGGTTTTCCTTTAGCAGTGAAATCCATATACACAAGGTTTGCCTCAGAGTCTTTATAAGTTGGCTTCTCCTTCAATTATCTGTCAAGGTCATCTTTAATTGTTGCATTTATCTAAGGGTTTCTGGTTGCAGTTTGTTCACAGTAATGCCATAATCTCTCCACCACCATCACCAAGGTCTCACTCCAGTCTCCCTCAAATTTTGCTGCTCAGTGTGAGAAGCAATCTCTTTTTATCCTAGTCCCACAGCTATTGATAATTTGCAAGACCAGTTATCTGCAGTTAAAATAGTAGAGGCCAGAAGGGGCTAAGGAAATGACTAAAAAAGCCAATTTTAAGCTAATACTGAATGAGAATACTTAAATATGCTAGTGCAAAATACCTACTAGTGCTATACCTACTCCAAGTGGCTATTGTGTAAACAAAGCAAGGGAACACCACATGGTTCAAAATCCGGAAAAATGTATATCAGGGTTGTACCTTTTCTTCATAAATATTAAGTCTATATTCTGAGGAAATTAATTGAGAAGCTGGACTCTATGAAGAAGAATGTGGCGTCAGGGTAAGAGGAAGAAATCAACAACACACATTATATAAATGATACAATCTTGCTTACTCAAAATAAAGATAACTTGAGCATTTGCTGCAGAAAATCAGACTGTGGCCTTCAATATTAATTGCATGTCAATATCAAGAAGATAAAAATTTTCACCTATGGATCAAGATACAGCATCATGTTATATGGAGAAAAAAAGACATAATCAAAAATTTTTATTTACTTGGATCTACAATCAACACCCTTGGTACTAGCAGTGATGAGATCAGAAGACTTACCATAATGGGCAAATCCACAGTCAAAGACCTCTCAAAACTACTGAGAAGAGATAATGTTAGCTTAAAGACTAAGGTGAACCTGATTCAGGACATGGCCTTTTCAATTATTTGCTACAATTCTGAGAGTTGGTTGATGAATAAGAATGACAAAAGAAGAATTGATGCCTTTCAACTGTGCTGTTAGAGAAGAGTACTGAATATTCTGTTGACTGCCAGAAGAACAAACAGATATGTCTTAGAAAAAGTGCAACCTGAATACTCCTTGGAAGAAATGATAGTAAAGCTTCATCTCATATACTTTGGGCATGATGATAGGAAAGCAAATTCCTTGGAAAGGGACATATGCTTAGAAAGGTGGTGGGTCAACAAAAGAGAGAAAGACCCTCAGAATAATTGACACAATGACTACAGCAATAGGTTAATATGTTTCAGATATCTGAGGCTGACACAGGATAGAAGAGGGTTCAAATTTCTTGCTCATAGGGTTGCTGTGAGTCTTATTTAATTCAATGGAAGTTAACAGTATAGCAGCATATTGTCTCTGTGTGTGTATGTGTATATCTATATATCATCTATGTCTATATTTATCTTTATCTATTCTTTTTTCTGAGAGA
>NW_006399823.1:8892171-8904552 GCF_000299155.1 Elephantulus edwardii | reverse complement strand
CTTCAAAGAGGAGGGGAGCAATGCTCATATTCATAAATATTACTCTAAATATTTTTGTGACATAGTTAAAGGCTGTTGAAACTTGGTTAGCTCCAGTGTAAGGAGTCTTACCTGTAACATCTCGATGGCTAGTTACAATGTCTATTCACCTCTACCTTGGATCATGTCTTCAATGAGGAAAAGAAACTCTTCTCTCTTAGCCTTATTTACAGTATACATGTCAATAGTATGAGACATTTACAGCTTCTGATCAACGTCCTGAAATTGTCTCCTTGAATTTCTTCTTATTAAACTCCGTTTTCTCTTAAGATCAGCAAAAATCATCTTTCCGAGTTGTTAGCTTCTGAGGTCTGCTCTTGCAATGAATGTATATGTGATGGAAAGAATGTGTGAATCATGTTTTGAGGAGAACACAATGACAGAGTGACTTCCCTGGTCATGCATGATCTCCATCCCTGGTACCATGTTTACAGAGTTCACTTGTTGTGTCTACATACATTTCTAGATATTGATTGTGTCTAATGAATTATGTTTATTGGGCGTAAGGATTGGATTTTTAAATCATTGTGTTTACCTTCTTTCTTCAAGTGCTCAATGTAAAGTATATAATGAAAAATAAACTTATTTTAAAATAAAAAAAAATAATTAGTGACCTCCCAGGTGACTGTATCAAGTTAAATGAATTCAAAATGAAGCTCAGGTTGTCAAGTGCTTCAACTCCTAAAATTGCATTTCCTGCTTGTTATAAATAAGTAACAACAAGAATAGAATACCAGGAAATACATCATTTGGTTCTGAGCCAAATTAAGTGAACTATTTGACAAAAAAGGAGACAGCCCTTTGTAACAAAATTGTTATACTCTCCTCTGCTAATAGAAAGACTGAGTTTGAATCTACCCAGAAGTTCTGAGAAAGCCTTGATAATCTGCTTCCATAAAAATTTCAGTCAACATAACCCTATGGGAAAATACTTTTACATAAGAAAGTGTTGCTATAAAGTGGAATTGACTCAACATTATACAAAAGAAAGTTACAGGAAAGAATCAAACTGCCCTATAGAGTCTCCAAGGCTATAAATATTTATAGAAGCAAACAATCACCTACAGAATGGTCAGTGGGTTCTAACGGCTGATATTTTGGTTAGCAGCTGAGAGCTTAACTACTATACAAACTCGGATGTTAGAACCCTTGAAATTGGCTTTTCTAGGCATTGTGTTAGCCCCTATTAGGGTCATGGTCTCCAGCTACCTAATTAAATGTACATGGTCTTGCAAATTACCAACAATTGTGGGACTATAACAAAATAGAGAGCTTTTTACACTCTGAGGTACCCTGATGTTGGTGGTAGAGACAGGGTAGAAACTGTGACACTACTGTGAAAAGTCTGGGGCAAGGTTTACCCAGAGGAACTCTACGTTTATGCTATAGTTACAGATTTTGCTTGCTGGATGATTAAAGGGAACGCTGACTTATAACTGCTTTGAGATAAAATTTGCTTGATGACTGAGGAAACCAGATGCTTCTTGCATCTGTGGTGCTGAACTGAACCCAGACTATCATTATTAATTGAGGAATTGTATTGCTCATCTGAATTGCGATTGCTGGACTACACCTGGACTTGCATTGTGAGATATTTTTTGCTTTCCCCAGTCTCTAACCTATTTCCCTTATTAACCCATGACTGTGAGCAAAGTCTTGCAACAAACATCAGATGCAAAGATTGGTAAAAATAGATGCATGAGTACATGGAGTGGCACGTCTGACTATGTAGCTATTTGTATGATGCTATGGATATTACTGATGAGGAAAGTTCTCCTTTATGAAGCATGTAGAAGTCAGACTCAGTTACCAATATGTTGCATCTGTTCCTTATATAATTGATGTAAGAAGAGGTGGGATTTGTTGCTTCAGGCTCAAAGAAATAGGGTTTGGTTTTGTAAGTATAACACTAGAATACAGGTAAAATGGATATTATTTATTTCTACAAAGATGGGGAGAAAAATCCAAAAAGGTACTTTTATTGTTACCAAGATAGAAAGAAAAGTTGAGAAGTTGGCTTGTGGCCTGAGGAAAAAGATATGAATGAAGATGGAATCTGAGAATTTCTTTAAAAATCTATATATCAGTCACCTGGTGGATTTCTCTGGAGTGACCTTTGTAGATGTAGATGCACAACATTTCAACTGTAATAAAATATTTTTCAGAAGAAGAAGTCATGGTTTTCTGTACCATTTTGATAGAACTGGGCAAATCAGAAATTTACTATCTAAAATAGTGGATTAAGATTTAAGGAGTCAAGAAGCTGGTTTACATACTTATATGAATATAAATGGTGGTAAAGCAAAGGTTGATTCTTTGGATGGTGAGAAATAATGGCTAGAGAAACCAAGATATAGTCATGGGTATCAGGACCCTTGAAAATTGGAATTGCTAGAAACTGTGTTATCTCCCATTGGGGGCATGGTATCCAGCTGCCTTAACCACAGATACATGGTCTGGCAAATCATCAAGAGCCTTGGGACCAATATAAGAGAATGCCATCCACACTGTGACAAAAGGGGATGGAGATGAAGAGCTTGTGACAAAACTGTGGCATTGCTGTGAAGAAACTGTGGAAAGGTATAACCAGAAGAACCCTGGAGATTAAAGTCACAGTTAAAGGTTTTGCTTGCTAGATGACTGAAGGAAAAACAAACTTGTAACTGCTCTGAGTTAAAGGCCATAGTTAAAAGTTTGTCTTGTTGGATGATTAAAGAAAAAGCTGAATGACAATGGCTCTAAGATGAAATTTGTGGATGATTAGGGAAACCAGAGGTGCATTTGTGCTGCTGAACTCAACCTGGACTTTCACTACTTGAGGAATTGTACTTGTTAATCTGGCTTGGGACTCTTGGACTACACGTGGATTTACACTGTATGATATTGTTTGCTTTCCCCACTCTCAAATATATTTCTCTAATAAACCCCATGACTGTAAGTAAAGTCTGTGAGTCAACAATGAATAATTGACCAATGATTGGTAGAAGAAGGTACAGGAGCATGGGGGTGAAAGGTGACATATTTGACTATATAGCTATGTGTACGGTACTATGGATGTTACTGATGGGGACAATTCCCCTTTATGAAGTGGGCAGAATTCAGACTCAGCAACCCCTACACTATATCTGCTCCCTATTTACCACCTATCAGGGCTCCTTAAGAAAATTAGGAAGTAGTTATCAGAGTTACTGTGAAAAATAATCAAATCAAAATTTTCTGAAATAAAGTTTACGTTTATTTGTGATTTGACTGGAAATTTACAAACAATATTGAGTTTTTATTTTATCAATTTTTTATAACATTTATTACAATGCACACAATACAAATGCACTTTCTTCCAATTCCTCCCTCTAATTCTTATTTTCATTAATCCTTCTATACCTTTCCTGCCTTCAAGGCTTTATCCTCGAGCAAATGTTGTTATTTTAACCTTTTATGGTAGGTTATTCTAAGGAGTGAATATCTCCCTACCATTACTGATCACTTTTGGGGCCTACTATTTAGCTAAAATCTGAACCCTGAGGATAAGTCTTGTTCCAGGGAGGGAAGCGTGACTATATTATTTAGACAAGTGGAGCATTAAAGAACAGGATATCAACCTGATTTAAATAGCTAATGACGATGAAAAGAGTTGAATCTATTTTTGTTTTCAGATACTTTTCTCTATTATTATCATTGAATCCAACCTAACTACCAACTGACCTTCCCTTTTAATAACTTTTCCTATTAAATTCATCATCACAATTATCCAATACTAAATATGAATTAAAGAGTCTTGATGATGTTGTATTTCTAAAATATAAGTGGTTCAAACTCATCAGCTGCTACATGGAAGAAAGAGGAATAGTCTTCTCCTGCTCTCAAAACCTACTACATAGCCATAGTAAAAAACAAAACATGATACCGGTACAAAGATAAACATAAACCAATGGAACCCAGAATTCAACCCATCTATCTACGGTCAGTTGGTATTCAAAAAGGAAATCAAACCTATCAAATGTGGAAAGAATAACCTCAACAAATGGTGTTGCAAATACTGGATACCAACCTACAGAAAGCTGAAACAGTATCCATATCTCACAACATGCCAAAAAAAGGAAAAAATCAACTCAAGATTGATCAGAGACCTCTAGGATTAAAGTCTCAAACTATAAGGGTCAGAAAAGACGAAACAGAACCAAACTTAGAAGCCTAAGGTATAAAAAGGCATGCAAATATTAAGGGAAACCAAGGAAGGATAGAATAGACAAACGGGATTTTGTAAAAATCGCCTATATGCTTGAAAAAATTTTCCAATAGGGTGAAAACAAAACCTACAGACTAGAAAAAACAAAATTGACAATATATCTCAGACAAAAAAAAAAAAAAACCCAAACAAACCACCAAACCCCATCCATGGTCCTAGTTACTGTATTAATCCATCTCATCCAGGGTCTCCCTCTCCTGTGCTGTCTGTCCACCCTTCTGAGCATGATGTCCTTCTCCAAGGACCGATCTCTCCTGGTCATGTGCCCAAAGTAAGTGAGATGGAGCTTCATAATCCTAGCCTTCAAGAAGAGACTTGGTTTCACCCTCTCTAAGACAGACCTATTTGTTTTCTTGGCAGTCCATTGTATGTAATGACTTTTTGCATTCTTTATGAACGATATTCTTGATATCTTCTTGGTCTTTGTTCATTAGTGTTCAAGGCTTCAAACCTATTCCTCAGTTGGTTTTTAAATTCATGGGAGATAGACTCAAGGTTAAATTTTGATTCCTGTGGATATGATTTACACTTTAGTTTTAATTTAAACTTGTATATGAGTAGTTGATGGTATGTTCCACAATCAAGACCTGGCCTAGTTTTTACCACTGATGTTGAACAACAGTTCCTTCCACAGATGTAATCAGTCGGATTCTGTTGCGTCCCATCAGGTGAAATCCATGTGCTTATAAATAGCCTGTGCTTATGTTTCTTATAAAAGGTACTTGCTATAAATAAATTGTACACAATTCTATCATTCTATCCCAGCTTCATTTCTGTCACATTCCATATTTTCTGACTGCTGACCCTTCTTTATGATTCCCAACTTTTGCATTCCAGTCACCCATTATTATTAAAGCATCTTGTTTACATGTTTGATCAATTTCTGACTGCAACAGTTGATAGAAATCATCTATTTCCTCTTTGTCTCTGGTTGTAGGCACATAAATTTGAATGATAGTGGTATTAACAGATCTTCCTTGTATGCAGACGAATATTATCACTCACAATATTGTATTTCAAGATGGATCTAGAAAAGGCCTTTTTAACTATGAAAGCAATCCCGTTTTTTTTCTCACCTTTTCATCTTCAGCATAATAGATAATACGATCTTGGGATTCAAAATGTCCCATGCCAATCCATCTCATTTCACTAATACCCAATATATCAATATTTATGCATTCCATTTCTTTCTTTACAATGTCCAGTTTTCCTACATTCATGATTCTCACATTCCACATACTAATTGTTAAGTTCTTCTTACAACTGTTTCTCCTCCTTTGTGTTTCCAAATTCAAAGGTTTAACTTCGGTTGCCATATCTATCTATTAGTCTACTCTAAGTGTACTCTCCTGTACATAGGGTTTTCAAATACCAGTTATATTTCAGAAGTATATGGCCAATACTTCTAGTCTGTCTTAATTTGGATATTCACTGTTAGAAGAATATCTGTCAGACAAGTATTTTCACCTAGCAAGTGAAAGACACTTCCCTTACAGAAATAATCAATACATTTACTGCCTGCTCATGCCAAGCATGCGTGACTTATCTCTATGTTTTACGTACTACCTCCCCATCCCTTGCACACTTGACTACTGGTCAAACCCTCCCTTCCCCAGATATCCCTCAATATGATCACCAGTCACTTATGTGATGCCTTGTACTACTCACTGCTACTGGTTTCTCACACTGTTGTCCATCTCTCGTTAGGAGGATGTAAGTCCAAATCCTATGTACCAACTTTAGAGAAAGATTTTTGCTTGAGGCTGTACTGAGGGAAGAGCCTGGCCAGAGTTTCTGCTAAGTTCTGTCTCAGTTTACATTGCTGACACAATGTGAAAATTCCAAGGTCTGGATCTGATGCTGTGGCATAGTTTGTTTGACCCTGATATAGATTTGAGACTAAAGATATCCTTTCCCAAAAGATGAGATTAAGGTACCCAAGGCCCTTCTGAGAGAAAGGTGTTATCTGATCAAGGAGATTAGAGACAGCTCTCAGATCCCATCTTGTGTGACTCTGTGGGTTCATGGGGGGGGGTTGTCTGTGTGTGTGTGTGTGTGTGAGAAAGAGAGAGAGAAAATGCTATTCCGTTTGAAAGCCAGAACCTGAAGTAGATTTGAGACTGAAGATATCCTTGAAAGGTGAGATTAAGGTAGCTAATGCCCTTCTGGGAGAAAGGTGTTACCTGATCATAAATATTGTTATTGTTAAGTGCCATCAAGTTGTCGATGACTCATAGAGACCTTATGAAGGAAAGACCTGAACACTTATATAACTTTCATTGTTTCTCCAAGTTCATAGGGTTTCTGGAGGCAAGCTATTTCAAAAGTGGATATCATTCCTGCTTCCAAGCTTGTTTTAATCCAGGAGCTCAAACAAACACTGTCCACCATGAATAACCTTGGATAACATCAGTGTCACAATGTTCAGTATCACAGCAACCACGAGTTACCTCTATACAGCAAATGGACAGACCAGTACTATACCACATAGAAGAATGTTTGACAAAAAAACAATTAAAATCAGGATTGAGGGCTTGCAGCCCATGACCCCAACCATATTTAAGAATCACAGGCCCATGAGCCCAACCAAATTTAAGAACCAAGGCAAGGTTCAAACCCCATGAGCTCTATGATTCCACATTTCTCCATAATCAAGCATCCTCACTTGCTCTCACCACTCAAAAATGCATGTCTAGGAGCATTACACTGTTTCCCCAATCTCCTCTTATTCTGATGCCACATGATTCTTCATATAGTTTAACTTCTTGAATGGTCTGTTCAGCACATAGACTGAATACACTTGAGGAAAGGATAAAGCGTTAATTCTCATCTTTTTTTATTTTAATCCATTTTATATTCCATTATCTGTTTATATAATAGCTTCTTGATTTAGGTATAGATTTCATGTTGTTGCTGTTGTTGATTACCACCAATTCATGTCCCACTCATAGCTATTACATGAACAAAAGACCCAAGCCTTTCTATAACTATTGTTTCTCTCATAGAGTTTCCAGAGGCATGTGGTTTAGGAAGTGGATGCCATTCCTGCTTCCAAACTTGTCAGAAACTAGGAGCTCCAACAAACACTATCCACCATGGGCAGCCATTATGGCTTTTGAAACCCCAGTGGTAAAAGGTTGAGAATCACAGCAAACCTAGATTACCTTGTTGTTGTTGTTGTCATGTGCCGTCGAGTCGTTTCCGACTCATAGTGACCCTATGCACAACAGTTCTAAACCCTGCTCTATCCTGCGCCAACTGCACCCCCTCTGACACACCCATCCCAATTACCTTATCACAGCAAATTGACAAAAGAGGTCTGTACGACTTAGAAGAATGTTCATCCAAAATAGAGTATCAAAGGATTAAAAGACAAATCCCTCAGACCGGACTTATTAAAAATAAGGGCCCTCCAGAGGGTTTTGTTGATTCTAAACAAGATGTTTTTAATATTATATTAATAATTATATTATTATTAATAATAATTTTTAAAAATCATTCCACAATGACCCTAAACTGAAACAAGAGAGCCCATCTTACATAGTCCAGTTGCTTCACCCAGTTTCCAAAATGGAGACCAGGGCTTGGCCTTAAATCCAAGTGTCCTCCTTGAGGTCTTCTTGAATCTAAACAAGAGTCTTAAACAAAGAAACAGTCTACATAGACCCTCAATCAAAATGAGAGTGCCATTATAAAGACTTGAACCAATGGAAGTCGTAAATGAAAGAAAAAGGCTTGTCAATGCGTATTGTTGTTGTTGCTAAGTGCCATCTAGCACTGTCTCATAAATAAAAGATTTAAACTTTGTTCTATAATTATTGTCCTTTGTCTAAGTTCATACAGTTTCCACAGGCATGTTTAGGAAGTAGATGCCAGTCCTGCTTCCAAGCCTTTCTTAAACTGTTAGCTAACCAGATATTGTCAACCATGTGTAAGCATTACGGCACTTTACAGACCAATGGCACAATGTTCAGTGACACAACAATCCATAGTTACTTCAATACAGAGAAACGACAAAATAGTACAGCATCACTTAGGACTGTTTATTTCAAAAACAGTAACAACCAGGCCTGAGGCATTTAAATTCAAATGAATTTTAAAAGGTTACCGGTCCACCCGTGCTTCAGGTCCCCACTGGTTTCCAGCAAAAGGCCTCTGGTCAGCCAAACAGGATCTAGATCAGGTCAACACCAACACAGATCATGAATAGAAAAGGAAATTTTTTAAAACAAGATTTACAGCCAGATGACTCTAATGAAAAATTGCTGTAAACTGTAATAAACTAAATAGCAGTAGGTCAGAATATAAATGAAAAGAATAGAATTCCTACAAATAGTTAAAAAATTAAAAAAAAAATATTTCCCTCACGTTGGTTTAAGACAGAGGTATAACATTAATTCACAGGTCTTCTATATTTTCACTTAAGGTTTATTTTATTCATACACTATCAATGTTTTCTCTCGTTTCAAGTTAAAATGTCTCTGCCACATTTAATTTCCTTTTCATGAATTTTAACTTCTTTTTCTCCTGAAAGAAAATCTTACTGGAATTGACAATCTAATCCAATGAACAAGAAAATTTTATGTCTTCAAATATGTATGTAAATCACAGCTGAAGAGTTACAATAAAATAAAGATTATAAAGCTGTTTTGCCTAAGTAGTTGGCTTGATAAAATCATGTACTAGAAAAATGTATTCAAATTCTTTCTGGTCTTCCCATCAATCATCAAATTGGTGAACATGGCAAAACACATACACACAAAATCAGTAAAATAATAAAAATTAAGAAAATAATCGTGAAACCAATGTATCTGTCATGGGAATAGTCATTCTGTTTTTTATTCAGTCCACAAAGGTGACGGTCCCAAAGAACAATATCAACAACGCAAAACTGATTCCTATGAGGTCGTACATCCTCCAACACTCTCACAAATCCTCGCATAAATTCTTACATTAACTATCACTCCCAAGACACTTTCTGTTCCACTGCTGGATCCTCTATTTCAATGACCATAAATAGCTCATAGACTACACTCATTATCATAGGGGTTTTGAGGGAACAACAGGTTAGATTCAGGTAAGAAACAGGATACAATTCTTCAATCAAGACACGATAACCTTGCTAGTTTAGGCCAGTGTTGCACAATTTTTTAATTATTAAGATACCATTGAGGTGGAAATAGCTTATAACCGACTCCCCAGTGAGTTTTCACAGGATATAGGTTCCATAGGTGGGGACTGGCAATTTTTTTTCCTTTGGAGCTGTTTGTGAATTCGAACCATTTGCCTTTGGCTTAGCAACACAACTCCTTATCACCAAGCCACCGGAGCCTCCATAGTTCTCCTAATCCTTCAAATTACACTCCAGATTCCTTTATTAGTAAGCTTAGGTGAAGACCCATGAAGCTAGGGCTAGCAATTCTAGTTCAACCCCCTTACAATGAATGGTCTCTGGTTCTCCACAGCCTCTGCCGCTGCTGCTGCATCTCAGTCTCAGTTGATTCCTGTCTTGCTCAGCAATCTCTAGCCCTCAAGGGTGCCCTACACTCTTCAATTCTTTCTTGATGGAAGTGAGATTCCCCTTTTTTGCCACTGAACTTGCTAAATGTAAGCTTCATAGAATGGACAATCTTGTCCCATTTGATTTATTGCCTCTGAAAATCTACTGGAGAGTCAGCTATGGGTCAGTTCCGAATAGCCAGTACTCAGCAATATCAACAAAGGGATAGTAAAACTAGCCAATCTCCTTGTTAACAATCTTCACATTCTGCTTGCATGCCCTGCTCCAAAAAGCACTGCTTAACTTTTCTACATTATTACCATAGTCCTGCCCAGTCATGTAATGATAGTCAAACTCAATGGCTAGGGGATCCAATTTGAACAATAAATTTGCTGTACCGTACTTCTTGTCATTATATACTTTTGAGTCTGCTGTGAACTCATAGAAACCACATGAGCAATGAATCTGAACCTGTTCTATCTTGTGCCATCCTCATTTCTGACATGCTTGTATCTATTGTTAAAGTCATTGTGTTACTCAGATTGTTGAAGGTATTCTCCTTTGCTGACCCTCCACTTTTCTTAGAACGATGTCCTTTTTCAAGAACTGCCCCTTCCTAACAATAAGTCCAAAGTATATGAGACTAAGCTATACAAACTTTACCTTAAAGGAGTACTCTGTTTACATCTTCTTCAAGACATTAATTTGTTCTTTTGACAGTCCATGGAATATTCACTACTCTTTCCAACACCATACTTCAAAGACATCTGTTTTTCTTCTATCATTCATTCTTCTCTGTCCAACTTGCAGATTCATAGAAAGTAACTATGTTTTATCCATATAAAAGACCATGAATTGGATCAGGAGCACTTTATGCTTTAAACTAACATCAATGCTTGTTAGCACTTTTGAGAGATCCTGGAGAACAGATTTTCCCACATATTTTTATTTCTTGAGGGCTAGTACCAATGGTGTTGACTGTGGATCTAAGAAAGATGAAATTTTTTACAGTTTCAATCTTTTCTTCATTTATTATAATGTTGCCTACTGTCCCAATTCCACACTAGTACTACTTTGTTGCTGTGCTGCCCATCAACTACAACTTATTGTTATTGTTGTGTTGTTAGTTTCTGTTGAGTCAACAATTCACACCGACACAATAAACAAAAGATCTGAACCTTGTTATATCCTGCACCATCCTCATACTTCCTGACTCACAAAAGCCCATTGCAGCAGTCACCATATCAATCCACCTGGTTGAGGGTCTTCTTCTCCTTTGCCAATCCTCCATCCTTCCAAGCATCATGCCCTTCTCCAAAGAATTGTCCCTCTTAGCAGCATACCCAAAGTATATGAGACAAAGTCTCCACATTCTTGACTCCAAACAGCACTCTGGGTACTCCCTTTCCAAGACATGTCTATTTGTTCTTTCAGCTACCCATATGATGTTTAATATTCTTCTCCAACACTACAACTCAAAAGGCATCAGTAATTCTTCTGTCATCCTTATTAATTATCCAGCTCTCAGATGTATAGCAAGTGATCAGAAAGACTATGACTTGAATCAGACACACCTTAGTCCTCAAACCATCATCATTACTTTTCAATAATTTGGAGAGGTCGCAACCTGCAGATTTTCCCAAGGCAATGTGTCTTTTTATTTCCTGGCTGCTGGTACTAAGGTTTGTTAATTGTGGATCCAAGCAAGATGAAGCTGTTGACAGTTTCAATCTCCTCTCCATCCATCATGATGTTGCCTATTGGTCCAGTGGTAAGAATCTTTGTTTTCTTGACATTGAGGTGCAATCCATACCAAAGGTTGCATTCCTTGGTCTCCCTCTAATCCTGATGTCACGCTTCTCTTCATAGAGTACCACTTTATTGTTGTTGGGCTACCCAGTTATCCTGAGCCATATCACCGTCTCTGACACACCTCACTCCATTGCCACAATTAATGTGTCAATTCATCTCTTTGAGCATCTTGCTCTCCTATACTGACCCTCTACCATTAATAGTATGATGTCCTTCTCTAAGGACTGATACCTGGCAAGATATCCAAGACATTTCGAAGTCCTTGCTTCCAAGGAGAAACCGGAAAAGAACTGCTTATTTCCTAAGCAGTCCATATATTGGATACTCTTTTCCACCACTACAATGCAAAGATATTAATTTTTCTTCTGTAATTCTTATGTATTGTCCAACACTGAGATGCATACCAAACAATTGAGATGACCATGTCCTGGATCAGGCATACCTTAGTCTTCAAACTGACACCTTTGCTCTTTAGTGCTCTGGAGAGTTCCTGAACAGCAGGTTTTCCTAGTACAACCAATCAATTGATTTCCTGACTGCTAGTGCCAAGGGTGTTGATTGTGGATCCCAGCTAGATGAAATTGTTAACAATCTCAATCTTTTCTCCATCATGATACTGTCTATTGGCCTGTTTGTGAAGATCTTTGCTTTCTTTTTTTTCTTTTATTATTAAATTTTATTCGTTTTAATGAACATTTACAGAGATTTTGGGTTTTCATTCATTCATTGTTGCACTGTTTTCTCCACCCTCCTCCCCAGTTCGTTCTTCTTTCCCGCCCATGTC
>NW_006399823.1:8873865-8889977 GCF_000299155.1 Elephantulus edwardii | reverse complement strand
TGCTTTCTTGATATTGAGATGCAATCCATATTGAAGGCTGCAGTCCTTAATAGTCTGCAGCAAATACTTCAAATCCTTCTTAGTTTTGGTGAACAAGGTAGTGTCGTCTCCATAACACAGGTTATTGATGAGTCTTACTCCAAACTTGATACCATAATCTTCTTCATAAGTCCATCCTTTTGAACGTGTTCTGCACATAGGTTGGAAAGGTATGAAGAAAGAATATATTCCGGATACATTACTTTCTTGATTTTCCTCTCATGAAAAGTCTCAGTAAATCTATTTTCTTGATTTAAACCATGCAGTGTTCCCTTGCTCTGTTCAGACAACAGCTTCCCTGTATAGGCATATATTTTGCATAAACACACTCAAATATCCTGGGATTTCAATTCTTCTCAATGTTAGCCACAATTTGTTCTGATCCACACATTTCTCTGATACTACCACAGTAGTCTTGATTATTCATTACCTAGCACTGTTGGCCTAATAGCAAGAAGCTGCACTGCAAATCTGGAGACACGCAGTTTGAATCCACCAGCTCTTCCACTGAAGAATGACGTGCTATCTCCTCTCAAGTGATTAAGTACCTCTGAAAACCTGCCAGAGGGTCAGCAATGGGCTGCTTCCAACTGACGGTACACAGTGCAGTGCTAATATTAGGAAGCTCTGTGGCCTAGTAGAAAGACAAATGATTTGAATCCACCAGCTGTTCTGCAGGGGAAGGATGGACAGTCTCCTCCTGTGTGATTTACTGCCTCTGAAAAGCCTCCAGACAGTCAGTTATGAGTCAATTCTGATTCGACAGCAAAGAACAAGAACAACAACTTGCTAATATTAAGAAGACAAAATAACATCTAACAATGTGGTTGGCAGTTTGCATCTTCCATTTATTTCATAGTCATCATTGGCTCTGTGCTTTTTCTCTATGTTAAATTGGCAGCACTTATAGCTGACCTCACAGAAAAGTATTAAAGTGCCTGGCATGTACAGTAGGAGGTCACCTCTTTTATAGAAAACAATGACCATACAGTGGTGTAAATCAGAGTGTGACAGCATTACTACACTCATAGAAATATCAGATGTTCTTTTTTTTTTCTTGTTGTGTATCATTGAATTGGATCCAACTGGCACAGGAGTAGATTGCCCCTCCTTCTCCAGCAGAGCAGCTGATGGATTTGATCAATGTGCCTTTGGAGCTGCAGTTCAGCTTCATGCCAATAGGCCACCAGAGCTCCCCTGGATGCTATTTTTAAAATATAAGACAAAAAACCACCAAACCAAACCAACAAAAAACAACCAAACAAGTTGTCTAGAATTGATTCTGACTTATTGTGACTACATGTACACAGGACAGAACCAAGTTCTATAGGGTTAAATAACACTATGCTATTTCAGTAGTACATCACCAAGTCTTTCTTCTGAGGTACCTCCTAGTGTCATTGAAAGGTTACTAGCCAAGTTATTAATATTTTGTGCCACTCAATGGCTCCACATTCTGAAGATACAAAGCATTATCTCTGGAATGAATACAAGCTATCTGACTGAGGTTAAGTTGTCCTTATCTAAGATTAGTTGGTTGCATCCTACACCCTTCATTTAGCTAACATCTTTGTTGGTAAGTGGAGATAATAAATCATCTCATTTTAAATTATCTTTCATCCTGTATTATGTTAAAATTTGAATGGGAATATTTGGTAAACAAAAATATTCTATTTCTACAAATTATTTCTTTCAACATAGAAATTGTAGTTATACAATTTAGCAATTAAAAATAAGACTTTAGTTGGGTTAATTTACAAGTCACACAACTGGGACACAAATGGGAAACTTTCCATACAAAAAGAGCATGTAGACACAATCATTGCTAATACATATGCATTTTACATTCTGCTAGCTATACCATGTGAGTACTATTCAAGTAAGTATTCTCTCATTCTGTCCTCCCTCCATCATCACTGTCAAAAGAATATTCAGACTACATAGGCTTTACAGTTGTGAAAACTTCTGTGAAAATGGAGATTAGAATTCACTCAGAAGCTCCTGAAATGAAATGCCTTAACCTTCTCCTTTCAATAAGTAGTCATTAAAACCCCTATGGAACAGTTCTAGTCTAATACACCCGGGACTGGCTTACTCTCTTGAGTGGAAATTAACTCTGTGGCAACTTTTCTGCCCAAATACCTTGTTCAAGGTAACATTTCCTATTAGGCTTGGCACTAGAAGAGAAAAGAAAGCAGTCTGGACTCATATTTCTACAAAAGATCACAATTCTGTACCACTATTCTTATTTTTCTTTTTGCAGCAGCACGTGATTATTTCCCTACCACCATTCGTCTCTCTGATCAGTGAAGGCAAAGTCCTTGTTTGCCTGTTTAAATCCTACAGCACTACCATTGACACAAAGGCTAGGAGAAAAATATCCTCAGAAACTGACATCTCACATTGCCAAATGGTTCATTCTCATCTGTTTCTGAGTGGAAAAATGTTGAGGGCAATTTTACTGACCATTAAAAGGTGTAATTCTCTCTGCAAAGCTGACTTTGTCAATAGGCAGGTTATATTTTTATTTTGCCCTATTTGGCAATGTGAGTTAGGGCTACCCTTCAAACTCTAAGTCCATCCTAAACATAGAAAATATATTTTTAGTTCTAAATCAGTCACCAGTTTTACATGTGACATTTACTTTGCAATTTCAAGTACATTTCATGTTCATGGACAGTCTGGTATTTCAAGTAATCCAGATTCCTTTTGTTTCCATTGTTTCACTCTAATAACTTTTGGAATTTGTATTCAAGATAACATTTTGGCAGGAGGTGGTTTTGACTGGAATATGAATACGATGAGGATTCACATTGTCTACAGAATCTGTGAATCAGACAACATCAGTTATTGTGTTTATACTATTTTCCAGCCTTTTCAGTTATTTATAGGAGGAAATGAATCAGCAGTGGGAATGTTACATGGCTTAGTTCCAGATTGTTTTCTCAGTCTGGTGCTCTCAAAAGACACCAGGATTGAGAGGAAATATTTTTTGAATGAGTTGTGTGTAACTGAGTATCGTAGAACAAAGCTGACATTATTAAACAGAAAGGGAATGTTGGTGACAAAGGTCAGATTTAACTTTATAAGTATTATAAAGTAGCTAATACATCAGAGGTAAGTCAACACTATGAGAGAGCTTTTGTGGAGGAGTGATAATTTTTTTCCTCTCATGTCCTTTGAAATCTCTATGACCATATTTGGCTTTTAATTGCCACTCTAAATAATACAGTAAATGAAATTTTTAACTGGACAAGTAATGTTGGAGAAAAATCAATGCAAGGGAATAATAAAAAGTTTCATTTCTCAAGAGCCAAAGAGGATACGGGGTCTATTTATAGCAGAAGACTTTAGAAGCAAAGGGCTTACTATTCATATCTTCCAAGATCCGCAACCATTACCTAGAAGATTAGTCATTTTTGTTTCTAACTGTGGCAGCTAAATTGGTTCATCTTTAATTCTTTTTCCTTGGAGAGGATGATGCAACTCAGAAACCACCACTATGGTTAATGGGTACTTAAAAATTACAATTTGATGCTACTGGTAGCCCTGGTTACTAAACACTACGTTTTAGGTGCTGTCAATTCCAACTCAGAGTGATCTCTTGTAAAAAAGAACACGATAAATATTCACTCTTTACTTCTCCATCAGCTGTTTTAATTCTGAATTCTTTTTAGTAGTGTCTGCACACGCATATATACATGGGGGTGGGTGCGTTTTGTTCATTTTGAAAGAATTCATCTCTTTCCCAATTTCTCTCCATTCCCATCTAAAAATCTCAGCTGTGACAAGAGTAAAAGCATTTGTCTTTCTCTCTGGTCACATAGGACTGTGTAGCAGCCAGGTAGCAAGTAAGGAGAGATGAAAAGAAAAGATCCCTGCTCCATCCGCACACAAAGACAACTGCAAGGGTGTTCATGTCGCAGCTGGGCTATTGTGGACCATGATATGAAAACTCAAAAGCTGTGAGCAAAAAGTCCTCCAATCACAAAAAGGAATTGGGCCATTTTTCCCCCGACATGGTTTTATCTTATTCTTCCAGACATTTTTCCCCCTCTCCTCTCCAAATAACTAAGGGGAGAAATTGCTAGAAGAAGTAGTTAAGGACAGCAGGGGAAATTAACATTGTGTGAGTGTGTGTAAGGTGAACAGAATGACTTGAATGTAGGAACACAAAGGAAATAAAAGCTATTAATTAAAAATTTATATCAATGAAATCCTATACTTCGCTCTGCTTTCCTTTCTCCACTTTTCTCCTCCCTTCTTTCTCTATTGCAGTAGCATGAGGAAACATTTTGCCTGGTTACAAAAAGGGTTTGATGGCTGTGACCCCAGCGCATGAATGGCAGGTTCAAGCTGGCGCTGGTGTCACACTCAACACCGCTTCCAGAGATTCAGGTCTGCGTGCAATGGAGTATGAGACACTTGGCAGCAAGACAGGTCTGTAAAATGAGAGCATGGTAATTTCATAATCGACCATCTGTGAAACATTTATCAAAACCCCTGAAGCTGGATACTTAACCTCCCCCCTCGAATGAGTCATCATAGATACAGAGACTATCCCAAATCTAATCTGGAGATGACATCCTACATCTTAATCTTGTCTTCAATTTTTTTACATATATATAAAAGGAGTAATGCCACCCATCAGACATTGTGAGATAGAAATAACTCTGAGCAATACTTCTAGTGAATTCTTCAACCCGGGAGAAAAGTTCTTTCAGCTGTGGAGTCTGACTCCATCCTATTGGTCTAAATCAGACACATACCTCAATGTCTGACCAATATATACATCAAACATGTCGTCTTCTCTCCAGAGACTAACTGTAAATGCTGCAGGCATCTTGGATTTATTCCTGGAGCACTTCTAAAATATTTCCCTTTGTTTCTTGGTCACAACAAAAGCTCCATTGCGGCAAGATGTCCTCCATTACTTTTGCACTGTTCTAGTTTCAGGATTCCTACAGTGCTTGATGCACAGTGTGTGCTCAAATAAATACCCATTGAATGGATACATCCATTACTGTATGTATTAGAAATAACAAGATTCTCACATCTAAATCACTAGAAATTGTGAAATCACTCCCCAAATGGTAAAACAAAGAAACAAGCAAATATCAAAATCCACTGTCAATTCCAAATCAAGACTATGTGGTTTCTGGGGCTTTACCCTTATCAGGACCAGACTGCTTCGTCTTTTGCCCAGGAAACAACTGATAGAGACCAAGCTCAGAAATTGATGTTAGCATCTGAGCATCTAATGCATTACACTACCAAAGGCTCTTTGGCAAATGATGGGTAAGGAAGCAATTTAGTTAGCTAATTATATGACCTTGAGATTCAAAGAGCACCTTGAGTTTTCCAAGTAGATCTGATATAATCAGGAGGATATGTCTAAGTCAGAGAAGGAAGCAGAAAGATAAGTAAAAATGGTATGTGCAGATGTTACACTGTTGAGTTTGAAGAAGGTGGGGAGGCCCTTGATTTGAGGAATGCGCATTTGGTGGTAGTGGTAGGTGCTATGGAGTCAACTATGACTCATGGTGACTCTATGAACAACACATCAGAACCTTGCCCTATCCCGCATTTACAGGCTAAAAAAGGCAAGGAAGTGAACTTCCCCTAGAACCTCCAGAAGAATACAAGCATACCAATACCTTGCTTTTAACCCAGCAAAATCTATTTTGCATTTCTGACCTCTAGAACTAGAAGATAAGTGTATACTGTTTTCAACCACTAAATGTGTGATGATTTGTTACAGCAGCATTAAGAATTCATTTAATATATCCCTGTTCATGTAAATCTCAAGAAAAACTAAGAAGTTCACACACCTATCCTCTTTACTTAAAGCTCTATCCTTTTTCCATTCATGTATAATCTATATTGTTAAAAAAACTAACATAAAATCTATTTTCCACAGGATGAAATTATTTAAATATATTACATTAGAAAATATATCTTTTGTGAAAATTGGGTATTTTATTACTTTTAGATCAGTGCTCTTTATACTATGTGATGCTTGTAAGACCAAAGTACAAAATGAATATTAGGTCATCTGAATTTCATACTCAATGGAGCATTTGACCAAGACTGATGTAGTGAATCCTGTGGGATGGGCTATCCAATTTATTCAATTACAAATTTAACTATTTTTTCAGGCTTTGTTTTGAAGTAGCCTTTTAGAGCATCCTTACATATAAGATCTCTGAGTTGTTTCTATTTTATTATTATGCCTTATAATAGTTGTATTGGCAGGCCTTCCTTATAAGAATAGTATCTTATCACTCACTCATTGTACTTCATGGTAGAACTTGAATTTGACTTTTTAAGTTTTAATGCAACACCATTCTTACAGTTTTTCATTCTCAGGATGGTAGATCATACTATTGTCTGATTCAAATCACATACATGAAAATGACTAGAACGGTACAAAACTAAGAATTTCAAGAAATTTAATCTGGTTTTAGAAAAGGCCATAGCACCAGGGATATCATTGGTGATGTCAGATGGATCCATGCTGAAAGCTGAGAATAGCAGAAGAATGTTTGTGTTTTATGAACGATACAAAGGCATTTGACTGTGTGGATAACAAATTATGGCTAACATTAACAATACTGGGAATCACAGAACACATTAGCCATGCTCATGCAAAAACCTTTCTGAACAGAGCAAGGACACAATGCATGGTTTAAAATCAGGAATAATGTGTGTCCAGGTTGTAACTTTTTTTCATGTCTATTCAATTTATATGCAGAACAAATCATGTGAGACTCTGATTCTATGAAAAAACAAAACAAAACAAAAAAACCCCAACACCAAAAAACGTGGTATCAGGATCAGAGAAGGATTCATCAGCAACCTTCATTATGTAAATGAGACAACTTTAATTACTGAAAGTGAGAGAAAGGTGACCCAACAGAGTGTGGAATCTATCAAACAATATCATAGATACCATAAGCAAGCAAGATTCTGCTGAAGATTATCCAGAAATGACTAGAAGGAGTCATGGTACTAGGGATATTGTAGCTAATGTTAGGTGGATCTTGGCTGAAAGCAGGGATTACCAGAGGAATGTATATCTGTGTTTCATTATGCAAAGATGTTTGACTGTGTGGATCATAACAAACTGTGGCTGACTCTGAGAAGAATGGGAATTCCAGAACTCTTGATCCTACTAAAGCAAAACCTATACTTGGACCAAGAGGCAGTCGTCAGAACAAAGCAAGGAAACAGTGCATGGTTCAAAATTAGGAATGGTGTACACCAGGGATCTCCACACCTTTTCAACCTATATACAGAACAGATTATCTGGGAGGCTGGGCTGTATGGCATCAGTATTGGAGGAAGATTCATCAACAATCTGCATTATGCAGATTACACAACCCTGCTTCCTGAAACTGAGGAGGACCTGAAGCACATGGTGCAGAAGGATTGAGGCTCAATATCAAGAAGACAAAGATTCTCACCACTGGGTTAATTGACAACATCTGGATGGATGGTGAAGATACTGAGATTGTTAACAGTTTTAGTTTTTTTGGCTCCACAGTCAACACTCTTTGCACCAGCAGTCAGGAAATTAAAAGACATATTGCAATGGGAAAGTCTGCTGTTAGAAACTTCTCCAAAGTACTGAAGAGCAATGGCATTACTCTGGAGAATAAGGCACAGCTGATATAGGTCATGGTCTTTACAGTCACTTGCTGTGCATCAGAGAGCTGGACACTGACTAGAGAGGATAAAAGGAGAATTGATGCCTTTGAGCTGCGGTGCTGGAGAATAGTGTTGAATATACCATGGACTGCTAAGAAAATTAAAAGGTTCATCCTGCAGAGGGTTAAAACAGGCTGGTCCATGGAGGCAAACATTCTGAAGCTTTGTCTGACATACTTTAGGCATGTTACAAGGAGGGACCAGTCCTTGGAAAGGGACGTCATGCTTCGGAGGGTAGATGGACAGTGTATATGAGGAAGACCCTCTATGAGGTGGATCGGTTCAGTGACTGGGGTAATTGGGGTAAGGTGTGTCAGAAACAGTGAGTTTGGCACAGTATAGAGCAGGGTTTAGGGATAATGTACATAAGGTCACTATGAGTAACAGGCAACTCCATGGCACATAACAACAACAACAGACTTAAATATGGATTGCACTTCTGCATAAAACAACAACAACAACAATAAACAACAAAAAAATCTGACCACTGGACCGATAGGCAACATCATGACAGATGGAGAAAATATCGAAATTATCAGTGATTTCATCTTCCCTGAATACATAATCAACACCCTTGTTCCAAGCAGTGAGAACACAGAAGATACGTCGCATTGGAAAAATCTGTAGTCAGGTACCTCTCCAAATTATGGAGAAACAATACTGTCACTTTGAAGATTAAAGTGTCTCTGGTTCAGACCATGGTCTTTTCAAATCACATACTGTGCATCTGATACCTAGACAACAAATAAGGATAACAGAAGAAGAGTTGAATACTTTGAACTTTGTTATTAGAAAAAAGTACTGAATATCACATGGCCTTCCAAAAGAACAAACAAATATACTTTGGAGAAAAACAGCCAGAGTGCTCATTGGAGGCAAAGATGACAAAGCTATGTCTCACATACCTTGAGCATGTTGTTAGGAAAGGCCACTCCTTGGAAAGGGACACCATGTTTTGAAAGGTTGAGGGCCCACAAACAGAGGTAGACCCTCAATCAAATGATTTGACACAGTGACTGGAGCAAGGAGTTCCACGATGTCAGAGATGATGAGGATGGCCTAGGAGAAGACAGAAAGTTCAGGTCTGTAGTTTCTAGGGCCATTATGACTCATACTCAACACAACAGTCACAAAATATAAATTCGTTTACTAAAAAATATTCTAAAGTTGAGAATTGTTGATGAACTTAGGAGTGACTTCCTAACACATCGACGAACTCAAATGCACATGAAGAAAATGAAACCCAAAGGAGTGAATTGTGTGAAATAGCACCAACAACCAGTACAAAGCTAAGCCTACATCTGAAGTCAATATATTAAAGTTTGCTGTATTTTAACCCTGTATTTTGAAATTTAATCCACTCCACTGACACAACCATGCAGTTAAGTTCTTGGTTTCCCCTGGAAAGCAGGTACAGTTGACATTTTACCACTTAGAATCATGTCACACACATTTTTCTCCCATCCACCAATATTTCCCCAGTCCTTCATTTTCAGGGCAAATTTAGCCTTTGAATATTTCACTAAAATCTCATTTTATGCAGAGAATTAATGTAAAGTCCAATGAAATGAACTATAAAGCAATGATTTATTAGAGAAATACAGAGAAACATAAATGCTGAAAGACGGAGGGCACAAGTACTGTACTTTTGAAGCCTTTCTCCTTGTCATACCTTGTGATATTACCCTGTAGTAGATAATCTGGAAGTACATTTAGTTGTCATTGTACAAATATTAAAGTGTCCATCTTTTCTATGCTCTTTTAAATTTTAAATTCCATATACACATTTAGCATGTTGAGAGATGCAATCAAGCTCAGAGAATGAAATAGCAAATTTAGTATGGCATTTAAAAAAATCATTCTTTCAAAAACTATTCTTAATCTCAGTATTCTAATGGAGACAAGTCCTTTTCTTTTTGAGAATTTTTTTTCAAACTATGATTGGTTATGTATAGTCAATAAGAAATCCAATGCCATCGAGCCAACTCTGACTCACAGAGACTCACCAGAAAGTTTTTATTAAAGGAGACTCTCCACTTACTTTACTAGTGAATGGATGGTGGATTTGAACCAAGGACCTTTCAGTTAGCAGCCCAATATGGTATGCACTACATTGTCAGGGCTCTTTGTTGTTGTTAATTGCCATCAAGTTGATCATGATTCATAGTAACTCTATGAACAAAAGATCTGAAGCCTTTCTATAACTATCATTGTTTATCAAAGTTCATAGATTTTTTTTCCAGAGGCATGTTAAGAAGTGGATGCCACTCCTGCTTCCAAATCTGTCTTAAATTTGGGGCTCCACCAAACACTGTCCACCATGGGTAAACATGGCATTTGCCACCCCAGTGGCACAAGGTTTAGCATCACAACAACCCCAGGTTACCTCAGTACAGGATATTGACAGAAAAGTGTGGTACCACTTAGAAGAATGTTCCTCCAAAATATAACAACAACTAACTTTTAAATAAAAAGGCCTTCCCTGAGGTCTTGTTGACTCTGAACAAGAGGCTTAAAATACAAAACAAAGCAACACCCCTCACAACCAATATGTAGGTTGTTGTTATATCATTGGACGTATAGAGACTCTATATACAGTACCTCTGAACACTTCCCTGTCCTGAATCAGTTTCCCCTGTTCTGACACACCAACCCCTAATGCCCCAGATACTGTGTCAATCCATCTCATTTTGGGTCTTTCTCTCCTGTGCTGTCCCTCCACCCTTCTGAACATAATATCCTTCTCCAAGGACTGATCCCTCCTGGCCAGATGCCCAAAGTATGTGAGACAGAGCTTCAAAATTCTAGCCTCCAAGAGAAGCTTGGTTTCACCCTCTCCAAGACAGATGGATTTGTTTTCTTTGCAGTCCTTTAAGCAAAGAAATAATCAAGTGTAAATCAAAACCCTATAGTCTGCCTCTAATACCAAAACACAAACAACATTTTTTTTAATTAGGAGAAAAAATGACATATTTGTGTATGTGCAGAGATAATTCAGGTGATGTATATTTCATGACAGTCTTATAACATTTTTTAAGATTAATATAGAGATGAACAAGAACAATAACAAGAAAAGAGACAAAAGATTAGACCTTACACATCCAACCAGCCATTATCCCTAACAAGGGTAACATTGTCAATGAATCCAACCTCACTTTCTGATTCTAATATATAAATTTGAATGCTAACTCACTGATAATGGAGTAGTTTTGAAATACAGAAAATCTAATCCATGCAGTTCTTGCAGGGTGCAGGGACATAAGCAATCTTCAGGGTGATACTGGTTATTATAACAAATATAAATGCTCACAGTAGCAGGAAAGTGTTGGAAGTAAATTTCTTGTTCGTGTCATGTGAAGATAAACCAAATCTAAACCAAACCCACTGCTATTGATTTGATTCTGACTCTGAATGACTGAGAACTTCCATATAAAGCTTCTGAGGTTATATATCTTTATAGGAACAAACTTTCTTGTCTTTCTCTAGAGGAGCTTCTATCTGTTAGATAAGAAGTCCTGATATTGAAGGTTAATATATTCAAGTTGACTATAACTTGTATACTATCTTGTGTCATCCTCACAATCTCTGATGTTTGAATCATTGTTATAGTTGTTAATCTATCTTATTAAAGGTCTTCTTCTCTTTCTTTGACCCTCCACATTAGCTGACATGATGGTTTTTTTCCTAGAATGAGCCCTTCTGACAACGTGCCCAAAGTATGTGAGATAAAGTTTTACCATCCTTGTCTCTAAAGGAACACCCTGGTTACAATTCCTTCACAACAGACATAGTTGTTCTTTGTGGCAGTCCATGGGATTCAATCCTCTTGTCCAACAATGAAATTCAAAGGTATTGATTCTTCTGTCAGCATTATTCATTTTCCAACTTTCAGATACATAGGAAGCAACTGAGAAGATCATGTATTGGATCAGGTACATCTGAGTCTTTAAACTGACACCATTGCTTTTTAGCAATTTGGAGAGGTTCTCAGCAATAAATTTTCCCAATGCAACATGTTTTTTTGTTGTTATTATTACTATGTTTTAGACTGCTGTTATCGTGGATGTTGAAAGTGGATTTAAGTAAATAGGAAAAAATTGACCATTTCAATCTTTTCTCCATCTACCACGTTGTTGCTTATTGGTCCAGTTGTGAGGATACTTGTTTTCTTGATGTTGAGATGTAATATACATTGAAAGCTGTACTACTGAGTCATTATGGATGTTGCTTATTGGTAAATGACTTTCCTTCAAGGAGTAATTCTATAACACAGTTTCCTAACATCTTACAATTTCACCAACTTTAATACTTCCCAAATTGTCAAGCTGTTTACCATTTGTTGGAGAAAGAGAATATAACACTGAGGAAGGTACATGAAAGAATTTTTTGGTCTGAAAATGATATATATCACTTTTAAACATTTTCTGCCGCCAGTATGTTTGTCACATGACTTGTGCAACTGCAAACAAACCTGAGAAATGCAGTAGCATTTGTTTAAGAAGATAAAGAAAGGATTGAAGAGCAAAGTAAGTTCTCCCACAAGAGATGCTATCTCAACTAGAGTAGGAAACATTCTGTGACCTCCCAAGGCTGAATTTCCCCTTTACTGTGAAAGGGAATCATGAATGGTTATGATAAAACAGTTAGAATTCAACTCTTCCAAGTTTTAATTTTCAGTTTTCCTGCCTTGGCTTCATTTTAATGTAAGTCATGGAAGATAACTGATGATAGAACCAAAACCAACTATTAATTTTTAGCTTAATATTTACCAACTCCATATTCGAGATCTTACTTTTCAATAATAAACTGTTGAAATTGTGAAAATAATTTTACCAAAATTATCACAAATCACAAGAAGTTATTGTAAAATACAGTGATAGTATCTATTGAAATGTATAACAAAATTGGTGAGCTAATGAAAATTATTATTTACACATTTTTCTATTCTTTTGAAGGAAACTGCTTCTTAGCTTAGACTGGCATTTTCCAAATCTAGTCAGATTATTAATGATGTTGCACCCTTGCAACAATATCACATATAAAGATAGCAAATAGCAAATAAATATTTTATGTGACAGTGAACAAATAATATTAACAAAACCCCATCTGCATTATGACAACCATCCACTGGGTTTCTGAGGCTGTAAATCTTTAAGAAATAAGGAGGGACACATTCTATCTTTCAAAACGTGAACCAACTGGAAGCACAATATTATTTTTTTTTGTTAACAACCTTAAAACATACCACACTAAACCCCCAGGACTTTATGTGAAGGTAATATTTTTGTTGTTGTGTACCATTGACTTGGAACTGTCCCACAGCTGATCCTTCAGCAGGTTTTCTGAGGCTGTAATTGGAATGGAAGGTGATTGCTCATCTCTTTTCAAAGGAGTAGCTGGTGGATTCGAACCATTTACTGTTGCATGGGCAGAGCAATTTCTTTTAACTAAGTCACCATTACACTCAATTTAACTTGGCATTGGGAGTGGAATTATTAATGAAATTAACTAACACTTATTGTCAAGCAGAAATATTCTATATTATTCCAAGATGAAATATAGCCATAATTTTAGAATATAATTTCTATTTTATAGAAGAGGAATTCTGGAGGAAGAGTCCATAGTGATTTTTGCTAGTAATCCAAAGGCAGCATCTCTCTGGTGGTTTGAATCCCTCCTGAGGCTCCGGGGAAGAAAGATGACCAATCTCCTCTCATTCAGTTTACAGCTTTGAAAACCAACTAAAGGGTGGGCTGTGGGTCAGTTCTGACCTTGCTTGTACTAAGTCGTTTGTTATTTAATTCAGAAATCACAAACTTTAAATTTTATTCACTAAGTTAAGATAGTTGATTTGATTAAACATAACTGTCATTCTATTAGATTCATCTGAATTAGGTCCTAAAATTACACACACACATACATTTATATTAGTGTGTATGATATATACACATTGTCATTATTGTTATCTGCTATTGAGTTATTTGTGACTTATAGTGACTCTATGCAGAAAAATTTGGAACCTTGCCCTATCGTCAGCCAATCTCACTGTTTCTGACACACCTGCCTGTATTATTCCAATCACTGTGTTAACCCATCTCATCCAGGGTCTTCCTCTCCTTGCAATGTCCCTCCACCCTTCCAAGCATGATGTTCTTCTTCAAAGATTAGTCCCTTCAAACAACATGCCCAAATTATATACGACAGAGCTTCAAAATCTTTGCATCCAAGGCAAAAATTGGTTTCACCTTCTCCAGGGCAGACCTGTTTGTTCTCTTGGCAGTCCATGGTAGGTTAAATACTCTTCTCCAGCACTACCACTCAAAGGTATTGATGCTTCTTCTGTCATCCTTATTCATTGTCCAGCTTCCTAATGCATAGCAAATAACTGTGAAGAGGGCCTAGATCAGGCACACCTTGGTCTATAGACTGACACTGTTGCTCTTCAGTACTCTGGAAAGGTCACTGACAGCAACTTTCCCCAGAACAATTCATCTTTTGATTTCCTGACTGCTAGTGCCAAGAGTGTAGTTGATTGTGGAACCGAGCAAGCCAAAATTGTAAACAACTTCAATCTCTATCTATGATGATGCTGCCAATTTGCTCAGTGGTGATAACCTTTTTTTTTCATGATGTTAAGCTTCAATCTATATTGGACACTGCAGCCTTTGGCCTTCTGCAGCAAATGCTCCAGGTCCTCCTCAGCCTGGGCAAGTAAAGTTGTGTCCTCTGAATAATGTAGGTTGTTGATAAATCTTCCTTTAATTCTGATGCCATATTCTTCCTCATAAACCCAGCATCCTAAATGATCTGTTCTGCATATAGACTGAAAATATATACATATATATTTTAAAGGTCTTTATGTTCTTTTAATATTTTATTCTGTAATAAGTTATATATATAATATACATGTTATATATATTTGTCTCATGAGTTTACTGTTGACTTGAAAGAAACTCACAATTGACTCTTGTTTTTCAGAGGCTGTAAATTTAAAAAGGTGAGATTGCTCATCTCCCATGGAACTGGTGAATTAGATTTAACACCTCAGCCTTTATTTTGGCAGCAAAATTCCCTATTCACCAGATTATCAGATTTAGATCTGGATATCTCTTAGGCCACCAGATCGCTTTCTCTATCACTCCTGCTAGAGAAAAAGATCAAGAATGAGTTCTGATGACCTAGTGGCAAGAAGCTACACAACAATCACAAAGTAAATGGTTCAAATCCATCAGCCACTCTGTAGGGGAAGAATGGACAATCTTTAGCTGTGCAATTCATTGCTCTGAAACCCCAACATAATGTCAACTGTGAGTTGGTTTTGACTTGATTACGCACAACAGTAAATATAGATTTGTGTTTGTAAATATATATATAAATGTATATATGTGTACACATACATATATACATACGTGTTTGTATATATATATATATATAGAGAGAGAGAGAGAGAGAGAGAAAGAGAGAGAGAGAGAGAGGGAGATAGGAGGAGAGGGAGAGGACAGAGAGAGAGAGTATTGAGAAAGAGATTGAGATTGAGCACATAAGCCAGCCTGCTAAGTGTCAGGTACTAGAAAAATACTAAATACATAGTTTATAGCTCAATGATTTGTGCTTTTCTTCAGTAAAATATTTTGCAATTTAATGTCCTGTGTCATTTGAGTGGTGAAGAGATGGTAATTACTCTCTCCAAATGAAGCCAGAGCAAAATAAACGCATCCATGTGTTATGGTCCAAAGTAATTAGGCTTCTATGAAATTATATTTTGACATTTTTGTTAAAAAAAAGGAACCTTTTAAAAAACTTAAAAATCATGTCTGGCCACTGAAAGTCTTGTATTCCACTTGCTGAAAATCAGGAAAATAGACAATTACTATAACTAATCTTATAAAACAAAATATGTACGGCTTATTGAATAAAAAACCAATATGATGTGTAAACTTTCACTTAAATACCAATAAAATAAAAGGGAAAAATGTAGAAAAATTGTAAATAAGAGGTTTCAAGTTTTGTTTGCATAATCAAATATGCAAACATTAATTATATAGCTTCTTTTGTTACATAACTTGATCTCATTAAATATAAAGATGTGAAAAATAAAATTGTACAATATAATCCTATTTTGCTAAATGAAAGGAATTGGCCAGATCCTACCACAAAAGTTTAAAGCTGTGAAATTTAAATAGGCAATTTATAGGTGATTTTAAAGCCTGTAAGGCATGTTTTTATTTTCTTTTCCTCACTCCTCTGATAAATAGCTACAGGAGGGGAAAAATGAGAGTGGGAGAGGGCTTTTTTTGAAAGCAAATATGGTTCATATGTATGAACTGTTGTAATTGACTTGATTGCAAACAACAAGTATATGT
>NW_006399823.1:8865717-8872969 GCF_000299155.1 Elephantulus edwardii | reverse complement strand
AATGGTGCAACTGCTCTGGAAGGCAGTATGGTGCTTTTTCAAATGTTTGGAAATAGGAACACCATTTGACCCAGCAATTCTGCTACTGGGAATATATACCCTAAAGAAGGCAGAACTGCCACCCAAGCAGATATATATACACCTATGTTTATTGCTGCTTTTTTCACAATAGTAAATAGTTGGAAACAATCCAAATGCCCATCAACAAATGAATGGATAGAGAAGTTGTGGTATATTCACACAATGGAATACTAGGAATACTACGTTGCATTGAAAAACAAAGAATTCATGAAATATTGTACAAAATCAGTGACCGTGGAGGACATTATGCTGAGTGAAATATCTCGGTCACAAAAGGACAAATACTACATAGTTCCACTGTTGTAAAACAGGACTGACATCAGGGTTGGGGGGAACCTAAGAAAAGGGGATAAATAATGTATACTGCAGTAAAACAGATGAGGTAGAGAACTGTTTAAAAGGATTATAGGATTAGGTGTTGTTTTCATTACAAGATTACAGAAAAATAAATGCATAGTAAAGTGAACTGTGGACTTGGAGTATATTGTATAACAATGGAAGGTTTGGGTTTTTTTCCTTTTCAAAGAGAAAAATTAACTAACAATAATGTAAGACTAGAAGAACACTGGTTTAAAATCAAGAATTTCATCATACAAGCAGAGAACAGCAGGTCATTACAAAGACAGGAGAAAGAAAAACCAAAAGTAGAGGTCAGAAAATTCTATGAAAATTGCATTAGCATATCAAGAAGTCAAAGGGAAGACATGCTGAAATAGAAGATCTTAACAAAAGATTTAAAAAAGCAGCTCAATAAGACAAAGTATTTGTAGCAAAATGTGCAAAATCTGGAGTCAGATAATAAAAGAGTAAGATCTTAAAAGAACTTAAAGAACTGAAGAACTAATTCAAGCCTAGAGTTGAAAAACTGAACGATGAGATGTCATGGGAAAAATCTTGAATGATCCAGGAAGCATTAAAAGAAGATGGAAGGAATACACAGAAGCACTGTACCAAAAATTAATTGCTCAAGACTGAAAAAATTCAGGAAGTATCATATGAACAAGAGCCAATGGTAATAATGGAAGAAGTTCAAGCTGTGTTAAAGACACCAGGAAAATAAGACCTCAGGATTACATGATATCAAGTGACATGCTTCAGCTACCAGATGCAACCGTGGACGTGCTCACCAGTCTAAACCAGGAAATTTGGAGGATAGTGATCTGGCCAACTGATTGGAAAAGATCCATATTTGTTCACATTCAAAAGAAGGGTGATTCAACACAATATGAAAATTATTGAATAATTTATTAATGTCACATGCAAGCAAAATATTGCTGAAGATTATCTAAAACTTGAACACTGCAATGTCTTGGAACTGCCAGAGTTCAAGCTGAGAAGAGAAGAGGCCATAGTACCAGGGATATCACTGACAATGTCGGATGGATCCAGATTAAAAGCAGAAAATTTCAGAATGCCTGTCTGTGTTTATTGACTATAAAAATGTATTTTACTTTGTGGATCACAACAAATTGTGACTAACATTGAGAAGAACAGGAATCCCAGAATACTCAGTTGTGTTCATGTAAAATCCAGATCTAGAACAATAAGCTGTGATTTATCTAGAACATGAGCAAGGAAACACTGCATGGTTTTAAATCAAGAAGGGTGTGTGTCAAGGATGTATCTACATACTTTCTCCATACCTATTCACTCTGTATGCTGAGCAAATAATTCCTGAAGCTGGAGACTATGAAGAAGAATGTGTCATTAGAACAGGAAAAAGACTCATCTAAAACCTGTGTTATGCAGGTGATACAATCTTGTTGCTGAAATTGAGCAGAACTTGAAACACTTGCTGTAGAGGATCAAAATCTGTAGCCTTCAATAGGGATAACAGCTCAACGTCAAGAAAGCAAAGATCCTTACAACTAGACCAACATGCAACATCATGATAGATGGAGAAATTATTGCAACTGTAAATGATTTCATCTTACTTGGATTCACAATGAACATCCTTGGTTCCAGCAGTTATAAGATGAGGAGATGTTTTGTGCAAGTTCATTGTCAGGAACCTCTACAGAAGAGCACTGATGACAGTTTGAAGACTAAGATGTGCCTTGATCCAGGCCTTGGTCTCTCTGCTTCTGAGACCTGGACAGTGAATAATGACAGAAAAATTGATGCTTTTTGTTGCTAAAGAGTATGGAATGTCTCATGGACTGCCAAAAGAATAGACAGATATGTCTTGGAGAGGGTGCAACCACAGTCCTTTTGGAGGTAAGGATAGTGAAGTTTCATCTCTTATACTTTGGACATGTTTTTAGGAGAAACTATGCCTTGGAAAGAGATATCATGCTTGGCAAGATGGTGTGGGTCAGTGAAAGAGATGAAGACCCTATTGAGATAGATTGAAACCAGTGACTGTGATAATGTTTCAGGTGAGTCAATGATGATAAGTATAGCACAGGATATGATAGGATTCAGTTCTGTTGTTCACAGGTTCACTATGAGTCATACTTGACTCAGTGGCACTCAACAACAAGTTCACTATGATGAGTCCTAGAGGGACCATAGTAAACAAGTCTGACATAAATTCTTACAACTATTCAAGTCTTGGGGGAATACAACCAAAACACTTAACACAAAAAACCAAAAGAAATCATTTAAATCCATAGCAACTCTGTGAGATAGCTGGATTCTATGAAAAGGGAAGTGGCATCAAGATCAGTGTGAGACTCATAAATAAGTTGCATAATGCAGATGACATAATCTTGCTTGATGAAAGTAAAAAGTACTTATTGTTGTGGTCAAACACTTGTTGTAAAAGATCAAGAAATGCAGCCTTCAGTATGGATTGCATATCAATATCAAGAAAACAAAGATTCTTACTGGACCAATAGACAACATCATAATAGATGGATAAGAGATTGAAACTGTTCACAATTTCATCTTACTTAGATCCGCAATTAACATCCTTGGTACCAGCAGTCAGGAAATCAGGAGATGCATTGCACTTGGAAAGTCTTCAGCTAGGGACCGCTCCAAATTATTTAGGAGTAATGATGTCAGTTTGAGGAGAAAGGTGTTTCTGATTCAGGCCATGGTATTTCTGATCACTTGCTATATATCTGAGAGCTGGACAATTAATAAAGATGACAGAAAAAGAATTGACTCCTTAGAGCTGTGGTATTGGAGAAGAGCACTGTGCATCCCATGGACAGCTAATAGAAAAATATGTCTTGGAAAGGATGCAGCTGGAGTGCCCTTTGGAGGCAAGGACAATGAGGCTCCACCTCATATATTTTGGGCATATTGCTAGGAGGGGCTATTCCTTTGATCGATATGATGCTGGGAAGCGTGGAGGGTCAGTAAAGGAGAGGAAGACGCTTGATCAGGTAGATTGACATGATGACTGCTGCCTGTTAAAATGGGCTCTAGTGTGTCAGGAAGTGTGAAGATGGCACAGGATAGGACAGGGTTCACAGTGTTGCTATGAGTTGTACTTAATGGCACTTAACAAAAATAACTATTGAGAACTGCCCAAAGGATTTCCAAGGCTTAAATCTGGTTGCTGCAATTTGTTACCTAGTGAGCCATGTTGGATCCAGGAAAAACAGTAAGATAGTTCTCCCTTGTCTGGTGGGTTCAAAGTACTTACCTAAGAGTTAGCAGTTTCATTTTTGTTGTTATGCAGTTGTTATTTTGTTGTTATGTTGAGTCAGAATCCACTCATAGATGGTCTTCCAGAATGTTTTCACAGGTAGTAAATCTCACAAGAGGAGATTTCCCATTTTTCTCCTGCTGAGTGGCTAGTGGAATTGGACTGTGTCTTTAGGTTGACTGTGCAGCTCCTTACTTCTTGTTGTTGTTATATGCCATTGAGTTGCTTGCAACTCATATCAACCCTGTGTACAACACATTTGAATCGTGCTTTATCCTTTGCCAGGTTATCTTATTGTCTATTTGTGTCTATCTTATTGTCTCTGACACACCTACCTTCATTACTTCAGTCACTGAATCAGTTCGTCTCATCAAGGGTCTTCCTTTCTTGCTCTGTTCCTACACCCTTCCAGTTATGATGTTCCTCTCCAATACTGGTCCCTCCTTGTAACATGCCCAAAGTATGTCAGACAAAGCCTCCAAATCCTTTCCCCCTAGGAGCAGTTTGGTTTCACCCTCTCCAGGACGAATCTGTTTGTTCTCCTGGCAGTCCATGGCATATTCAACACTCTTCTCCAGCACCACAGCTCAAGGTATCAATTATCTTTCTATCATCCCTAGCAATGGTCTAGCTTTCTGACACATAGCAAGTAATTGTGAAGACTATAGCCTAGATCAGGCGCACCTTAGTCTTCAGGGTGACTTCTTAGCCATCCCAAAAGGTAGGCCTTTGTAATTTCACTGTTTTTACCTTATGAAAAATTCTGCTTGCAAAAGAATATTCTCTCCCCTGACTACTATTGGGTAGATGGGGAAGAGGAAACAGTCAAAATGATTTGAATCATTGGATTTAATGCCATTTGAAGCAGCATGTATGTTTTATATTATTCTTTAAGTCATCTACTTGTAAGAGTATTTTTAAAGGCTTTAATTTCAAAATACAACATGTACATTAAAATCACAATCTATATAACATTGAATTCTGTATTTTATGCATAAAATAGGAATAATATCATATCACCGGTATTATAATTTTTCTTTTGTAATCATGAACTAAGTGACAATAAATTGCAGGAAAATATTCATATTAAGCCATGACATGATAATAGGAAACATTTTGCATGTCTATATGCCTTGGAAAAGTATAAAACAAATGGAAAATTAGAGGCAAAAGGATCTTTAATAAACAGAATGATATTTTCAGTATTATGAAGCATAATAGTATCTTAAAGTGTGTTTTTCCTTACAATATTTCCATAAAAATGGGAACATTTGGCTGAAACCTAAACAACACAGTTATATTTGGAAGTCCACCGTTAATAACTAATCATTCTTAAACAGTGACCATTTGGATGAAGTTATTTCCCCAGGGTACAGCTGTTCCTCTACGTTAGCCAAGTGTTTTTGAATCTGGACAGATGACTGGAAATGACTTCAAAACAAGATTTGGCATGAATTATCTAATAAGTCCTCATTTTTGATCAGGTAAAAAAAAATCCATGACAAATAGACTATGTATTGTTGTTGTTGTTTTTGTTTTATTTTTCTTTTCTCCCTGACAGAAGCATGTGGAAAAGCGAGTTCAAGATCTCAGGATGAGAATCCTACTTGTGATTTTCTTCTTTCTCTTTCCGCCAAGGTCAGCTACCCAGCAGTTTGGACCTAGGCTAAAATTTGAGATCGGGTTTTCTTCCTTAGCTGAATTGGCTTAGTTAGTCTTTGTTTATTAAAAGGAAAACTACAACCTTCCAATTTACTCTGTAAAATTGGTCCTTGTAGCTTCCCTGTTGGATTGGAAAGGTGCCACCCATTTCACTAAAACTGATGCTGAAAGAGGAAAAGATTGTGAAATGCATCTGGGAATGCTCTAAATGCTCCCATTTCCAACAGGGAATATTTAGTTGAAAGGAAGTAAGGCATTAGTCAACAAGGAGACACATGCTCCAATAAGCAATAGTCAGAAAACCTTTGCATGCAGGCAAACCACCACTGAAAAAGATCCAAAATATCAGCACAGAGGAAGTGGAGACATGGCAAAGAAAAGCAGGAGCTGGGAAAGCCGCATTATTTTCAGATTAAATAAAATGCTAAAGTATGCATGACTGTACAAATCCTGTTGTTGTTGTTATTTGTTTCCTTTGCCTTTTGATTGCTACAGGGAGATAAGAAAATCCTACCATCAATGAAAAATGTACTATCCCATTACTCTGGACATTCCAGAACTGAAAATCCTTGTTTTACCATTGAAATAAAGATAAGCTACTTTACAACTTGGAGAAGGATGCAAATCAATCACTTACTCAGTGACTGGTGGGTGAGCTGTTTTGTGTAAAGCGCAACACTCAGTAAATAAACCCTGTACCCAAATATCCACATAAGCAATAGTTTGAAAGATTCCCAACATCTCTAGAAAAAAAAAGGATCCAGGATGTTTTTAAACACCTTCCCCAAGCAGCACCTGCTGTTTCATTCTTGCTCCTTTCAAACTATTTGAAATGTAGGGTACAATTAAATGAGCAATACCTGGAGTCACTCGGTTTTAAAAAGAAATAAAACAAAAACACATCAACACAAAGCATTTTCATGTATCAGAATTTCTAACATATCAGAATATATACCTGCCTCTAACATCCAGGCTGAACAATTTTTTTTTAATGTCCAGGAGTGACTTAGCAAAGTCACAAAATAAACTTAGATATGGTAGGTGTAATCTTGTATATATAATTATAATCCCATTACTGGCATTGATTTCTTTAGCATCTTATCAAATTCCCTGTTGTAGCAACAGTCATTTTTCTGTTTTCCCATTCTGCCTAACTAGAAGATGACTCAATCCACAGACCATGAAACTGTGCTACAATTACAACATTCAAAGCAACTGATGTGTAACAACAACTCAGAGGGTTTCTCGAATTGGATCCTAGATCATCAGGCTAAATGCAAGTTAATGGATTCCTAAAAATACCCCCTGATATGAGTCATCCTCTTCAAAAAAGAGCTCTAGGGAATGTTTTCCACAGAAATGGTATGGCACAAGACACAGGGCAGCGCCAAGCTCACTTCTGTGAGTCATGTGGTTCCCTTGCATCAACTGCATGCGATGTTATATCTTCCATATTCTCTGGCACTGACCTGAATAGCTGGAATGATTTGTTGAAACACAAGCCTTTGTAGAAGTTTCAACTATTCCTCCCACGCCAGTTCCCGAAACAAGATGAGCCCATGCCAAAAGAAAGGTGCTTTCAGGGTGCACTGGCTGCTAGTCACGGAGTTCTGTCTTCTTCCAGAGGAGAAAAGAGAGGAAAATGAAAAGACAGAAATATTAAAGCTTTGGGCTTCAAAAAGGAAAATTGGCCTTCTTCAAGCTGTCTGTTTTTTAGTTCCAAGCATCAAGAGTTAAATAGATTTTCCTCATGAAGCAGAATAAGGATATATAAGGGAGCTCTTTTAGCTGTCCTAGGTCAGCTGTTGGACAAATGAAACCATGAGGACACCAGAAGAATGTCTATCTGTGTTTCATTGATTATGCAAAGGCATTTGACTGTGTGGATCATAACAAACTGTGGCTGAC
>NW_006399823.1:8862838-8864672 GCF_000299155.1 Elephantulus edwardii | reverse complement strand
AAAGTCCAAACACTGTAGTGAGTAGTCAGCCTTGTGTCCTGTTGAGCTTCCCTCCGGCCCCACTTTCTTAGCTGATGCTTCTAGGGCTTAAGGGTCCACCACCTCCAGAAACAGTTACACTTTTTAGAGGATACTGGAAGTTATGAGAAACTGAAAATATGTTATAATAGTAGGATTCCACATCAATTAGGTGTGTTTCTTTTTTTCTTTTGGTGCAGAGAATGTTTCCAATACTCCAAAATTTACACGACATAAAAGATTGCTGTTCAACGTACCCAAAAGGATAACACAGATGCCTCAGATCTTGTTAAAAACAGGTGGGATATAAATTAGAAATAAGGAGAATAGATAAACAGCTGGTCCTGATTATTAGCTTGAACAATAAATCATGTCGTATTTTTAACTAGCAAATATAATATTAGGAGGTACATTAATCCTGCAATGAAATTACTTTATCCTCTAGATCTCATAGGACATGTCTTGTAATTTTCTTTCTGATTTAAAATTATCTAGCATTCTTTTTTTTACAAATAAACACGAACTATGTCATGATTAATAAAAGCAATTTAAAAGGCATATAACTGGATTAGGATGTTGCCAGTTTAGAATCTCTTAGGCTTTAGTAGGATATTTATGTTATTGTTGTTAGGTACCATCGAGTCAAGTATGACTCACAGTGACCCTATGAAGAACAGATCTGAATCCTCTCCTATTCTGTGCCATCCTAACAATCTCTGACAGGCTCAAGTCCATTGTTACAATCACTGTGTCAATTCATTTGGTTGAGAGTCTTCCTCTCTTTCACAGACCTTCCAACTTTCCAACCATGACATCCCTCTCCAAGAAATAGTCTCTCCTAACAATATGCCCCAAATATGTGAGACCGAAGGACAGAAAAAGAAAAAAGTTACTTTGAGTTAATTTTCATAATGATCACATGTGTTTCAGAGCAAAAACATATCTCACAGAATTTACAAAGGTTCTGACCTTCAGCAGATCACCAGATATTTCTTCCTAGGTACTTTTAGATGGGTTTGAACTATCAGTCTTCTGGTTAGTAATTTAGCACTTAACTATTTAAACCAAATATGCAAGGATTACCCCTAGATTATTTTACTAATATTGAGTAAACAATTTTTTAAGCTTCTTAGATTAAAAAAAAAGTCTTTCATAGAGACTCATGGGATATAAATACTAAAAATATTTTTTAAAAAAATACAACCAATGGACATTTTTTGTAACTATGTAAAAATTCACAAAACATAAAATCTACTATTTTAAACATTTTGTGAGATACAAATCCATGAAATTTAATGAATTTATAATATAAGCATTGCTCTTAACTATATTCTGAATGTTTTTAATGCTCCCATGAGAAACCCTGTACCCCTGAAGCAGTCATTTCTCATTACCTTTTTGACAATTAGCAACGTGTACTGATTGTATGAAGTTGACTATTCTGGGGAATTCCTGCAATGGGATCATACAACATGTGGCTTCCTTTCTCTGGATTTTTTAAATTTAGAATTTAGTATCCTAAATTCAATTTAGAATTTTTAAGGTTCATCCATGTTTTAACACATATCAGTATTTCATTCATTTTTTAATGGAATATAATATTTTGTTGGGTAAAGATATCATATCTTGTTTAACCTTCCAACAGTTAACGGGCATTTGGGTTATTTGTACATTTCGGCCATAGTTAAAAATACTACTAAGAATATCCATGTATATCTGGTCTCAAAAGTTTACAAGGTAGTCTGGAGGACCATGACCCTTATGCTAATTGATAGATTATATTCACTCTATCAGTTCACTGACCTCAGAATATTAT
>NW_006399823.1:8860489-8861705 GCF_000299155.1 Elephantulus edwardii | reverse complement strand
AATGGTCCAAGTGAAAGAGACAATTGCATGATAAAGACACCAAAGGTCAGAGCACAATGTTCTAGGACAGCAGCTAGGAGTCTTTAATACATTCTCAGGCTGAAACGAGAGTATGCTGTGAAAATCTGTAAAACCAAATCATTTTACAAAATAGCACAATACTAACAACTGAAAATATCTCCAGCTAACATCTGAATTAGGATAGAAAGGCTTGAGAAAATTTGCCTAGAAATGCAAGTGGATATTAAAATCAAAGTAATGACACTAAGAAATATCACTGCTACAGATGTGTGTTACTGATAATTGCACACTCTATCTTCTTTGCTAACAAAGATGAGTCGCTTTCCAATGTGAGTGTATATGAGTCTTCTGCATTGTTCAGTTTGTGTAAGTATGGGTGGGCAAACCTCAGAGCTTCCATGTAATGTAGGTGGATATGAAATGATAGAGAACATTGGTGATATCAGATAGATATTGGCTAAAAACAGAATAACTGAAAGATGTTTTTCTGATCACAGAAACATTTTGGACTATATGTTGTTGTTATGTGTGGTTGTGTCGCTTGCGACTCATAGAGACCCTATGTATAGCAGCTCTAAACTCTACTCTGTCCTGTGCCAATCTCACTGTCTCCGACACACTCATCCAAATTGCCCCAGTACCTAATCAATCCATCTCCCAGAGGGCCTTCCCTCCTTCGCCTGCCCTCCACCCTCCCAAGCATGATGTTTTTCTCCAAGGACCGATCTCTCCTTACAACATGACCAAAGTATGTCAGATGAAGTCTCAGAATTCTTACCTCCAAGGAGCAGCCCGGTTTAACCTTCTCCAGGAAGAATTTGTTTGTTTTCCTAGCAGTCCATGGCACCCTCAGCACTCTTCTCCAACACCAAAGCTCAAAAGCATCAATTTTCCTTCTGTCCTCCCTGGTCATAGTCCAGCTCTCTGACACATAACAAGTAAGTGATTGCAAAGACCGTGGCCTGTACCAGACACACCTTAGTCTTGAGAGACAAACCCTTGCTTTTGAGTATTTTAGAGAGGTCCCTAACAGCAGACTTTCCCATCGCAATACGTCTTTTAATATCCTGGCTGCTGGTGCCAAGAGTGTTAATTGTGGAGCCAAGCAGAATAAATCTGTGAACAATCTCAATCTCTTCATCATCCACCCTGATGCTGCCAATTGGTCCAGTGGTGAGAATCTTTGTCTTCTTGA
>NW_006399823.1:8857722-8858959 GCF_000299155.1 Elephantulus edwardii | reverse complement strand
TCCCACAACTCATCTGGTCTTCGCTCATTCATGTTCAAGGCCTCAAACCTGTTCTTGAGATGCTTCTGAAATTCAGATGGATAGACTCAAAGTTATATTTTGGTTCCCGTGGATTCGGTTTAATTTTCCTCAGCTTCAGCTTAAACTTGCATATGAGTAGTTGCTGATCTGTTCCACAATCAGCTCCTGGCCTAGTTTTCACAGCTGATATTGAGGTTCTCCAGCGGTTCCTTCCACAGATGTAATCGGTCTGATTCCTATGCATACCATCAGGTGAGATCCATGTGTATGAGATCCATGCGTTTATGTCTCTTAAAAAATGTGTTTGGGATGAATAAGTCATTGGTTTTGCAAAATTCAATCATTCTATCTCCTGCTCCATTTCTGTCTCTAAGTCCTATTTTCCGACTACTGATTCTTCTTCACTATTCCCAACTTTTGCATTCCAGTCACCCATTATTATCAGTGCATCTTGATTGCATGTTTGATGGCTCTCTGACCGCTGTCCCCTTTCCCTTATGAATCAGGGTGGAATCTCTTTCAGGGAGGAGTGATAGGGAATGGCAAAGGACACACTGAAAAACGAGATTAATCACAACCGGTTTTGACAAGCACTGTGGCAATGGGACAATTAAAACAGGTTTTCAAGGAATATTCAACCTGAATTCTGATCATATGGAGATTTTTGAAAGTATTTCTTTGACTTTATTTTGTTTAATTTGTTTTATTTGTGTATAAAGGATGCTCATCTAGATGATAATATAATTATGATAAAAACAAAAGGGGGAAATATGGGAAGCCAATACTAAATATTTGTAATAATCTGAATGTTATTTCAGGATGTGGGGGAGGCATGGTTCAAGCTAGAGTTCACCCCAAGGCACTAAGGCAATCCTTACAGATATATCAGTTTCTTGCATTTGCTAACCCCTACTTTCTGAGTCAAGGGGAAGGTTTTCAATAGAAAGAGCTTGGCTTCATTTGCATTGAATTATCTTTGCGATTTACTTCCAGGTAGTTTCCAATAAAGGTACAGAAGAGAAGGTGGGGTCTTCAGTGGAAAACTGCTGGCCCCCTGTTTTATGCTCTCTGCTCTATCTAAAAAAATGTTGGTAGAAATCTTCTATTTCCTCTTCTTTGGCTCTGGTTGTTGGTGCATATATCTGAATGACAGTGGTATTCACTGGACTTCCTTGTTTGCGTATGGATATTACCCTGTCACTCACAATATTGTACT
>NW_006399823.1:8855130-8856439 GCF_000299155.1 Elephantulus edwardii | reverse complement strand
CTTGCTGGCAATAAGAGAGATGCAAATCAAAATCCCAATGAGATACTATTCTACTCTAGTAAGAGTGACAAAGTTTAGCATGGCAGCAAATAATAAATGTTGATGAGGATGTTGAGATAGGACTCTTATTGCAAAATGGTACAATCACTCTGGAAGGCAGTTTGCTGTTTTCTCAGAAAGTGGAACATAAAAATTCCGTATGACCCAGCTATTCCATTGCTTGGAATGTACTCTGAGAAAATGAGAACTGAGTCACAAATGGAGACTTTTATGTCAATGTTCATAGCCGTGCTTTTCATCATCGCAAGACCATGGAAAGAGCCCAAATATCCAATCACAATTGAATGGATTAAGAAATTATGGTACATTTACATGATGGAATACTATGTAGCACATAAGAGCAATGATTTTGAAGATTACTAATTTAGGAGGGTATATGAAGCTAATTATGCTGGGTGAACTAACTCAGTCCCTTAAGAACAAATACTGTATAAGGCCATTATTCTAGAAATAGAAAGATAACTAGTAAGTTGTGTGAGGATCCAAGAGGAGGAGGATAAGAGTAGAGGGGAGAGGATGAGCAAGTGGATAATCATAGGGTGGTACAATACAGTGGGTAGATGGACAGGTGGGTAACAGAAATGGGAACGATCTGGTGTGAAAACAATGTATATGGACTTTGTAAAAAAAGTAAACCAATTTGAAATTAAAAAGTATTTTTAAAAAAGAAGCTATTATTCAGATAGAGCACGCAAAGATGCATGGCGAAGTTCTGTCTTTTCACCACATTTATTGAGTGTGTGAACGCAAAACCAATAATTTGACAATTTGAACTATATGAAGAAGATTGTGGTATCAGTGCGGGAAAAAAATTCATATAAAGTACCTTCAATATCTACATTACAGAAACTTGCTTGCTGAAAGTGAAGAGGGTCTTGAAATACTTAATGAAGATCAAATACTATAACCTTCAGTATGGATTACATTTTAACAAAAACTCTAAAGGAAACAAAATCTTTCACTAGAACAGTAACTTGCACACCACGATAAAAGGAGAAAATCTTGAAGTTTCAAGGATTTTATTTTCTTAGGTCTATTCTCAGCACAACAAAAGCATGTGAAATCAAATGACATATTGCATCACACTAAAATGCTTCAAAAAATAATGAAGATATCATTTTAAGCACTAAGGTACAACTGATTCAAGCCAATATTTTTTTTAATTAATTTCAATGAACATTTACAAAGATTTTTGGATTTCCATTCATTCATTGCTGCATTTTTCTCCCCGCCCACCCCACCCCCACCC
>NW_006399823.1:8845995-8854415 GCF_000299155.1 Elephantulus edwardii | reverse complement strand
TAATGAACAAGAAGACCGAAGACCACCATCAAGTCAAGTAAAACTCATAGCAACCCTATAAACAATAGGTCTGAATCTCTCCTATCCTGTGCCAAACTCACACTTCTTTCTGATACACTAGAACTCATTGCTGCAGTCACTGTGTCAATCGACCTGGTTACAGTCTTCTTCACCTTCCACCATCCCTCTACCTATCTAAGCATGACCTCTTTCTCCAAGAAATAGCCTCTCCTAACAACATGCCCAGAGTAAGTGAGAAGCTTTGCCATCCTTGCCCCCAAGGAGCACTCTGGGTTCACCTTCTCCAAAAAACAAACAAAACATGTATGTTCGTTGGGCAATTCATGAGCAATTTAAACTTCTCCAGCATCACAGTTCAAAGGCATCAATTCTTCTTCTGTCATAATTATTTATTGGTCAGTTCTCAGATGTATAGCAAGTGATTGAAAAAAGGACCATGATCTGAACTAGGCACATTTTAGTCCTCAAGCTAACATCATTGCTCCTTAATAATGTGGAGAAGTCTTGACTGCAGATTTTCCCAGTGCAATACATCTCTTGATCTACTGATAGCAAGTGTACTGACCATGGATTAAAAAAAAAATGAAGTCATTTACAGTTTCAATCTTTCTTCATCTATCATGATGCTGCTGTCTATTGTCTAGTGGGGAGAATATTTTTTTATATATGTTGAGTTGTAATCTTGGAAGGCTGCATTCTTTGATCTTCTATAGCAAGTGCTTCAAGTCCTTTTCGTTTTCAGCAAGCAAGATTATATCATCAGCATACCAAAAGTTACTGATAAGCCTTCCTCCAATCCTGATGCCACAATCTTTTTGAGCCCAGCTTTTCAAGTAATTTTCTCAGCATACTAAAAGAATAATTACTATATTTTAATTAAGTTTTTATCAAAGGCTATTTAATGTACCATGAACTGCCAAAAGAATAAGCAAAACTGTTTTGAAAGAAGTACAAAAGAGTAAGCAAAACTGTTTGAAAGACATACATCCTTGTTCTTTAGTTTTAAGTTGAGAATTCATTTAAAGTTATTTGGCCATGTAATCAGGAAGGGCCGGCCAGTCTCTATGGAAATATATCATGCTTAGGAAAGTAGATAGAGAAAAAATAAAAAAGTGATTAATAAGACAGATTAATAGAAAAGTAACACAAATTCAAAATAGCAATGATTGAGGAGGCCCAAAATTGATCATCATTATTTCCTTCTCTTTTACATAGGATTGTTGAGTTGGGACCAACTTAGTGACACTTAAAAAACATATATATAAATTTGTATGTGGGGACATAAAATTTACATACACATATTTTACTCCTTAAAAAAATGTATATCTAGAATTTATAATACTTGAGTACCACAACAAGATAAAGGTCAATAACCCAACTGAAAAATGGGCACAGGATATGAACAGACACTTCACCGAAGAAGACATTCAGATGGCAAACAAACACATTAAGAAATGTTCAAAATCTCTTGCTCTAAGAGAGATGCAAATCAAAACAACTATGAGACATCATCTCACCCCAGTAAGAATAGCAAAATTTAACAGAACAGCAAACATCAAATGCTGGCGAGGTTGTGGAAAAACTGGAACCCTTATTCACTATTGGTGAGGGAGTAAAATGGTGCAACCACTGTGGAAGGCGATATGTAAAACAGGACTGATAGGGGTTGAGGGAAGACAGAGAAGAAGGGGAGGAATGATGTATACTGTATTGAAACAGATGAGGGATAGAACTGTTTACAAGAGATATATGATTGGATATTATTGTCATGACAGGAGTCAAGAATGAAGGCTGCACAATGGAGTGGACTTGGGGGGAGGGATTGCATGACAATGAAAGAGTTTTTCTTTTACTTTTCAAGGAGGAGAGTGAATTTGGGGGGAGGGCATGGTCAAGTAGAAAAGTGCAACCATGTATGGCTGGAAACCCTTAGTCTCTGTAAAATTTTATTAAAATTAAAAAATGTAGGTATGAAGAGCAAAATAAATAGTATGCTGTTGTTATGTGCCATCAAATTGCTTGTGACTCATAGTGACTCTATGCACAACAGCTCTGAACACTGCTCTATCCTACACCAATCTTATGGTCTTTGACACACCTACTCCCATTACTCCAGACACTGAGTCAATCCATTTCATCGAGGGTCTTCCTCTCTTGCACTAACCTTCCACATTCACAAGCGAGATCTCCCTCTTCAAGGACTGATCCCTCCTTGCAACATGTTCAGATTATGTTAGACAGAGCTTCATAATCCTTGCCTCAAAGGAGCAGCTTGGTTTCATCCTCTTCAGGACAAAAAGTTTGTTCTCCTAGCAGTCTATGGTATTCCCAATACCCTTCTTCAGTACCACAGCTCAAAGGTATCAATTCTCTTATCATCCCTAGGCATTGTTCAGCTTTATGATGCATAGCAAATAATTGTGAAGACCATGGCCTGGATTAGGTGTACCTTAGTTTCTCCAGACTGCAATTGTTGCTCTTCAGTATTCTGGAAAGGTTCCTAATAGCAGACTTCCCCAATGCAATTCATCTTTTGATTTCCTGTCTACTGGTACCAAGAGTGTTGATTGTGGAGCCAAGCAAACAGAAGCTGTTAACAATCTCAATCTCTTCATTGTCTATCATTATACTGCCAATCAGCCCAGGCGTAAGAATCTTTTTGTCAATGTTGAGCTTTAATCCATATTTAAGACTGCAGTCCTTGACCTTCTGCAACAAATGTCCCAGGCCCTCTACAATTTCAGCAAGCAAAGCTGTGTCATCTGCATAACACAGGTTGTTGAAGAGTCTTCCTCTAATCCTGAGGCCATATTCCTCCTCATAGAGCCCAGGCTCCTAGGTGATCTGTTCTGCATATAGATTGAAAAGGTATAGAGATAGGATGCATCCCCAGCAGACACCCTTCCCAATTTTGAACCATGAAGTGTTTCCTTGCTCTGTTCTGACAACTGCTTCCTGGTCCAAGTAAAGGTTTGCATAAGCACACTCAAGTACTCTGGGATTCCCATTCTTCTCAAAGTTAGCCACCATTAGCTGTGATCCACAAAGTCTTTGCATAGTTAATGAAACACAGTTAGACATTTCTCTGGTACTCTCTGCTCTCAGTCAAGATACACCTAACATTAGCTATCACATCTTTAGTACCATAACCTCTTCTAAAGCCAGCATGTACATCTGGAAATTATTTGTTCATGTGCTGATCCAGTGACTTTTTTATAATTTTCAGCAGAATCTTGCTTGCATGTGATATTAATGATACTTGATAATTTTCACACTCTGTCACCTTTCTTTGGAATGGAAACAAATATGGAACCCTTGGAGGCAGTTGGCCAGATGGTAGTCCTCTAGATTTCTTGGCACAACTAGGTAAGCATGTCCAGGGCCACTTCTGCTGATTGAAATACGTCAATTGATATGCCATCAATTCCTGGGGCCTTGTTTTTTGCCAAACATAGCAGCTTGAATTTCTGCTTTCATCACCACAGACTCTTGCTTATAAGTTGTTTCATAAAATTCTTCTGTATCAACCAATCCCTTTTGGTAAGGTGACTCTGTATACTCCTTCCATCTTCTTTTAATGCTTCCTGAATCATTCAATATTCTACCCAAAACATCTTTAAATATTACTAGTAAAAGCTTGAATTTGTTCTTCAGTCACTTAAGAAAAGCTGAGGAAGTTTGGCCCTTTTGTTTTCTGACTCCAGCTCTTTGCATATTTTATTATAATACTATGCTTTGTCTTCCTGCACTGACATTTGAAATCTTCTGTTCATCTCCTTATCTTCTTGATTTTTCTTCCCTTTGCTTGGGCCTCTCTGCATTCTAGTGTAATATACAGAGTCTCTTTTGACACCCATCTTCATCTTCCTCCTCTGTTTTGGTAATGACCTTTATAATTCTTCATGGTTGATATTCTTGATATCCTCCCACAGCTCATCTGGACTTCACTTATTAGTGTCCAAGTTGCAAACCTGCTACTGAGATGGTTTTGAAGTTTAGGTGGCACAACTCAAGGTCAAATTTTTATTAATGTGTATTTGACTTAACCATCTTTAGCTTCAGCTCTAATTTGCATATGACTAGTTGATGATCTTCTCAGACTTAGCCACAGTTTGTTATGGTCCACTCGTCAAATGATTTTGCATAGTCAATGAAGCACAGATAGACATTCTTCTGGTACTCCCTACTTTCAGCCAAGATCCAACTAACATTAATTACAATATCCCTAGTACCACAGGCTCTTCTAAACCCAACCTTAACTTCTGGCAGTTCTCTGTTGATATGCTGTTCCAGTCATTTTTTGTTAATCTTTAGCAGAATCTTGCTTCCATATGATATTAATGATATTGTTTGATAATATCTGCACTCTGTCAGATCACCTCTCTTTAGAACGGGAACAAATATAGATCTCTGCAAGTCAGTTGGCCAGGCAGTTGTCCTCCAGATTTCTTGGGACAACTTGGTGAGCACTTCCAGGGTAGTGTCTATTTGTTGAAATATGTCAATTGGTATTCTATCTATTTCTGAGGCCTTGTTTTTTGCCCATTCTTTCAGAGCAGCTTGAACTTCTTTCTTCATCACCAGAGGCTTTTGCTAATATCTTATTTCATGAAATTCTTCAATGTCCACCAATTCTTTTTTGTGCGATGCTTCTGTATACTCTTCCATCTTCTTTTAATATTTTTTATATCATTTGCTATTCTGCCCAAAACATCCTTAAGTATTGTAACTCAAGATTTAAATTTGTTCTTCAGTTCCTTTCACTTGAGAAATGCTAAAGAGCAAAAACCGATGAGCTGCTGATGTGACACCAGCCCCAGGAAGCAACACACCTGGGAATGATGTTCTGAGGAACAACAATCTGGAGAGCAAGCAGGAAAGCTGGAATTTGCATGAGTATGAGCCTGGAACTCCAATCCTGTCACTGCTGGACTATGTCCAGAACTCTGGTCCCAACATCAATGCCTTGCACCAGAAACTAACACACACCAGGAATGATGCTGGAAAATGAGTGAGGTATTTTGTGGGAATCACTTTGTTTGGCTAGATCACGTGGGAACCATTAACCTCAATCAGAAGGGAGCAAGAAAGCTGGGGCTCATTCTTGAAGGTAAAACCAAGGTTTCCTGGTTTTCCAATCAGGTCTCCAGGCTCCACCTTGCATCACCTCATGTCTAGTGCATCAACTGACTTAAAACCAGAGTACCTTGGGTTACCCTAGCTGTGGCAGTTGTCTGACAGTGGAGGCTGCTTCCACAGATCTTTTCTCTATCAAACTGAGGCATATCTTCCCGTGGGTCAGAAAGCAGAGAGAAACCCAGGCAGGGTAGTGACTAGAATGGTGACTTCAGATCAAGAACCTGCTATTACTACAGAAAAACTCTACCACAGCAATGTCACATAAGAAACAGCTATTTGACCCCCTACATAAGTTGAAAGCAAGATGTCACCCCCATAAAGAGACACAGTATAAATGGATATCTTAAGCTAGAAATTCTGATGAAACTTTCTGGCACAGAATTTAAAAGAACAGTGACTGAATATTTTCAATGGGTGAAAGACAAGCATGAAGAATTATAGGATACTGCAAGCAAAGCAACAACATGGCCACCTTCTCTCCCCTCTTCCCCTTTTGGGCTTGAAGCCCCCTGCTGCCTTAAACCCTAGGCCAAGCCTGGCTTGCCTGGCTCCTGGAGGCAGAGTAGTCCTTCACATCCAAAAGCAGCCACAACACCTGCGCACACAGCACCATGCTCTCTCTGGCAACCAGGTCATGGCAACTCTGGGAAGAGCAAACCTGAACCAGGAAGAGCTTAAAAACAAAAAAAGAAAAAATTAACACCCCCCAAAAAAAAAAATCCAAAACAATGCAGATAAACAAGGAATCCAAGGCTCTGGAAAAATAAGAAACCATAATCCAAAATATGAGGACCAATGTTTCAGATTCTGTCAACATGATAGAGGACACATGAGCAGGGTTTAAGGGATGGAACAAAGAATCAGTGGAAAAGAAGATAGAATTGTCGCCTTGATCTGCTAGAACAAAAAGCAGAACCAAAAAAGGAAGAAAAAAGAAGAAAATGTTAGAATAAAGTGACACACCATCTAGAGAAATAACAAGTGCTGAATTGGAACCCCAGAACAAGAAGTAACTAAAGGCACTGAAAAAGTTGTGGAAAAATTATTAAAAGAAAACTTTCCAGGCATAATGAAGAATGAGAGAATATATATTGAAGAAGCTGAAAGAATATCATATAAAATAGATTTCATCCCCCCCAAAAAATACCATAGTCATATTTTCCAGAACCAAAGATAAGGAGAGAATTCTGAAAACAGCAAGAGAGAAACAAAGAGTAACCTATAAGGGAGAGCAGATAAGATTAAGGGATAATTTCTCAATAGAAACCATGTGATAAGAACACAATGGAATGATATATATTGAATACTCAAAGAACACAACTACCAAGAATATTGTAGCCAGCAAAATTGTCCATCAAATTGGAAGGATAGATCAAGATATTCCCAGAAAAACAAAGTGTAAGGGATTTTGTAAAAACAAGATCAGCATTCAAAAAAATAGAGAGAGGTCTTTTTTACAGAGGTGCCACAGAAAGCAGGATAGACCAAAGTAACTAACAACAGCACCAAAACGAACTCAACAAAATGACAGCAATGAAACCTTGCCTCTCAAAAATTACACTGAATGTAAATGGTTTAATACACCTCTGAAGAGAAAAAGACTAGCAGATTGAATGAAAAAAACAAATCCATTAATAGGCTGTTTACAAAATACACACCTGAAAAATGGAGATAAAGAAAGACTAAAAATAAATGGGTGGGAAAAAATATACCAAGCAAATGGCAATCAAAAAAAAAGGAGGAGTGATGATATTTATATCTGATAAAATAGATTACAATGCAAAACTCATCATGAAGGACAAGGAAGGTCACTACATAATGATTAAGAGGTCAATAGAACAAGAAGACATAACAAAAACAAATATCTATGCAACAAATGAAAGACCTGCAAAATAGATAAAACAAATATTAACAGAACTGAAAAAAGGAAATAGATAACACGACTATAGTAATTGGAGACTTTAATATACCACTCTCAAGAAAAGATTAAATTTCCAGAAAGAAACTCAACAAAGTTGCTGAAGAATTAAACTACACAATAAACCAGCTCAACCTCATAGATATTTATGGACTAATGCAAGCAAAAAAAGCACAGCATACCTTCTTCGCCAATGTGCATAGAACATTCTCCAGAATAGGTCACATTTTAGAATACAAGCCCAGAATCAATAAATTAAAAAACATAGAAATAATACAGAGCATCTTCTTAGATCATAATGCTACAAAATTAGAAATTAATAACAAGAGGATAAAAAAGAAAAAAAACCCAAACATCTGGCAGCTAAACATCTTGCTTGAATATGAGTGGGTACTAGAAGAAATTAAAAATGAAAATAAGAAATTTCTTGAAACAGATGACAATGAAAACAAAATTTACCAAAATCTTTGGAAAACAGCCAAAGCAGTACTCAGATGTAAATTTATAGCAACAAGCAAACACATCAACGACAAGAAATAATGACCATTGACTTTCTACCCCAAAGTCTCCAACAAATTGAAAAAGAACAGCAAGAAAATCCAATACCCTCCAAAAAAACTAAAATAAAAATTCAGGCAAAAAAATTGAAATAGAAAACAGAAAAACAATTGAAACCATTAACAAAACCAGGAGTTGTTTTAATGAAAAGGTCGATAAAATTGACAAGCCACTAGCAAAACTAACAAAGGAGAAGACACAAATAATCTGAATAAGAGATGAAATGGGCAATGTCGCAATGGTAACAACTAAAATAAAAAGGTTAACAATGGAATATTGTGAAAAACTATACTCAAAAATATATGAAAACCTAGAGGCAATGAACAAATACTTAGAAATTCACAAACTACTTAACCTGACACAAACCAAAATTGAACACCTGAGCAGACTCATTACAAAAGAAGAAATTAAAAAAGTAATAAAACAACTTCCAAGGGAAAAAAAAAAAGGCCTGGACCAGATGGTTTTACAAATGAATTTGATTAAACATTCAGAGAACTGTTCACCAATTCTAAATAAACTATTTCAAGAAATAGAAGAAGATTTATTTTCCCAGACTCATTCTATGAAGCAAATAAATCCTTGATACCAAAGCCAGGTAAAGATATCACCAAAATAGAAAACTATAGGCCAATGTCTCTCATGAACATAGATGCAAAAATTCTAAATAAAATCCTGACCAATAAAACCCAACGATACGTTAAAAAAATAATTCACAATGACCATGTGGGAGTCATAACAGGTATGCAAGTATGATTCAACATAAGAACAATCAGTGTAATTC
>NW_006399823.1:8836720-8845685 GCF_000299155.1 Elephantulus edwardii | reverse complement strand
TATATATGCTAATGTGAGAGCCAACATTGAGAGCCTCTTTCAATGGAGAGAGGCTAAAGGCATTCTCCTTGAAAACAGGAACTAGGCAAGGATGCCTACTTTCACCTCTCCTATTCAATATCATATTAGAAGTCTTAGTGGCAGCAATGAGACCAGAGAAGGAAATAAGAGGTATCCAAATTGGCAAAGAAAAAGTAAAACTATATATGTAGATAATATGATAGTATATTTAGAAAACTCTAAAGACTCAGCAAGAAAACTAATGCACATAGTAGACCAATTCAGCAAAGTGGCAGGATACAAGCTCAACATACAAAAATCAATTGATTTCTCCACAATGACAAAAAGAATATAGAACTGGAGTTAAGAATAACAATACCCATCACAAAATTAAATACTTGAGAGTCAATCTAACTTGAAATACAAAAGACTTATTAAAAGGAAATTACAAAAATTACTACAGGAAACAAAAAGAGGCCTGGAAAAATGGAAGAATATACTTTGCTCATGGATAGGAAGACTCAATATTGTGAAAATGACAGTCCTATCAAAGGCAATCTACACATTCAATGTAATCCCAATACAAATTCCAATTCCTTTCTTCAATGAGATGGAAAAGGCAATCTCCAGTTTCATTTGGAATGAAAAAGAGATGCCAAATAAGCAAACCACTCCTTAAAAAGAGAAACAAAGTAGAAGGTATCTCATTCCCTGATTACAAATTATACTACACTGGCCGTGGTAGTCGAGATAGCGTCGTACTGGTACAATTAAAGACACATGGATCAATGGAAGGAATAGAATTGAGAACCCAGAAATCAGCTTATATACCAATTTTTGACAAGGAGATGAAATCAGTTAGTGGTGAATTGACAGCCTTTTTAACAAATGGTGTTGGCAAAATTGGAAAATCATCTGCACAAAACTCAAAAAAGACCCACACATCACACCATACACAAAAACCAACTCAAAGTGGATCAAGGACCTAGGACTAAAACCCAGGACTATAAACTTCATTAACTCTCTTATAAATGCATAGAAATGATGTTAATTCTAGAACAGAGTTCAGGTCATTTGTGCAAAGCTTACTCTGATTCATATTTGACTCAACAACACTTAATCACTGCTAAATGAGACTAAAGCTCTTATACGTGAAGGAACATTCTTCCACTTTGCACATCACTTTTTGTCAATGTGCTGTATGAAATTACCTGGGTTTGCTGTGATGCTGAACCTTGTGCCACAGGGATTTCAAATACCATAATGGTTTCCCATTGTGGACAGTGTTTAGTGGAGCTCCCAGCTGTAAAACAGGTTTGGAAGCAGGACTGGCATCCACTTCCTAAACCATATGCCTCTGGAAACTCTATGAACTTGGACAAACAATGATAGTTTTGGATCTTTTAGATCTTTTGTTCACAGAGTTGACAGCAATAAACAACAACAAAAACATAAATTTCATTGGAGAAAAACTTGGAAGAACCCTAGTAGCACTAATCTACAACATGAACAGTGTTCCAAGCATCCTGAAAAGCCTACGACCAGACCAGGAGAGGGCAAAATAGATGAATGGGACCATCTAAAAATCAAATCTCTAAACACATCCAAAAACTTCTCCAATAGGGTGAAAAGGAAAACCACAAACTGGGAAAAATATTTGATAATGACCAGACTGATAAGAGACTTTATCTAGAATTTATAGAATACTCAAGCATCACAAGAAGATAAAGGTAAACAACCCAATTGAAAAATTGGCACAGGATACGAACAGACACTTCACCAAAGAAGACATTCAGATCACCAACAAATACATGAAAAAATGTTCAAAATCCCTAGCTCTAAGAGAGATGCTAATCAAAACAACTATGAGATACCATCTCACCCCAGTAACAATAGCAAAATTTAAGACCAGGAAACAATAAATATGGGCAAGGTTGTGTAGAAACTGGAATCTTTATTCACTGTTGGTGGGAGTATAAAATATTGCAACCCCTATGCAAGGCAGTGGCTCTTTCTCAAAAAGATGAACATAGAAATAACAATTGACCCAGCCATTCCACAACTGGGAATATACCCTAAAGAAATCAGAACTGCCACCCAAGCAGATATATGCAAACCCATGTTTATTGCTTCTTTGGTCACAATAGCAGTTGGAAGCAACCCAAGTGCCCATCAACAAATGAATGGAGAAACCAGAAATAGACCTATCATAGAAACGTCTATGGTCAACTGATATTTGACAAGGAAATCAAAGCTATCAATTGGGATAACCTCTTCAAAAAACGGTGCTGGCAAAATAGACTTTCACTTTCAGAAAGCTGAAAACAGGATCCACTTCTCACCCCATAAACAAAAATCCAGCTCAAGGTGGATCAGAGACCTGCAAGTAAAGCCCAAACCATACATTCATAAGAGACAAACTGGGATCAAGCTTAGAAGCACTAGTCTAAGGTATAAAAGAGATTTCCAAATACAATCAGAAATGCACAATCTGAAGAGGACAAAATTGATATATGGGACCTTCTAAAGATTGAATTCATGTGTGTATCAAAATTTTTTTTCCAACAGGGTGAAAAGAAAACCTACAGACTGGGAACAAACATTTGACAATAACACCTCAGACAAGAGTCTTATAACAGAAGTTTATAGAACACTTCTGGGCCTCCACAAGAAAAAGACTAACAACCCAATTACAAAACGGGCAAAAGATATGGAAAGGATTTTCACAGAGGAAGATATTAACATTCCAAACAGACACATGAAGAAATGCTCCAAATCACTGGCAATGAGAGAGATGCAAATCAAACCACAATGAGTTATCATCACACTCCAATAATAGTGGCAAAGTTTAACAGGGAAGCAAGTAATAGATGTTGGAGAGGATGTGGCCAGAAAAGAACTCTGATACATTGTTGGAGGCAATGTAAAATGGTATACCCATTCTGGAAGGCAGTTTGGTGCTTCCTCAAAAAGCTGAACATAAAAATTCCCTATGACCCAGCTATTCCACTACATGGAATATATCTTGGGAAAATGAGAACTGAGGCACAAACTGAGATTTGTACACCAATATTCATAGCAGCAATATTCACCATATCAAGAACATAGAAATAGTCCAAATGTCCTACCACAAATGGATTGAGAAATTATGGTACATTCACACAATGGAATACTATGCTCTATTCAGGATAAATTATTTTGTCAATTATTACCTAATGTGGGAGGGACTGGAGAGCGTTATGCTGAGTGAACCAACTCAGTCCCACAAAAGAAATATTGTATAAAACCATCATTGTAGAATGACTATAAGGATCCAAAAGAGGTGGGAGAGGTTGCAAGCAGAAGGATGTGAATGTGAAGGGGGAAAGGGGCATTAATCATAGGATTGTACAATTTTATGGATGGGGAGATGAGAGAAATTTGTAAAAACTTGCTGTTGAAAACAGTGTATTATAATTTCATAAACAAACTAGTTGAAATGAAAAAAAAAAAATCCAAATGAATGGATAGAGAAGCTGTGGTATAGTCACATAATGGAATAATATGCAGCACTGAAAAACAAAGAACTCCTGAAGTATTATCCAAAATGGGTGACCATGGAGGACATTATGCTGAGGGAAATATCTCAGTCACAAAAAGACAAATACTGCATAATGCCAGTGTTATAAAACAGAAATGACATGGGGGTTGGGGGGGAAACTAAGAAAAGCGGGGGTAAATAATGTACATGGCATTGAAACAGACGAGAATACATATGAGAATATGTATGAATCATATTGTTGTTGTTTGTTGTTGTTATGTGCCATTGAGTCGTTTGCACCCTATGCACAACAGCCCTAAACCCTGCTCTATCCTGCGCCAACCGCACTGCCTCTGACACACCCATCCCGATTACCCCAATCACCAGATCAATACATTTCATAGAGGGTCTTCCCCTCCTGCGCTGTCCCTCCACCCTCCCAAGCATGAAGTCCCTCTCCAAGGACCCGTCCCTCCTGGCAACATGTCCAAAGTATGTCAGACGAAGCCCCAGAATCCTTGCCTCCAAGGAGTAGCTTGGTTTAATCCTCTCTAAGAGGAATCTGTTTGTTTTCCTGGCAGTCCATGGTACATTCAGTACTCTTCTCCAGCACCACAGCTCAAAGGCATCAACTCTCCTCTGTCCTCCCTAGTCATTGTCCAACTCTCTGATGCATAACAAGCGATTGCAAAGACCATGGCCTGTATCAGGTGCACCTTAGTCTCCAGAGAGACACCGTTGCTCTTGAGTACTTTATTTTTTTTTTTTTTTTTAGAAAACCATTTGTTATCTTGAGTACTTTAGAGAGGTCCCTAACAGCAGACTTTCCCATCACGCATATACGAGGAATATATGATTAGGTATTGTTGGCATAACAAGGGTCCAGAAATAAGAGCTGCATAGTAAAGCGGTCCACAGGGTTGGGGTGAGGGGACTGTGTAACAATGAAAGAACTTTATTTCCAAAGAGAAAAGCAAACTGGGGGGGTGGGAAGAGACAATAATGTGCAACAATGAATTAATGGAACTCCAAGTTCTTTATAAACTTTCATTAAAATTGCAACAAAATAAAAAAAAAAAAGAAATGCTGATCAAGTTCGGCCCCTTTAATTTTCTGACTCCAGCTCTGCACATTTCACTGTAATACTTTGTCTTCCCATGCTGCCCTTTGGTTCAACTCCTTACTACCTTGATTTCTTCCCTTTGCTGTGGCTTCTTGGCACTCTAGCACGATATTCAGAGTCTCTTCTTACATCCATCTTGGTATTTTCTTTCTCCTCTTTGTAACGACTTTTTGCATTCTACCTGGATGATATTCTTGATATCCTCCCTCAAGTCATCTGGTCTTTGCTCATTAGTGTTCAAGGCCTAAAACCTGTCTGTGAGAATGTTTTGAAATTCAAGTGGGATATGACTCAAGGTCATATGTTGGTTCTCATGGGTTTGATTTAATTTTCCTCAGCTTCAGCTTGAACTTCCATGAGTAGTTAGTGGTTTGTTCTGCAATCAACACCTGGCCTAGTTTTCACAGCTAAAATTGAACTTCTCCAGCTGTTCCATCCACAAATGTAATCTATATGACTCCTATGCATGCCATCAGGTGAAATCCATGTATGTAGTCTGTGTATATATTTCTTATAAAACACATTTGCAATGAATAAATCGTTGATTGTGCAAAATTCTATCATTATCTCTCCAACTTTATTTCTGTCACCAAGTCCATGTTTTCCAACTACTGATCCTTCTTCGCTATTTTCCACTTTTGCATTCCAGTCACCCATTATCATTAATACATCATAATTGCATGTTTGTTTGACTGGAAAAGTTCATAGAAAGCTTCTATTTCCTCTTCTATGGCTTTCATTGTTGGGGCATATGTCCGAGTGAAAGTGTTATTCACTTCCTTGTATGCTTATAGTTATTATCCTGCCACTCATAATATTGTATTATTATCGTAATATTATCATAATATTCAAGATGGATCCAGAAATTAATTTTGAAAGGAACCCCATTTTCCCCCATGCCAGTCCATCTCATTTTGCCAAAACCTAGTATGATAATATATATATGCAATCTATTTTTTCATTAACAGCATCTAATTTTCCTACATGTATGAAACATCCCATGTTTCAATCATGAGTGTCTGCTTACAACTGTACCTCTTCCTTTATTCCCATAATTTTGAGGGCTCCACCTCAGTTGGCCTCTCTGCTAGTCTAGGTATGTTCTATTGTATATAAGGTTTTCAAAGTCCTGCTATTTCAGAAGTAACCAGAAGGTAGTCATCAGAACAGAGCAAGAAAACACAGCATTGTTCAAAATTGGGAAGGATATACCCCAGGGATGTGTCCTATCTCCATATCTTTTCAATCTATATCCAGAACAGATTATTTGGGAGGTTGGGCTCTATGAGGAGAAATGGGGCATCAGGATTGAGGAATACTCATCAACAATCTGTATTATGCAGATAACACAACCCTGCTTGCTGAAACTGAGGAGGGCTGCAGCCTTCAGTTTATATTGCCGGCAGAATGTAATGGATGTTTATGAGATTGTTAACAGCTTTAGTTTGCTTGGCTCCACAATTAACACTCTTGTCACCAGCAGCCAGGAAATTAAAAGACATGTTGCATTGGGAAAGTCTGCTGTCAGAGACCTCTCCAAAGTACTGAAGAGCAATATCAGTCAGGAGACTAATGCGCACCTGATACAGACAATGGTCTTTGCAAACACTTACTAGGCATCAGAGGGTTGGATAATAACTAGGAATGATAGAAGGAGACCTGATGCCTTTGAGCTGTGGTGTTGGAGAAGAGTATTGAATTTACCGCGGACTGCTAAGAGAACAAACAGGGTTGTTCTGGAGAGGGTGAAACCAGGCTACTCGTTTGAAGCAAGGATTCTGAAACTTCATCTGACATTCTTTGGACATGTTGCAAGGAGGGACCTGTCCTTTGAGAGGGATGTCATGCTTGGGAGGTTGGAGGGACAGGGCAGGAGAGAAAGACCCTCAATGTGTTGGATTGATTCAGTGTCTGGGGTAATGAGAGTAGGTGTGTCAGAGACAATAAGATTCGACATGATAGAGCAGGTTTAGGGTTGTTTTATGTAGGGTCACTATGAGTTGCAGGAGACTCAATGGCACATAACAGCAACAGTTGATGGTCTGTTCCACAATGAGCACCTGGCCTAGGTTTCACAGCTGAGACTGAACTTCTCCAGAGATTCTTTCCAAAGATGTAATCAATATTATTACCATGCATATCATCAGGTGAAATCCATGTGCATATTCTGTATTTATGTTTTTTTTATAAAAAGTATTTGCAATGAATAAGCTATTGACTTTACAGAATCCTATCATTCTCTTCCCTGACTCATTTCTGTCACCAATTCTGTTTTCTGACAACTGATACTTCTTCTCTATTGTCAACTTCTGCATCCTAATCACCCATTATTATTTATACGTCTTGATTACATGTTCAATCAATCTCTGACTGCAAAAGTTGGTAGAAACTGTCTCTTTCCTGCTTTATGGCTCCAGAGGTTGGTGAATATATTTGAAAGATGGTAGATCATATGATTGATTCAAAATGTCCCATGCCAATCAATCTCATCTCACCAATACCTAGTATGCCAATATTTATACATTCTATTTCTATCTTAACAATGTCCAGTTTTCCTACATTCTTGCCTCTCACATTCCACATTCCGAACACTAGTGTCTGCTTACTACTATTCTTTCTCCTTTGTGTTTCCATATTTGAAAGCTCAACCTCAGTTACCATATCTACTAGTCTAGTCTAAGTGTGCTCTATTGTCTATAGGGTTTTCAAAAGCTTGTTATTTCAGAAGTAATGGTGAAGCCTTCTTCCTCCTCTTAATTTGAATGATCTGATTTGTAACAGTATCTGATAGACAAGCATTTTACTGAAAGGAGCAGATGAAAGATGTTTCCCTATTATAGAAGTAACCAATTGATTCAATGCTGCTCCCTGGCCTTGTCAAGGGTTCCATACCTTTCCCCTCTCAACCATCATCCCATTATACTCTGTTCTACCCTGTTCAACACCTCCTCTCTCTATCTAGCCCTTTATGTGATGGCGTAGCTCTCTAAGCTTCTGTGCTTCTGTGAATGCCTAATACCTCACACTGCTGTTGTTGGTCTTTTATGCTGGGGCCAGTTTAGGAGTATCAAAATCCAAATTCCATGTACTAGTATTAAGGAAGGGCTTCTATCTCAGATGGTTCTAAGGAAAATCCTTTGCCCTTACCTTCTACTCCAGAATTGACAAAACAGCATGTTGTTCTTATGTACGCTTGCAACTCATAGCGACCCTATGGACAACAGCTCTAAACTCTGCTCTGTCCTGTGCCAATCTCACTGTCTCTGACACACTCATCTCGATTGCCCCAGTCACCTAATCAATCCACCTCCTGAGCCAGCCCTCCACCCTCCCAAGTATGATGTCCTTCTCCAAGGACCGGTCTCTCCTTACATGACCAAAGTATGTCAGACGAAGCCTCAGAATCCTTGCCTCCAAGGAGCAGCCCGGTTTAACCCTCTCGAGGTGAATCTTTTTGTTTCCTTAGCAGTCCATGGTACCCTCAATACTCTTCTCCAACACCAAAACTCAAAAGCAGCAATTCTCCTTCTATCCTCCGTGGTCAATTGTCCAGCTCTCTGACGCATAACAAGTGATTGCAAAGACCATGGCCTGTACCAGATGCACTTTAGTCTCCAGAGACACACCATTGCTCTTTAGTACTTTAGAGAGGTCCCTAACAGTAGACTTTCCCATCACAGTACGTCTTTTAATTTCCTGGCTGCTGGTGCCAGGAGTGTTGATTGTGGAGCCAAGCAGACTAAAGCTGTGAACAATCTCAATCTCTTCACCATCGATCCTGATGCTGCCAATTGGCCCAGTTGTGAGAATCTTTGTCTTCTTGACATTGAGCCTCAAACCATATTGGAGGCTGCAGTCCTTGACCCTCTACAGCAAGCACTTCAGGTCCTTCTCAGTTTCAGCAAGCAGGGTTGTGTCACCTGCAGAACGCAGATTGTTCACAGATCTTCCACCAATCCTGATGCTGCATTTCTCCTCATAGAGACCAGCCTCCCAGAAGATCTGTTCTGCATACAGGTTGAAAAGGTATGGAGAAAGGACAAATCCCTGGCATATGCCCTTCCCAGTTTTGAACCATGCAGTGTTTCCTTGCTCTGTTCTGACGACTGCTTCTTGGTTTAAGTATAGGTTTTGCATTAGTATGATCAAGTGTTCTGGGATTCCCATTCTTCTCAGAGTCAGCCACAGTTTGTTATGGTCCACACAGTCAAATGCCTTTGCATAATAAATGAAGCACATATAGACATTCCTCTGGTACTCTCTGCTTTCAGCCAAGATCCATCTAACATCAGCAACAATATCCCTAGTACCACGACCCCTTC
>NW_006399823.1:8831849-8832561 GCF_000299155.1 Elephantulus edwardii | reverse complement strand
TGGCACAGGACAGAGCGGAGTTTAGGGCTGTTGTGCATAGGGTCGCTATGAGTTGCAAGCGACTCGATGGCACATAACAACAACAACAACAACATTATCTGGTACCTAAGAATGTGACCTTATTTGGATATAGGGTCTTTGCAGAAGTGATTAGTTAACATGTGATCACCCTGGATTAGGCAGGTGTGCCTCCATCAGTACAACTGGTGCCTTAAAAAAAAAAAATACAGGAGACACAGAGATGGAAAAATGCAGAAGGAAGACAAGAATGTGAAGACAGAGGGAGAAAATGGAGGTTGTACCCAAAGACAAGGACTGGAAGTGAGGTAGGTTTGAGAACTCTGAGCACATGTGGTGGTTTTTTTGGAGCCCATGAAGGGGTTGGCAAAGCAGACTGGCCAGATGAACGGAGGTCTGGGGCAGGGAGTATCCCAGCATTTGGGCATGCCAGGATGCTAAGACAAAGTAGGGTCCGAGGGCTATCTTTCATTATTTTTATTCAGACGTTCCTCTAGGTCCTATAGCCCTGGTGTACAATTTGCAGTACAATGGTCACTTGTGGTTGTTGTGAGGCTCAACACTGTGACACTGATGTCTTAAATGCATTAATGGCTGGTTACCCAATGCAGACAGAGAGTTGAGGGGAGGTCCCGATTAAAACAAGCTTGGAAGGAGGAGTGGCATCTACTTCCATAATAGCTTGCCTCTGGAA
>NW_006399823.1:8822264-8831749 GCF_000299155.1 Elephantulus edwardii | reverse complement strand
TTCCAGTCAGTTGGCCAAGTGGTTGTTCTCCAGATTTCTCGACACAACTTGGTGAGCATATCTTGGGCAGCAACTGTTAGCTGAAATAAGTCAATTGGTATACCATCTATTCCGGGGGCCTTATTTTTTGCTATTTCCTTCAAAGCAGCTTAAACTTCTGCCTTCATCACCATAGGCTCTGGCTCAAATGCTATTTCATTAAATTCTTCTGTCTGCCAATTCCTTTCGATACAATGACTCAGCATATTCTTTCCATCTTCCTTTGATGCCTCTTGGATCATTTAATACTCTGCCTAAAGCATCCTTGATTAAAACAACTCGAGGTTTGAATTTGTTCTTCAGTTCCTTGACCTTAAGAAATGCTGAGCGAGTTTGACCCTTTTGGTTTTCTGACTCTAGCTCCTTGCACATTTCATTGTAATATTTTACTTTGTCATCCCACGCTGCTTTTTGAAATCTTCTGTTCAGCTCTTTAGTATCTTGATTTCTTCTTTGTGCTTTGGCTTCTCTGTATTTCAGTGCAATATTCATAGTTTCTTCTGACATCCAGTTTGGTCTTTTCTTCCTCTTCTGTCTTTGTAATGAATGTTTGCACTCTTCTTGCATGATACCCTTCCACAACTCATCTGGTCTTCACTCATTCGTGTTCAAGGCCTCAAACCTATTCTTGAGATGGTTCTGAAATTCAGGTGGGATAGACTCAAAGTTATATCTTGGTTCCCATCGATTCAGTTTAATTTTCCTCAGCTTCAGCTTGAACTTGCATATGAGTAGTTGGTGGTCTGTTCCACAATCAGCTCCTGGCCTAGTTTTCACACTGATATTGACCTTCTCTAGCGGTTCCTTCCACACATGTAATCGATCTGTTTCCTATGCATACCATCAGGTGAGATCCATGTGTATAACCTGCATTTATGTCTCTAAAAAAATGTGTTTGCAATGAATAAGTCATTGTGCAAAATTCAATCATTCTATCTCCAGCTCCATTTCTGTCTCCGAGTCCATGTTTTCCAACTACTGATTCTTCTTCTCTGTTCCCAACTTTTGTATTACAGTCACCCATTATTATCACTGTATCTTGATCGCATGTTTGATCTATCTCTGACTGTAAAAGTTTGTAGAAATCTTCTATTTCCTCTTCTTTGGCTCTGGTTTTTGTTGCATATATCTGAATGATAGTGGTATTCACTGGACTTCCTTGTATGTGTATGGATATTATCCTGTCACTCACAATATCACAAAATAGCATAGCATACTCATATTCCTTTTTTCCATTAAAGAAATTGTTGTTGTTGTTGTTAAGTGTCATTGAGTAGTAGATGACTTATAGTAAGTCTATGAACAAAAGACCCAAACACTTACATAACTTTCATCATTACTCCAAGTTCATAGGGTCTCTGGAGCCAAGGTATTTCAGAAGTTCATGCCACTCCTGTGTCCAAGCTTGTTTTAATGGGGGAGCTCCACCTAACACTGTCTGCTGTGAGTGACTAATATCGCATTTGGCATATCAGTGTCACAGTGTTCAGCATCACAGCAACCATGAGTTACCTCTGTACAGCAAATTCACAGACCAGTGCTATACCACCTAGAACAATGACCAAAAACAATTAAAAACAGGCCTGAGGGCTGCAGTCAAGCCCACACGCTGGTGGACTGTTAGAAAGAGACCTCCAGTTCATCTGCCAAATCCCATCTGCTGCCACCCACAAGGCATGAAAAGAAAGGCATAAGAGCACCAAGCATTCTATGCCTGTCCCTCCTTGAAATTTGAGAGGCCATTACAACTTCCAGCATAAAACTGACTCACATCTTTAGGGGAGCTCTGGTGGCCTAGTGGTAAGGAGCTGCAACTACAATCCCAGAGGCGCACGGTTTGAATCCACCAGATGCTCTGTCAGGGAAGGAGGGACAATCTCCTCCTGTACCAGTCAGATCTGATTTGACGGTACACTCACACAAAAATAATAAAATAAATTAAAAAAATTAAAAAAAACCTGACTCACAACACACTAGCCCTCAGTATGAAGGTAAGGTTGAACATTTCAGCATTTAAAAATTCTGGCATGCCCACCTGTTGGTGGACTGTTAGCCAGAGACTCCCAGTTCATCTGGCAAGTCCCATCTGCTGACACCCACTTGGGACAAAAAGAAAGGCATAAGAACATGCCGAGTGTTACATTATATTACATTTTTAAGGCTAAACATCAGCTTCAAGTATCATTTTGTACAATATCTCAGCCAAATAGACTTCAAAATTTTGCCAATTTTCTGATACGTGTTTGCTGAGCAGCATTATTAGCATACCGAGCATCATGTATAGCTGCCTCTGGAATGCTTCAAGGTCATTACAGCCTATTTTGTTGACAATATTTTTCAAAATATTGAAAATATGAATAGCATTGTTTTTTTGGTTCCCTCTTTAATATACTCAAGGATAGATATATTAAAATTAATTCAAATTAATCTGTGCTACAATCTTGAATCAGCTAATTGCACAGGATGGAATACTAATTGCCTGATAACATTGTCTTTTGGTGCCAGTTTTAAAACCAAAGAAACAAAAATCTACAAACTTTTCCTAAAATGTTCTCAATAGTCATTAAAAACGAAGTTTAAAAAGGCTAATACATGCTACATATGCTTGTGTTTATATATTAATATCATTCATATATATGAGCTCTGATGGTGTAACAGGTAAGGAGAGTGGCACTGCCAACACAAACGCCGACATTCAAGTCCACTGCTGCTCAACAGAGAAAGATTCACAATCTTCTATGTTATTTCTGCTCTCTGAAAATCTGCTGGAGGGTCAAGTCTGAGTCCTTCCAAATTGATGTCAATGAGGAGAAGTAATAGTAATAGCAACAGTCCAGGTGTAAACTGTAGGTATGCTTGTAATGAATATACATCCCCGGAGAATTTAATGCATCAATTTTAAAGCTAGTGTCTTCACTAATGTTTTCATTCTGTCATTTTGCAAATAGTGTATTTGCTCTCCTTGAGCTTCCCTAAGGTAGAAAAGTATTTCTGATAGCACACAATTGGTAGGTTCTGAAACAGCTTATTTAAAAAAATGATCAATATAAAATATTGCTGATGATTGGAGCCATGCATGCCAGACAGTAGATGTAGAGAGATTCAAGAGCAGAAACCTCACGATGGAACAGGAAATAACTGACTTTTAGATATTAGAACACAGCAAAAATGTTAATGGTTAGAGATGAGGTTCCCCCTTCTCACTCCTTAAATACGTATTTCCACAAGAATACCTAGGGTTTGGTCTCTGGCTGACGTCTTCTATCTCTGAGCCTGTTCTCTCTCCAGATCCTCCTACCACTGAAATTTGTCTGTCCAAATGCCTGGGGGCTCCATCATGTTATTAACTTTATATTTATGCTCCACCCCCATCCCACTTCACAGACCACCCTGTGGTCCACAAAGGAATGCATCCTGGTGCCACAGTCTCAAAAACCACCTACTGGCTTGAGGTCAACTTTGAGATCTAAAGGTTTTGTTTTACAATAAACAGAATGGAAATGCAACCAGAAATATTTGAGGACACAGTTGAGAACACATGGAGATTCTGAACTTCCTAAGGTGAATGTCTTATATAGCAAGCTGCTTGGTAATATGACACTGCTTATTGACCTCAGAGGTCTTTGGAATAAAAAGAGAAGATATTTATTTTCTGTAGCCCAGCTAAACAAACAAGGCAGGGAGGCAAGTTATATAGATGTGCAACATTCAGAAACAACTAGGCCCAGCAACCTTGTTGTCTTTTTCTCCTCCGCCTCCACTATGCTTGTCACACTGTCATCAGGTCTCCAAAGGGAATTCAATCCCTTTCAAGAGAAATTAAAGGTAATATTTTCAACTTCGGTCAAAAAGTCAATCTGCCACCAATCATTTTGCTCTGTGTATATGGTAAGTAATGCCTCATTTACATACAATTGGTTGAAGATTGAGCTATTTCCTTACTGAGTTGGCCTTGTTACTTGATTTAGTCATCAGATTATTTCATAGCAAAGGCCTACCATTAACAGAAAAAGATAATAACAAATAAAATAATAATAAAATTCAAGGCATGTTTATACTGGCAAAGTCCAAAATTCAGGAAATGGCCAAAATGTCTATGAAACAATTTTCCTTTTTTCTTTGTTAAGTGTTCATGACTATAACAATTGATTGGAGCATTGTGAAGACCAGTGTATGATAAAGTAAGGCTCAAATTTGTTATTCACAGGATCACTATGAGTCACAGTCAACTGGAGGGCACAGAACAGTAACAACAACCATACTCTTTAGGACATTTTCTCATTAAGCCTTTTTCTATTTGCAACACCCTACTTTTCTTTTTTGGAAGGAGGAGTGGCATCCACTTCCATAATAGTTTGCCTCTGGAAACCCTATGAACCTGGAGAGAGGATGAAAGGCACCCAAGCGTTGATGACTCTCCTTCATAGGGTTGTTATGAATAGTCGCCTGCGACTCGACGGCACTTAACAACAACAACAACTTTTATTTTATATTATAAAATGGATTTTGACTCATAATATCTGGGAGTGATGGACTAAAACTAGCCTTTAAGGCCTTCTACATTTTCACCATTTTGGAAGCCGACTGTTGTTATGTGCCATTGAGTCACCTGTGACCTACAGCGACCCTACGTACAGCAGCTCTGAACGCTGCCTGTCCTGAGCCAGTCTCACTAATTCCTACACACCAATCCCCCACTGACCTAGTAACTGTATCAATCCATTTCATCCGGGGTCTTCCTCTCCTGTGCTGTCCCTTCATCCTCTCCAATGGTCTCTCCTGGCCATGTGCCTAATGTGAGATGGAGTTTCAAAGATCTTGCTTCCAAGGAGAGACTTGGTTTCACCCTTTCCTCAACAGACCTATTCTAGACTGAGTTGCTTTTCAGTACTCTGGAGAGTTAACCTGAGAGCACATTTTCCCAAGGCAATCCATCTTTTGATTTCCTAACTTCTGGTGTTAAGATTGTTGATTGTGGATCTGAGCAAGTTGTAATTGCTAACAATGTCAATCTATTTTCCATCAATGATGGTGATGCTAGTTGGCCCACTCGTTAGAATCATTGTTTCTTAATGTTAAACTTCAATCCATATTGAAGACTACAGTACTTGATCTTCTACATCAAGCAAGTCAGGTCTTCTTCAGTTTTGGCAAGCAAGGTTGTGTCATCTGCATATCATAGGTTGTTGATGAGTCTTCCTCTGATCTTGACGCCACATTCCTCCTCACAAAGCCCTGCTTCCCAAATGATCTGTTCTGCCTACAAATTGAAAAGGTATGGGGACAGAATACATCCCTAATGCACTCCTCTCCTGATTTTGAACCTTTCAGTGTTACTTTGCTCTGTTCTGCTTCCTGGTCCAAGTATAGGTTCTGCATAAGCACAATTAAGTGTTCTGGGGTTCCCATTTTCCTCAAGGTTAGCCACAATTTGTTGTGATACACACAGTCAAATGCCTTTGCATAGTCAATGAAACACAGATAGATATTCTTCTGGTACTTTCTACCAAGATCCATCTGACAATGGCAAAAATGTCTCTAGTGCCACGGCCTCTTCTTTTTTTTTATTATTTTATTTTATTATTTTTGTGTGCGTGTACCGTCAAATCAGATCTGACTGGTACAGGAGGAGACTGTACCTCATTCCCCGGCAGAGCATCTGATGGATTCGAACCGTGCGTCTCTGGGATTGTAGTTGCAGTTCGTTGCCACTAGGCCACCAGAGCTCCCCTATAGTTGTTGTGTGCTGTCAAGTTGGAACCAACACATAGCTGGCCTTCCAGCAGGTGTTTAATTGCAGGTAGGTAGACTGCCCATGCCGCTTGGTGGATTTGAACTCCGTGCCTTTGGGATCGCAGTGCAGTTTCTTACCACTAGGCCACCAGAGCTCTTCTAAACCCAGTTTGTATTACTGGTAGTTCTGTCAGTGTACTGTTACAGTCATTTCCGGATAATCTTCAACAGAATTTTGTTAGTGTGTGGTATTAATGATAATTGTTTGATAATTTTCACTCTGTTGCATCACTTTTTGGAATAGTAATAAATATGGATCTCTTCCAGTCAGTTGGCCAAGTAGTTGTCCTCTAGATTTTTTGACACAACTTGGTGAACACATTCAGGGACACAGACTACCTGATCCTTTTTGCTGCAGACCAGTTGTGTGTGTTTCAAGCCACCAAGCTTTCCATTAGCAGTGGAGCTCTTCCCCATTGTGCCACTAACACAGATACTAGAAATATTCTGTAAATGGAATGGATTGTCTGTCCTCTGTTTCCTTTGAGTAAGAGTAAAACTGAGGAAGACCTTCAGTAAGATGGATTGACACAATGACTGTAAAAGTTAGCTTTGAGAATGATAGCATTGTGAATATGGCATAGCATAGGGAAAGTTTTTTGTTTTCCTTTCTTTTTTTAATTTTATTTTATTAATTTTAATGAACATGTACAGAGATTTTGGATTTCCATTCATTCATTGTTGCATTTTTCTCCCTGGCCACCCCTCCCTTCCCAGTTTGCTCTTCTCTTTGAAAAAGAAAAGAAAAATCCCTTCATTGGTATGACACACCCACCATCACCAAGTACACTTCACTATGCGACCTTCATTCCGGACTGTTGTCATAGAGTCAACTAAATGGTACCTAACAATGAAATAAAACCTCTTAGAGATATAATGAGAATTCCTAAACCAATTCCCCTGCCTACCTAATCCAGTCAACAAGAAACTTGGGATCATTAGAATTGTTGTAAAAAAAACCCAAAACACAAAGTAAACCCCAAACAATCTTTCCTTTTTTATTTAAATTAAAGAGAGTGGAAAACAGTTTGGTTTGTTTTTACAGTTAGAGGCTGAACATGGCAGGAATCCTATACGTATTGATTTCAGATTTTGTTAATGCTCAGATTAGTGTTATCTACTTCCATTATCAGGTGGTGCTATAATATATTTATTCCTGGGGTCACCAAGATATGTAGAGACAGGTTTTGCTCTACCATGGGTGGCAAATGAGTTTCCAATTGTCAATAAATGTTGATTAACCGGTAGTGTCTTTTTTAGAGTTCTGTGTTGAAATTAACTCTGTAACACTATTTGGGCTTCATAAAGACTGGAGAAAAATTGCTGTAAGTATTTGTTATTGTACATAGAAAGAGGATTTCTATAAGATATAAATGGCATTTACTAGTCATATGTTATATACAGTGGTCTCTAATCATGGATATTGTTGAGTTTTACTTACTTTGTAACTATGTCTTCAATGAATGTCTATCCATATCAGATATTAAAGTTTTCTGTGCGCATATCTGTTAGTGTCCCTCATAATCAATCAGTCCTTGTGTGACTGAATTATAATATTTTGTTTTCAAACTTCAATGGACAGATAATGAGATAATCAGCTTCATTAAAATAATGTGTATCATGATTTTATCTATGGGATGACTAGATGGGCAGGTATTATAAAACAGAGATAATAAAATACTGATTGTACGATCTAGTTCGTGTGCACATGAGCATTCACTGTGCGATTATGTCAAATGTTTATAATAAAATATTTGGGAAATTGGGTGTATGTAACAGCAATCTCACCATTTTTGAAATCTGTTCAGCAGCCTTTTGCTTGTATGTGACAGTAAGTATGCTCAATAAATTCCACATTCTGTTGGATCACTTTTCCTGGGAATGGGAGCAAATATGGATCTTTTCGGGTCAGTCGCCCAGAGAGCTTCAACTTCTTCCTTCATTGGTTCTTGTTAATATGGTTCTTCCTGAAATGTCAGTACTTCTTGAAATTTTCTCTTTGGTACATTGACTCTGTGCATTCCCTCTGTCTTCTTTGAATACCATTCAAAATGGCTACAGTAGTACATAAATAAGGAACTGCCAGATGCTGAAGCAAGATTTATTTAGAAAAGGCTGTGACACCAGGGATATCATTGCTGATTTCAAATGGAACCTAGCTAAAAGTAAAGAATACCAAAAGAATTTACATATATGCTTTATTACGCAAAAGCTTTTGACTGTGTGGATCATAACAATTTATGGCTAACATGGAGAAATATGGAAACACAGAAAGCATATTTGTGTTCATAAGAAACCTATACCTACACCAAGATGCTATTGGGCAAATGGAGCAAAGGAACACTACATGGTTTAAAATGAAGAAAGGTGTATGTCAGGGTTGTACCCTCTTCTCCATACTTATTCAATCTATATGCTGAGCAAATTATTCGAAAAGGTGGATTCTAGGAAGAAAAATGTGGCATCAGGATCAAAGGAAGATTCATCAATAACTTTCATTATGCAGAATACACAACTTTTCTTGATGAAAATAAGGACTTGAAACACTTGTTGCAGAAGATCAAACAATGCAGCCTTCAATATAGATTGCATCTCAACATAAAAAAAAATTCTTATTACTGGACCAATAGGCAACATCATGATAGATAGAGAAAAGTTTGAAGTTGTCAACTTCTTAATCCTACTTGGATCAACAATCAACAACCTTGATACTAGCAGTCAGGGGATCAGAAGACATATTGCAATAGGAGTCTGAAGTGAAGTATCTTTCCAAATCATTGAGAAACAGTGATAACAATCTGAGGATAAATGTGCATGTGATTCAGGTTATGGTCTTTCCAATCACTTGCTATGCATCTGAGAGCTAGACAATGTATAAGGATGACAGAAGATTAATTGATGCCTTGGAATTGTGGTGTTGGAGAAGAATGGTGAATATCCCATGGGCTGTACAAAAAACTCCCACAAAACCCAAATATGTCTTGAAACGGGTACAGCCAGAGTCCTGCTGGATGGCAAAAGTGGTAAAGCTTGATCTTACATATGCTGGGCATATTGCTAGGAGAGGCTATTGCTTGAAAAGGGACATCATGTTTGTAAGTTGGAGGGTTGCAAAAAGTGAGAAACTTGGATTGACACAGTGACTGCTGCAATGGGCTCAGAAAATATAAGGATGGCACAGGATAGGATAAGGTTTAGGTCCGTTGTTCACAGGGTCACTATGGACTGTACTTGACTCAATGACCTAACAATAACAACTAAAAACAATAAAAACAACAGCAGTCTACGATGTATTGCATGAGAAAATTTTCAGAAAATAAAATGGGTATTATTCAAAAGACAAAACTTAAGATTTCTATATTTGTTCCATATGCTTCCCCTATTTTTCTTAAACACAAAAGTAAATAAATTGTATAGAGATAAAAAACTTAGTCTGCATATTTTTTATCCTATGAAAAACAATGTGTTGCTATAGTGGAGGTTCTTATTTTGCTTTGACTCATTTCTTTTGTATTATTTTTATTATATTTTTGGAAAATAATAAAAGGTAAGTCAATATTTGTTCCCATCCCAAAGAAGGGCGGCCCAACTGAGTTTGGAAACTACAGAACAATATCATTGATTTCACATGCAAGCAAGATTCTACTGAAGAT
>NW_006399823.1:8813313-8817436 GCF_000299155.1 Elephantulus edwardii | reverse complement strand
CTCAGGTGACTCATAGCGACCCTTTGAAGGAGAGTCCTCGATGCTTGGGTGTCTTTCATCCCAAGAAATATATATTGATCATAGAAAATAATGTTGCTTTAACTTGCCAAACTAAACTGAAATATGCAATTGTGTATAATAAACAGTCTTATTGTGGAGTTCTCAAAGCTTCTGTTAATAAGAGAAACAAGGAGAACATCTTTACCATATTGGCAATAGTAAATAAAAAACTAAAAACAACAACAACAACAAAAAAGACTACGGATGGAAAAGCTAAATACTTCGGCATAAACGAACACAAGTTTCTTACACCCAACAAGCCTGGAGTGTGTAAGTGTATCTAAGGCATGGTGGTTGTGACATGTGCCCTGGAAGGCACTTGAAGCGGAAGGTCAGTGCTGCTAATCCAAATGTTGTGCATATTCTCAAGTGGTTTGAATCCTCCAGCACCTCCACAAGAGAATATGATGCCCTCCTCCCACTGTGAGTCACGGTGAGTTACTATGCGTTAGAACTACTTTGCTGCAATGTGTAAGCAAAGAGAGAGTCAGAGGGGTACACTACTCCTGAGCACAAGCTTAAAGAGTTTCCAGATAAGGTTCTGAATCACATTCTCAGGTTCTGTAAATACAAAATTTCCTGACTGAGACAGCCAGACAAGAAGAGGGAAGAGAGGAGGGAATGATGGTTCTGATGAGATACAACTGCTATCCTGAAATTGAGGTGCAGAAGAGCAATTTAAAGGTGGTTCTGGGAGGTTTTTATTTATTTTTTTTTTAGCCTCACTATGCCCTTGTTCAAGTCCTAGCAGCATCAACTGCGTATAAAAGGATAACCAAGAAAATGATGAGCATTTGATTTCTTAAAATATCAAGATTATATTTAGTAGATTGTTTTGCAGAGTTCTGCAGACAATGACCATCATCTCTTTTGCGGCTAGTGTTCAAGCCACAAAGTAAAATGAAGATGCCACAAACATGAGCAAGAGACCAGAAGACAGAGGAGCTGAAGAGAAATCAAGTTCCAATGGAATATCAAGGGGGAAAAAAGCATAACTAACTTCTACCTCCTGGACCAATTTGAGAACAAGAAAGGTGCTAAAAAACAAACCAACATCTTTTGTTGGTTTCTATTATTTTTTTGTGAGAGTAGGTTGACGTCTAGAGGCTTGAAATCCAAAATCAAATCCCTATGGAGCAGTCCCTTTATACACAGCACATTGCATTACACGAAAGCAGAAATGAGAACTCATTTTTAAAAATAAAGTCAGTGGGCTTTGAGACACCAGAAAGCAGATGTTTGCATTCATATTTGGAATCTGTCAGCCCCCAATCTGGTGTGCAAAAGAATAATGGGGTCTTCATATCTTTCAACTTGACTCTAAATGAGAGTTTCATCATTTTCCCAGTATCTTATTAACAGCACTTCTTCATATATGAAGTGATATTAGAAGAGGAAAAACAAACCCACCTGCCCCTTGAAAATCTGAAAATAGTGATAATAGAAAAGGAAAAACAAACCTACTTGCCCCTTTAAAAATCTGAAAGTAGTGATAAGAGAAAATATCACCTCTGCAGCAAGAAGATACAAAGATTATTTTCAAACAGTCCTCCAACAGTTTCAAGCTTTATGAGCTGGTGAAAATTCCTCAACCTGTCACTGCTGTGGTTCATCACCTTTCAAGAAGGAATGATAGTAAGGCAGTCTGCACCACTGGATTGGTTGGCAGATGAATAAACAGTGTGTATAAAATGCAGTGTTTAGCATTAGATTTATCCTGAGTGCTCATAGCATTTTAGCTTTTAGCATTACCAATGTTCAAGAACTTGTGCCATGCTATTTACACAGTCTCACTAACCTTTACAGTCACTGTGTGAGTAGCATTATTCTTATAGATGCAACAACTAAGGCTGTGAGGGGTTGACGGGTTCAAGCTTTCAAAGCTAGTAAGAGTGAGGTGTGTGTTTGAACCCAGATATGTCTGGCAACTACAGTTTTTAACTAAAGGGTTGATAGTTTGAACTTACCAAAAGCTCCACAGGAGAACAATACAGGAGTCTGCTCCACAGATATATACAGCACTGGAAAGCCTCTAGGATAATTTTGCTGATAATTGTGGTGTCTTAAAGTAGTCTTAAATGTTGCTGTGAGTTGTAATTTGACTTTGGACATGAGTGATGTATTGTTGTGTTGATTTGGGGAGTTGTTTTTTTTTTTTTTGGTGTGGGCTTGTGGGTTTGTTGTTTTTTGGGGTTTTGGTTTTATTTTTTTGCTTGTTTTGTTTGTTGGGGTTTTTTTTGTGTCAGGCAGTTGGATGAACAATTTTCCTACTTTATCAAGGTCTGTCCAATTGTTAATGCTGGAAGTCACACCATTAAGATAACTTCAAGTCACCAAAGACTGGGAAAAGTGTCACTGTAGTTAGTTCTATCTCTAAGTCTTTTGATTTCCTAGACCACCACTCAGAGAGTTTTGGTAGCTTATTAGAAAGAATTGTGCTGCCAGTGCAAAAATACATGGTTCGAATCCACCAGCTCTTCCATGGGAGAAAGATGGGCAATAAAATGCTGTGCAATTCACTATCTCTGAAAACTCACTGGAGGTTCACAAGTGGGTTGATTCTAACTCTATGGTACACAACAACAACAACAATAGCACACCACTGAGGGAGCTGTGCTGGCAAAGCTGTTAAGGAGATGCACTGCCAATCAAATTCAGACTTTCAAATCTACCATATGTTCTGTGAGTCAAAAATGAACAATCTCTCCCCATACAATTTAAAGTCTCTGAAAACCCACCAGATCGTCAGCTATAAGTTCATTGTTACTCAATAGCAATGAGAGCGAATACACCACAGTTGATGTCTGTGTGTCTCTGTCATACCACAGGTTCTTTCTAGTTTGGTTTTTGTGGTTTTTTATTTTCCATTTGTCAGTCGATGTGTTCACAATTCGTTCTGTTAAATTTACTAGGAGACCAGTTATAAGTAGTGTCCAGTCAACATTGTCCCTAAACTTGACTTGCTGTCTAAGTCCAAGATTTCTGACATCAACAGCTCCACTTTTGTTCAGTTCCCTAGATCCTCTACATCCCTTGAGGTGGTTGGTTGGAAGGTCTACCAGAAACTCAGACCCATTAGGGGAATGACTCATGTGACTGTAGGTTTACAGGCTGGCTTTCCATAAACTGTTGATTGATAGGCCAGGATCTTCTTTTTTAAAAAAAAAATTTTTTTTATTGCCAGGATCTTCTTGGTTGTCAGTTGTGGCCCAGCTGGATGCCGTGTCCCAGGAAAGTGAGCATCCCCCAAAAGAGAGCTACCACTGAGGTCCCAGGAGCTCATATAAGCCTCTTGTGGCACGGGGCTTTTGTCCCATCCTAAACCTCTCTCATCACTGCAAGAAATACTTTATCATAAAATAGTTAATAATTGGACAGGAAAGACTTGTTTAATGATAAACCTTAGACACCCAGAGTCATGTATGTCGACCAATGATAAAAAATATAAAAATTCATTGCTACTATGTTATATTAATATGTGAAAATTTACGCTGATTCTACCAGTTACTGTCCAGTTGATTTTGACTCATGGCAATTCCATGTGTGTCAGAGTAGAACAGTGGCTCTAAGGGAGTCTAGTGATTGGTTTTCCAGATTACCAGACATTTTTTCCTGAGATGCCCTTTGATGGACTTGAATGGCAGAAAGGCATTAAAAATGAACTAAGGCAGGATTACATCATTCATTAATATACTGTTTTGTTGGTCGTTTGGGTTGTTTGATTTTTGGAGTTTTTTTCTTTCCCTCCCCAAGTGAAGACCATTTACCTACATTTATATAAGATCGAGAGCTGGTGGTTTGGTGTGTGATGTATTAGACTGCTCATTAAAAGTTTGGTGGTTTAAACACACTACCTACTCTGCTTGCTGCAGAGAGTCAAGGAGTGCAGTCTTCAATATGGATTGAGGCTCAATATCAAGACAAAGATTCTCACCACTGGACTAATTGTCAGCATCAGGATGGATGATGAAGAGATTGAGATTGTTCGCGGTTTAATTTGCTTGGCTCCACAGGCAACACTTTTGACACCAGCATCCAGGAAATTAAAAATATATTGTGATAA
>NW_006399823.1:8811435-8812366 GCF_000299155.1 Elephantulus edwardii | reverse complement strand
TGAATGTACCATGGACTGCCAAGAAAACAAACAGATTCATCCTAGAGAGGGTTAAACCAGGCTACTCCTTGGAAGCAAGGATTCTGGGGCTTCGCCTGATATACTTTGACATGTTGCAAGGAGAAACAGGTCTTTGAAGAAGGACATCATGCTAGGTAGAGTAGAGGGACAGTGCAGGAGGGGAAGACCCTCTATGAGATGGATTGATTCAGTGACTGGGGTACTCGGGATGGGTGTATCAGGGGCAGAGATTGGCACAGGATAGAGCACGGTTTAGGGCTGTTGTACATAGGGTCGTTGTGAATCGCAAATGACTCGACGGCACATAAAAACAACAACAACACGTAATTTTTACTAAAATACAAATAGATTACAATCCAACTTCTCCACCTTATTTACTCTATCAAAGAAATTAGGTTTCTGTAACCACTCTTATTACTATAAACAGCAAATCTCATCCAATTAATTTTTGTGAAAACCAGATAGAAATTGAAAAATTAAGGAAAAACATGTGGTAAATACTTGGAGTTCAGTCCACCTCTAATTATAGAATCATGTGGATACATTAATGAATGCATTATAGAAAAGATGTGCTGTTATACTCTAGAAGAACTGATACTGTCCTATTATGTTTAAATTTGGAAGCAGGAGTGGCATCCACTTCCTAAATAAGAGTCCAGAAACTCTATGAACTTTGATGAATTTCAATAGCTGAAGAGGGGCTTTAGGCCTTGTGTTTATAGAGTCGCTATGAGCCAGGCTTGCTCGACTCAATGGTAATCAACAACAGCAGCATATGTTAAATTACATGCACTCAGCAGATATGTTGAGGTTCTAAATGGATGTCAGAAGATACTCTGAAAATTGCACTGGAGCACAGAGAAGCCAAAGCACAGGGAAGAATTCAAGATACTAAAGAGTTGAATAGAAG
>NW_006399823.1:8805245-8807725 GCF_000299155.1 Elephantulus edwardii | reverse complement strand
GAGGGGCAGCACAGGAGAGGAAGACCCTCTATGAGATGGATTGATTCATTGGGGTAATAGGGCTAGGTGTGTCAGAGACAGTGAGATTGGCACAGGACATAGCAGGGTTTAGGGCTGTTTACACAGGGTCACTATGAGTCACAGGTGACTTGATGGCACGTAACAACAACAAATTACTCCATTGGCAAGTGATGGGCGGTCTCTTTTCACAAAGTTTTGCTGTCGTTATTGTTGTTAGATGTCATCAACTTGAGTAGGACTCATAACAACACTATAGATAACAGATCTGAATCCTGTCCTATCCTGTGCCATTTTCAATCTCTTACACACTTGAGCTCATTGCTTCAGTCACTGTGTCAATTCATCTGGCTGGGGTTTTTACTCTCTTTCACTCTCCCTCCACCTCTCCAAGCATGATGGCCCTCTTCAAGGAGTAACTTCTCTTAGCAACATGCCCCAAAACATTTCACGACTTTGGAAATGCAATGAGCAGTCAATTTGAGTCAGATGCAATTGATGACAGTGGAGTGTTTTAGGTAATAGAAAAAAAAATTCTTCCCATATAGATTACTGAGAAAGAAAAAGTAAGTAGTAAAACTTACATTTTTAGGGACTTGGATTATTATGAATTTAATTTGTCAGCTATTTAAAAGATGAAGTTAGCAAAAGAAAGTCATTAGCAAAGGAAATGGAGGTTAATCACAGAACCTTTAAGTATTTCAACAACGTGGTGATGAAAATAATTCTTTGTCTCAGTTTTATCTCTACCATCCACCAATAGAGAACAGAAAGAACATGTTCATTTTGCCATAAATGTTCAGTCAGCAGTTAGGAAGGGCCATTAAATAATAAATTTCAAACATTTGCTTTATGGGTGGGCAGAATGACTCTAAACAAAAATTGAAGCAGGTGGAAATTTCAGTAGCCTTAATACCATCACTGATTTCTAGTTTCAACCTGTACACACAGCTGGGAAATATGGTTTTGATAGCTCACTTCCAGCCAAAAGGAGAATAACATCTGTGAAAACACACAAAAGCTTAATGACATTGTGCTTTCATTCCATGGAAAAAAATGTGGGGTTGATTCATTCTCAAGCTGGAACATATTTCCACATTAAAATAAAGTTTGCCTTCAATTTTAGAGAGACATTTTATTATGAGAAAAATATATCTAAAATGAAAAAAAGTCACTAAATATTCAAGTAATCTAAACAGTGAAAAGAAATATTGGGTACAATGCCACAAACCTTGGTGTAAAAGACCTATCGTGGTAACAGTTTTCACCTTGGCGCAACCCCATTGAAGCTTCATAATGACCAGAATTCTGTCTGTTAATGATTAAATATGCTAATAAACTTAAAAATAATTTAACACTTAGCTAATGAACAATAATCCCTTTATATTAGCATGGTAAAAGTAAACACACATGAGTAAATTCTCTAAGAGAAAAATAAGAAAATATAACATATATTCTTTCTCATCTCCTCTCTAGACAGCAAATTGTTCTGCAAAGGTTTTAAGGAATTTTATTGTTTATTAAATGTTTTCTGGTGGGGTTGGGTGTTTCCCCCCCTATTTTTTACTTTGGATTTTTCCTATCATATCTTTTAATTATCAAAACCTGAGTAGTAAAAACTCCTACTCTTACTTGCAACTTTGGAATCAAAGTTTAGGGAGGTTCAAGAACTTACCATCAGTTTGAACCTGGGTTTTCTGAATTTAGTCTCTGAATAATGGAAATAGTTAAAATATTCAGCTGCTTATAAAAAAAAATGTGGTTCAAATCTACTTAAAGGCACCTCTATAGAAAGCTCTGTCTAATCCTTTTTCTGAAAAATTAGTCACTGGAAAAGTTAAAGAGCACAATTTTCCCATGACACCCATCAACTATAGAGTCAGTTTATTTATTTCTTTTCTTTTTCTTTACTTACATCTAACCAAGGTTAGAAGAGAGCCTATGCTCTTTAGCTCTTATAAAGTCTCTACATACATTCTTGCTACTCAAATTGTAGTCCTTGCATTAACATCACTTGGGAAACTGTTAAGATAATCAGATGTTCAAAATGCTCAATATTCCAGCTCTGGCCAGCTAACTGGGATCTGTATTTAACACAATCGCGAATGATGTAAATGCACTCAAAGTGTGAGGCACTCTAGTCTGCATCCTAAAACTTCCAGAAATCATTATCTTAATGGGGTGCTTTCTCAAATGTCTCAGAGACCATATGTCCAATCTTCGAGTCTGCTTCTGAAGAATAGGGCCAGAATAAGGTAGGCCAGCAAAAGCAGATTTTTTTTTTTGGTTTGTTTTTCCAATTTAAGACATTGAGAAAAAGTAGGTCTTCCAATATCTAAGTCCTGAACATATTTAATGATGTAACGAACCAATCAGCATGTCAACTAAGTTTGCTAAAAGTTAATAAATAAGCAAACTACTCAAATTCTAATAGCTGAATGAATGAATACATACATACATAC